>NC_141876.1:224901830-225214017 GCF_056163025.1 Triticum urartu | reverse complement strand
AGAGGAGTACGAGGGTTCACTGTTCGCTGCGGTGTGAGGCTGCCGTCGCCGCAAAATAACAGGGGGTGTGGGTGAGTAGAGGGATGGCCTGGTCAGCGGTGGGAGTAGCAGGGGCGGTGAGGCCTCCTCCGCATCGCAGCCGGCCACAGGAGGCAGGAGCACGAGGCACGACCAGCGCTGGTTTGGGCGGCTGGAGCAAGAAGACCAGAGGTTGAAGAAGCACTACGGCCATTGGATGGACATCGTACGGTTACTGGAGCTAGAATCGTGCATATTGACTAAGTTGACAAAGCCCTCCATCCCCGTCAACTTAGTAGGCCCACAAGTCAGCCTGCCACTATACTGGGTCCCAGCTAACAGGGGGAGTATTCATTTTTTTGTGCGTAATAAGGAGGCACTTCCTTGCGTGCGAAGATATAGCTGGTGGGTCCGAGCTGTCAGCGGCGGTTACATTTTTTTCACGAAATACAGAGGCCCTTTCGGTGGGTCCCTGATGTCAGGTGGAGCAATCATTATTTTGCGCGTAATAAGGAGGCATTTCCTTGCGTGCTGCCATGGACCCAGCTGTCGGCCTCTCCACGTACAGTCCACTTCAGATGCATGTCGGTCGTTGACCATGTTGACCAGGTCGCGCCGAGAGCACTAGGGCAGTGGACGATGGCGAGGCCTAGGAAGGGAATGACACGGAGGCAGGGAAGACTCGACATTTGTTTCCCACACGGAGGGGACTACGACTGTATGAGGGTTTATTGGTTCGTCTGCCATCGCCGGAGAATAACAGCAGGTGTGGGTGAGTAGAGGGATGGCTAGGCCAGCGATGGGAGTACGATGGGGCGATGAGGCCTGCACGGCAGCACAGCCGGCCGCGCGGAGGAGGGAGCAGGCAGTCCCGCCGGCGCTTATTTGAGAGGCTGGAGCAGGAAGAGCAGAGATTGAAGAAGCACGACAGCCGTTCGATGGACATCCAACAGTCACTTCTTGTGCGTCAACCTTTTTGTTAGGAAAGCCTCAAATCTGTGGAAAACAACATACAGCCCATCTGCCATTATTTCTAATAATTTACAGCCCGTTTGCTAATTCTTAAGGTTTTTTTGGAGCCGATATTCTTTTTGTTAGCATTACAGCCCATATTGTGGCCACGGTTAAAAAATTATAAGAAATTTTGCATATTTCGGTGCGGTCCGAACTGTTTTTAATCCTGAAATTTCGACTCACATTCAAACTGATTTTAAAAATAAATGTATATCAATATAAAATCCAACAAATTCTCCACGCATAAAAATTAATGTAATTTAAAATCTTGAAATGAAAAAAAGATAATTGAAACTAATTGCCGGTTTGATGTGTTTTAAAAATGTACAACCCATTTCTCATTACTGATGGGCCATTTTCTCGGCCAGCCGAATGAAAGCTCTCCTTGTCTTGAAAGATTTGCAGCCCAACAGGCTTGACAAAGCGACTTACTTGGAAAATCACAAAAAAACTGGGTTGTGGCCCTCGACCCAGCTGTCAGCCTCTCCACGTACAGTACTCTTCCGATGGAAGTCGTTCCTTGACCACGTTGACCACGCCGCGCGGAGAGCACCACGGCGGTGGACGACGGCGAGGCCTAGGAAGGGGACGACACGGAGCCGGGGAAGACGTGGCAGTGGAAGCCCGCGCGGAGAGGAGTACGAGGGTTCACTGGTTCGGCTGCGGTGTGAGGCTGTCGTCGCCGCTGGGCCTGGCCAGCGGTGGGAATAGTAGGGGGTGGTGAGGCCTCCGCGGCAGCACAGCCGGCCACGGGAGGCAGGAGCATGCGGCATGACCGGCGCTGCTTTGGGTGGCTAGAGCAAGAAGACCAGAGGTTGAAGAAGCACTACGGCCGTTGGATGGACATCATACGGTCACTGGAGCTACAATCGTTCATATTGACTAAGTTGACAAAGCCCTCTGTCCCCGTCAACTTAGTAGGCCCACAAGTCAGCCGCCCACAATGGTGGGTCCCAGCTAGTAGGGGGTATTCATTTTTTTTGTGCGTAATAAGGAGGCACTTCCTTGCGTATGAAGATATAGCTGGTTGGTCCGACATGTCAGTGGGGGGAACGTTTTTTCGTGAAATACAGAGGCCCTTCCGGTGGGTCCCAGCTGCCTGGTGGAGGAATCATTATTTTGCGCGTACAGTCCACGACCGATGGATGTCGTTCGTTGACCACGTTGACCAGGCCGTGCCGAGAGCACCCTGGCGGTGGACGACGGCGAGGCCTAGGAAGGGAACGACACGGAGCCAGGGAAGACTCGGCAATGGTTGCCCACGCAGTGGGGAGTATGAGGGTATACTGGTCCGGCTGTCTTCGCTGGAAAATAACAGGAGGTGTGGGTGAGTAGAGGAATAGCCTGACCAGCAATGAAGTAGGGTGGGGTGGTGCGGCCTATGCGGCAGCACAGCCGGCCACGGGAGGCGGGAGCAGGCAGTCCCACCGGAGCTGGTTTGGGCGGCCGGAGCAAGAAGATCAGATATTGAAGAAGCAGCATGGCCGTTGGATTAACATGCGGTCACTGCTGCTAGAATCGTTTGTGGACTAAGTTGACAAAGCCAAAGTACACGTCAACCTAGTAGACCCACCAGCCAGCCTCCAAGTCTGTCCCAAATAGCATACATCCCAAAATTTCTAGCCAGATTCAAATTAATTTTAAATCTAAATATACCTTAATTTAAATTCAATGAAATTTTACCCGCACAAAAACAATGAAATTTAAAATATCAAAATCCGAAAGAAAACAGTATTTTGGAACTAATTGCATGTTTGCTGTATATTTTCATTTTATAGCCCATTTATTATTACTTATAGCCCATTTCTTATTACTTATAGCCCATTTTCTGGGAAAAATGCATCCCTCCTCGTCTTGAAAGATTTCCGGCCCAGCAGGGCGTAGAAAAGCAAGTAGGCCTACGTTGGTTATTCTGCAAAAAAAAGCTGGCTAGCCATTTTCGGAAAGGAAGAAAACAAACTGGGCTGGTCATGTGCTAAACATATGAAATAAAAGCCTGGGCTAGACGGGCCACGGGTCCCGCACAACCCACTTGATACCCTTCTCCGTCCCAAAAAAACAAAATTACCGCGCGCACTGCTGGGTCCCTACTGTCATCCTCACCATGTATAGTCATCTCCTTATTCCTCTCGGTTGTTGACCATGTTGACAACACCGGAGGGAGGCGCCGCGGCGAGCGAACCAAGGCGGAGGACGATGGTGAGGCCTCGGATGGGAACGAATAGGAGCCGGGGAAGATCACAACCAGCCGTGGGAGGTGGGAGTAGGCGGTTCCGCCGTCGCTGGTTTGGCTTTGGTGGCTCGAGGAAGAAGAGACTGAAGAAACACGATAGACGTTGAATGTCAATCCAACGGTCAAGGTTGGCACAATCGTTTGTTGACTAAGAGGACACCAAGTAGCATACTTTTTTATATATAGAAAGAAAATCAAAGACTTGGGAAGGCGTACAGAACAAGCTAGTGTACCAGTAAAGAGACATTGCCGAGTTTTAGAAAAAAGAAAGACGTGCTCCTGTAGCTGGTTCGAATCCAAACCTAGACTATGACTATATATGGTGCTATGCTACTCTGCAAGTAATGAAACTGACATATCCAACGTTCGCTTCTCCTCTTCTCTACTTACTCTACCTAGCATCACAAGCTCTGGCCGCAGCAACCATGTCCGCTGGCTGCTCGTCCACCTGCTCTTCAGCAGGCAACAACCAGATATGCGCCAAGTCGCCACCCGTACCATCGCCTGTGGGTCTCATCACACCCCCGCCGGCACGCGCACCGCAGCCGATTGCTCATCGCAACCCGCTGCCGTTGGTGTGGTGCCACTGCTGCAAATCACGCAGAGTCATCCGTCGCGTCTCAACCACAATCCGCAACCCTGGCCGAGTCTTCTACAAATGCCCGAATCATCGGGTAATAATATGTTTAAGTGTTGTTCTATTGTTTTCAGTTGCTGATGAAGCCATGTACCTAGGGTAGGGGCACGGACCTGTCCAAGGAGCCCTACCCTAGGACATCCCTAGGAGAAGTCACCTTTCAATCAACTTGAAGGTATCCCACTCGACGGATTCAAGACACTCGACCAGAAAGCTATCACTCGACCATGAAGCCAACCACTCGACCGCCAGGAGACCTATAGTCACTCCGCAGGCAAACGGTCAGCTGTTAAGTAGTCTTTATGGTCATTATAGCACTTTATTAGGGGCGTTACCAGTAATGCCCAACCTTAAATGTACCTTAAACCCTGCATTACTGAGGGCAGGAGGGGGCCGGCGAACTCTATATAAGCCACCCCCCTCCTCAGTATGAAGGGTTCGCACCCCTGTTATTCACAGGCCAGTAATCCAGTCGACCGCCTCCGGGCACCGAGACGTAGGGCTGTTACTTCCTCCGCGAAGGGCCTGAACTCGTACATCTTGGTGTGTTTACAACTTCCCAATAGCTGAGATCTAGCCTCTCCATACATACCCCCTACATCACTGTCAGAGTTAGAACCACGACAGTTGGCGCCCACCGTGGGGCAGGAATCTTAGCGCCTGATTGGAGAAGTTGTGATTTTTCCGATCCCTTTAATCATGGATTCGTGCGGAGTTTTAGTGGAGGGCCGCGAGATCCGCCTCGGCGCGCTCACGTTCATCGCCGACGACTCCGCCTGGCTTCAGGAGGCGCCAATCGACATCGACGCGCTCCCCGTCCGCGGTGCGACGCATTTCCGCGCATGCGTTCGTGGCGTCCTCCTGCTGCAGCCGTCGGCCTAGTATCAGTCGGCCCCCGTATCGTCTCCCCACTCTATCTCCCACCGGCGCAAGCGCTCCGGTCGGTCGAGACTTCAGAGGTGGGTGAGGCATGCCATGGCTCGCCAGTCGGCCGCCCCGCAAGTCGCGGCAATCGAGCCTGACGAATCCCTCTGCGGCCTGTTCGACCTGTCGACTGGCTCCACGGAGACCGCATCCGAGTGCGACAGCAGCGACCCAGCGGCTGAGATCCTGGCGGTCGATGGAACGCACAGTCCTCCCGGTTTCCCTCGCGCTGATGGAGGCGCGGGTGGGGGCGACCCGTCGCATCCCCACGATGAGTATCTCCCCGAACCTCTCACGTCATTACAGCGAGAGGAGCTTCGCCACCGGAACACGGACGCACTCCACACTCCTATCGTCGGAGAGACCCCCGAGGCCCGGGCCTTGGAGGACGCGCGCTTGGCTAACTTGGCCGAGCGCACTCGATTGGAGAATCTCCAGCGAGCACTCGACGAGCAAGCGCGTCAGCGGGCTCCCGAGTCTAGTCGACGTCAGCTCTTCCCGCCGACGCAGGTATACCGAACCCCAGTTCAGAATTTGGCCGCCGCGGCCCGTATAGCAGAATCGATTCAGGCCTTCTAGTCGGAGGCTGGCAGGGGCTTGTTGCAGATCAGAGCGTTGCTCCGGGCGGCGGGAAACCAGAATTCCGCTGTTTCTCTGTCGCGGAATAGAATCCACAGTCGATCCGTTGCAACAGATACAGTCCAGTCGGCTCACAGCCTGCGGTCGCCCCCGAGGCGTGAGGGACGTGGCGACCGGCATGATCAGTACAGAAGGAATGAGCAGTATGATCACCGATCCGATCGTGATGATCGACGTCGAGTGCCAACCCCTCCCCCGAGGAGTGGGTCATATGCGCCTCGACATCGAGATGACAGGCGCCCTCATAGCGTTGGGCAGAGGATTCCCGTCGACCCCAGGGAACCAGGCTTTGACGCAAGATCTGTCCTCGTTCAAGGCTTGGTTGATAGGAACAGGGCTCATCGGGAAGGCCAGAACAGAGATGCGCCCGCCAGCAGCAGAATACGTGTTTCAGGGCCAGAGTGTTTCAGTCGAGCCATCAGGACCGCGGTGATTCCTCCCAACTTTCGGTTGGCGACTGGAGTCAGCAAGTTCACCGGTGAGTCTAAGCCTGACACTTGGCTCGAAGATTACCGAGTGGATGTACAGATTGGCGGTGGCAATGATGAGGTGGCTATGAAGCATTTGCCTCTCCTGTTAGAGGGCTCGGCCAGAGCGTGGCTGAATCAGTTAGCACCCAGCAGCATCTACACTTGGGAGGATCTCTCTCGAGTGTTTGTCACAACCTTTGAGGGAACATGCAAGCGACCCACAGGCCTTACAGAATTGCGGTCTTGCGTGCGGAAGCCGAGTGAAACTCTGAGGGATTACATCCAGAGGTGGATCACTTTGCATCACACAGTTGAGAACGTACCAGATCACCAAGCAGTTTGTGCCTTTAAAGAAGGCGTCAAGAACAGAGAGTTGAACCTGAAGTTCGGTCGGACTGGAGAAATGTCCCTGAATCGGATGATGGAAATTGCCACCAAATACGCTAACGGAGAAGATGAAGATCGACTCCGGAGTGGCAAGCAGAAAGCAGTCGCCCAGGAAACCGGAGGCAATTCCAGTCGGAAGCAGAAGCGGAAGGCCGAGCCGGCCGCCCCTGGGGAGGCCCTGGCCGCAACCCAGGGAAATTTCAAGGGAAAACCCAAAGTCCCTTGGAAGCCCAAGAAAGTCAAGGATCAAGATGGAAATGATGTTTTGGATCTGCCATGTCACATCCACACCAAGAAAGATGAGGAGGGTAAATTTATTTACCCAAAGCATACCACTCGATAGTGTCGGCTCCTGATCCAGTAGTTTCAGGGAAAACAGTCCAAAGATAAGGAAAAAGAGTCGGACAGAGTTGAGGACAAGGAAGACAGTGACAATGGATACCCCCAAATCAATTCCACCCTGATGATTTTTGCTGATGTCGAAAGCAAAAGTCGACTGAAAGTCATTAACCGTGAGGTGAATATGGTTGCTCCGGCGACACCCAGTTATCTGAAGTGGTCTCAGACTGCCATCACATTCGACCAGTCCGATCACCCTACGCACATTGCCACCCCTGGGAGGTAAGCTTTGGTGGTCGACCCAGTTGTCGAAGGCACTCGACTGACCAAAGTCCTGATGGATGGTTGCAGTGGCCTGAACATATTGTATGCTGAAACATTGAAAGGGATGGGCATTCCGATGTCCAGGCTCAGTGCCAGCAACATGAGCTTCCATGGAGTCATTCCTGGAAAAAAGCCGAGTCACTCGGCCAGATTGCTCTCGACGTGGTTTTCAGTGATTCAAAGAATTACCGCAGGGAAAAGTTGACATTTGAGGTTGTGGACTTCCAAAGTGCTTATCATGCTATTCTGGGCCGGCCAGCTTATGCACGCTTCATGGCTCGACCATGCTACGTGAATCTCAAGTTGAAGATGCCCGGTCCCAGAGGTGTGATCGCCGTTACCGGCAATCGTAGGAAAGCAGAAAGTGTTTTCAGAAAGGATCAAAGATTGCTGACGCTCAGATGGCAGTTGTTGAGCTACAAGAGTACCAGAAGACTGCTGATCCGAGTGAATTGCTACGAGCCAAGAAGCCTGCTTCAGAATCTGCTTTTCAGTCGTCTGGTGAAACTAAGCTAGTGCACATTCACCCGACCGACCCCGACGCTGCTCCGACTCACATCTCGACGACGCTCGACTCCAAATAGGAAGAAGCGCTCATCCAGTTCCTCCGTGAGAACTGGGACGTCTTCGCATAGAAGCCTTCTGACATGCCTGGAGTTCCCAGGGGGCTGGCTGAGCACCGTCTATGAGTCGAGCCGAAGTTCAAGCCTGTGAAAGAACATCTTCGACGATCCGCCGTCCAGAAGAGGAAAGCTATTGGCGAGGAGGTGGCTCGGCTCTTAGCAGCGGAGTTCATCCGAGAGATTTACCACTCCGAGTGGCTCGCCAATGTTGTCATGGTCCCCCAAAAGGACAAGTCACTTCGCATGTGCATTGACTTTAAACACATCAATCGGGCCTGCCCGAAAGATCATTTCCCTCTCCCCCGCATCGACCAGGTAGTGGACTCGACCGCGGGGTGTGAGCGTTTGTCTTTTCTAGATGCTTATTCAGGGTACCATCAGATCCGTTTGTATGGACCCGACGAGATCAAAACGGCTTTCATCACCCCATTTGGGTGCTTCTGTTATGTCACCATGCCCTTCGGCCTCAAGAATGCTGGAGCCACGTTCATGAGGATGATTCAGAAGTGTTTACTCACTCAGATCAGTCGAAACGTAGAAGCATACATGGATGATATTGTGGTTAAGTCACAGAAAGGTTCCGACCTACTGACTGACCTTGCCGAAACCTTTGCTAACCTCAGGGGATACGATATCAAGCTCAATCCATCAAAGTGCACATTCGGAGTTCCAGGTGGAAAGCTACTCGGTTTTCTCGTTTCCGAACGAGGAATCGACGCCAATCCCGAGAAAGTTGGCACCATACTCCGGATGAAGCGCCCTGTGCGTGTACACGATGTCCAGAAACTTACAGGTTGCTTGGCCGCTCTAAGTCGATTCATTTCTCATCTCGGTGAAAAGGCGTTGCCTCTTTACCGACTGATGAAGAAGTCTGACAAGTTCGAGTGGACTCCAGAAGCTGACGCAGCGTTTGCAGAGCTCAAAGCTCTGCTCTCCACCTAGCCGGTGCTTGCTGCCCCAATCAGTAAAGAGCCTCTGCTGCTGTACATTGCGTCCACGGGACAAGTTGTCAGTACAGTACTCACGGTCGAGCGGGAAGAAGAAGGAAAGGCCTTCAGAGTTCAACGCCCAGTATATTATATGTCTGAAGTTTTGACCCCTTCGAAGCAAAGATATCCCCATTACCAGAAGCTTGTATATGGGATCTACATGACCACGAAGAAGGTTGCAGACTACTTCTCTGACCATTCCATTACAGTCGTCAGCGACGCTCCACTGTCAGAGATCTTGCACAACAGAGATGCAATTGGTCGAGTGGCTAAGTGGGAAATTGAACTCCTCCCCCTAGATATCAAGTTTGAAGCAAAGAAGGCTATCAAGTCCCAAGCAATTGCAGATTTCGTCACCGAGTGGATTGAACAACAGCTTCCGACTCAAGTTCACTCGGAGCACTGGACCATGTTCTTCGATGGATCTAAGATGCTGAATGGTTCCGGCGCTGGGGTAGTATTGGTCTCCCCCCGAGGAGATAAGCTCAGATATGTTCTCCAGATCCACTTCGATTCCTCCAATAATGAAGCAGAATATGAAGCACTCTTATATGGGTTGCGCATGGCCATTTCACTCGGCGTCCGGCGCCTCATGGTCTACGGCGACTCAGATTTGGTGGTTAATCAGGTGATGAAGGAGTGGGACGTCAGAAGCCCAGCTATGACTGGCTACTGCAACGCAGTAAGAAAGCTAGAAAAAAAATTCGAGGGGTTAGAGCTTCATCACATCCCCCGACTGAAAAATCAAGCAGCTGATGATCTGGCAAAGATAGGCTCCAAGAGAGAAGCCATTCCCAGCAATGTGTTTTTGGAGCACATCCACTCGCCGTCAGTCCAGGAGGATCCTTTCACAGAAGAATCCCCACAACCGAAAAGTGCCACAGATCCGACTGAAGTCGAAGTTCCTGCTGTGGTCGACCTAATCATGGATGTCTTGGCAATCACTCCCGACTGGACGATACCGTACATCGCGTATATCCTAAGGAAAGAACTCCCGGAGGACAAGGAAGAGGCTCGACAGATCGTCCGCCGATCCAAGGCCTTCACAGTCATAAAGGGACAGTTGTATAGGGAAAGCGCGACTGGAATCGGTCAGAAATGCATAACACCAGAAGAGGGTCAGATGATCCTTAATGATATCCACTCGGGGACCTGTGGTCACCATGCGTCCTCTCGGACCATTATGGCTAAAGCATACCGAGCAGGATTTTACTAGCCAAGAGCAAATGAGATGGCAAAAGAGATAGTCGACAAGTGTGGAGGGTGCCAGTTCTACTCCAACATGTCACACAAGCCTGCATCAGCCCTGAAGACCATTCCGCTCATCCGGCCCTTTGCTGTCTGGGGACTAGATATGGTTGGCCCACTGAGAACAGGCAGAAGTGGTTTCACTCATGTGCTTGTGGCAGTCGACAAGTTTACCAAATGGATTGAAGCTAAGCCTATCAAGAATCTTGATGCTTGCACTGCTATCAGTTTCTCAGAGGGCTAACATTCAGATATGGAGTCCCGCATAGCATCATCACTGACAATGGGTCAAACTTCGATTCGGACAAGTTCAGAGCTTTTTGCGCCTCTCAAGGCACTCGAGTCGACTACGCATCGGTCGCCCATCCCCAGTCGAATGGACAAGCTGAAAGAGAAAATGGTCTGATTCTCAAAGGATTGAAGCCTCGATTGATGCGCGATCTCAAGCACGCAGCAGGCGCTTGGGTCGACGAACTTCCGTCGGTTTTGTGGGGGCTGAGGACCACCCCGAACCGATCGATCGGAAGAACGCCATTTTTTCTGGTTTACGGAGCCGAAGCCGTCCTGCCGAGTGATCTACTTCACAACGCCCCTAGAGTCGAGCTTTATAACGAAGACGAAGCAGAGCAAGCCCGGCAAGACGCAGTCGACCTCCTAGAGGAGGAGAGGGAAATGGCTATGATCAGATTGACCATCTATCAGCAAGACTTGCGTCGATTCCATGCCAGAAATGTGAAGAGCCGAGCCTTCCAGGAAGGAGATTTGGTCCTCCGAGTGGATCAACAGAAACCACACAAACTTGCTCCTACTTGGGAAGGTCCCTTCATCGTCACCAGAGACCTCCACAATGGAGCATATCACCTCTACAATGTTGATCGCCAGATTGACGAGCCACGAGCTTGGAATGCGGAACTACTCCGCCCCTTTTACACTAGAGTTCTCCCTTGGACGGGATGTAATAAGAATTTTTTTTCCCGCAGTTCATTTTTATCAAAGACAAGAGTGTTCCAATAATTGCTGTCACTTCTGTTTGCGTGCGAAATCCCTCAGTGGGTGACTTAGCTGCGAATCCATTTCGCCTAAGTTTGAAAAATCCTACCGAGTGGAGAGCCAGACTTCCACTCGGGGGCTTAGCTGCAGCCCAGTGCTTGCCTAAGTGTTTAAAATCCTACCGAGTGGAGAGCAAACCTCCCACTCGGGGGCTTAGCTGCAGTCCAGCACTCGCCTAAGTTCTCCCGCTAAGAGACTTAGCTGCAGTCGGACACTCGCCTAAGTTTGAAAAAATCCGACCGAGTGGAGAGCGATCCTCCGACTCGGGGGCTTAGCTGCAGTCCAGCACTCGCCTAAGTTCTCTCACTTAGAGACTTAGCTGCAGTCCGGCACTCGCCTAATCTTGAAAAAATCCTACCGAGTGGAGAGCGATCCTCCCACTCGGGGGCTTAGCTGCAGTCCAGCACTCGCCTAAGTTCTCTCACTTGGAGACTTAGCTGCAGTCCGGCACTCGCCTAAGTTTGAAAAAATCCTACCGAGTGGAGAGCGATCCTCCCACTCGGGGGCTTAGCTGCAGTCCATCACTCGCCTAAGTTCTCTCACTTAGAGACTTAGCTGCAGTCCGGCACTCGCCTAAGTTTGAAAAAATCCTACCGAGTGGAGAGCGATCCTCCCACTCGGTGGCTTAGCTGCAGTCCAGCACTCGCCTAAGTTCTCTCACTTAGAGACTTAGCTGCAGTCCGGCACTCGCCTAAGTTTCAAAAAAATCCTGCCGAGTGGAGAGCGATCCTCCCACTCGGGGGCTTAGCTGCAGTCCAACACTCGCCTAAGTTCTCTCACTTAGAGACTTAGCTGCAATCAGGCACTCGCCTAAGTTTGAAAAAATCCTACCGAGTGGAGAGCAATCCTCCCACTCGGGGGCTTAGCTGCAGTCCAGTACTCGCCTAAGTTCTCCCGCTTAGACACTTAGCTGCAGTCAGGCACTCACCTAAGTTTGAAAATATCCTACTGAGTGGAGAGCAAACCTCCCACTCGGGGGCTTAGCTGCAGCCCAGTGCTCGCCTAAGTGTTTAAAAATCCTACCGACTGAGAGCAAACCTCCCACTCGGGGGCTTAGCTGCAGACCAGTGTTTGCCTAAGTACAGGACACAACCCAATCCGCAAGGACGACGAGGTGCAAATCAACTGCTACCTTCTCCTTCGGAGCTGCACCACAAATACAAAAGTTATTTCGAGTGAAGATCGAGTTCCACTCGACGGATCATCCATGAAGATATTCAATGATAAATCCAATTCAGATAATACCTAAAGGTCCCAGACCTTAGGCCAAAGCAATCGAGCCCTTAGCTCGACGGAGTTTAACGGTTACAAAATCCACTCGGCATTCCGAGGCAAATTTAAAGTGGAGCTCAAAAGTTTTTTACTCCTCAGGTGGAGGACTGGAAGGGGCGACGAACTCGTCCAAGTCGATCCCGTCGGCAATACGGGTGGCAGCAGCGATGAAAGTCTCCATGAAATCTTGAAAGTTGTGCTTCCTGGTATTGGCAACTTGGATGGCGGCCAGCTTCTCTTCTTGCGCCTCCTTGCAATGGACGCGGACCAGAGACAGAGCCACATCAGCGCCACACCGAGCAGAAGACTTCTTCCACTCCTGCACTCGGTCAGGGATTCCGTTAAGTCGAGTCATCAGAGACTTGAGATCGTTTTGGAGCGTAGCCTCTGGCCAAAGTGCCGGGTCGATCCGTGACATGGCAACCTTCAGTCGAGCCAAGTAGTCCACGACGCCGTCAATGCGAGATTCCAGTCGGAGCAGATTCATGGCAGCTTCATCTTTCATGGGAGAGTTGATTGGATCCAAACCTGTTTCGATCCGCCCAGTCTCCTCTTCAAAGTTCTGGCAAAGCTCTGCATACACGATCCAAGGATAAGTCAATTTTCATAGACTGAGTCGACACAAAAAAACCCCAGTCGGAACTGAATGTGCACCTTCAAGCTTGATGTACAACTTCTTGGCGAGGCTCCTCAAGTAGCTCTCCAGGTCGTCCCTCCTGCGAGCGATGCCTTCCATCTTCTCGTTCAGGGTGAGGTTCTCCTTCTTCCAACGTGAACACTCCCTGTTGGCTTCATTCAGAGCGGTCTTCAGCTTGGTATTCTCTTCTTCTAAGTGGTCGACCGAAGCCAGCTTCTGTACGGCCAGAGCGGTCTTGTCATCAGCCTCCTTACGGGCAGCAGCCAAGTCCTGATCCTTCTTTGCCAGAGCTTCGTTCAGTTTTTCTGCGAAGAAATGATGATTGAATCGGAAATAACAAAATGGTACTCAAGCCTAAAAACTAACCAGTCGACAAAGTCGTCTTACCTGCGGCGCCGTCTCTGACCTTCTGCAGCTCTGTTCTGGCCAGCTCCAGATCAAGGTTCAGTTGAATCTTCTGCTTCTCCAACTCAGTATAGCGAGCTACAAGTTCGCAGGATTTCTGTAAAAGCAAAATCAGTCGACAGACGTCCAAGATAAGTTGCTTCAGAGTAACTAAGAGACAATGACGACGTTTCTAAGACCACAGCCGAATCAAAAACATTCGACAGTAGTCTCGGGGACTACACCCAGTGGGTGCACTCAGCGTGCCCCCACTGGTTCGACCAAAAAAAAGATCTTCGGGGAAAAACCGAGTGAAGAAATACAGCTACAGCAACACAATGTAAAGACTACAGTCGACTGCCAGCAGTCCACCGTAGTCTCAGGGACTACACCCAGTGGGTGTACAGATACAGATTCAAAAGATCTTCGGAAAAGAGACTCTTCAAACAGCATATCATAACAGACCAAGTGTTGAGTCGACTGACCTGGACGTTGCTCTGAAGAGCCGAACTCGCGTCATAGGCTGCTTGGCTGGCCTCCCGAGCCATCTTCACTTGCTCCATCATGATCCCTGCCTGGCGTATAGCCTCCTTTGCAGCAGCCGCTTGGTCCTCATGGACGGGGTATGCAGCAAAAAGCGAAGGTGGATCCGCAGTCGACGCCGAAGGCCGCACGCTCGTCAGAGGAATGGCAAAAGTCACAGAAGCCCGAGTGGTGTCACCACCATCCCGAGCCATGGCCTCAGACACCGGAGCAGGTTGGGGGGTCTTGTCAGCCGTCGACCTCTTGTTCCTCCTCATTCTCAGCGGTTCGTTGTCGTCGTCATTCGGGAGGTCAACAACATGAGGAGGGGCTACAAAGGAAACGTTCAATCGACCAGGGTTGCAATAAATGTTTAGTCGACTCAAAGCGGAACGTCAGTAATCGTACCAGGGTTGGAGGTAACAGCATCCTCCATCTCTTGGTCGTCGTCCTTGGCAGAGATCTCAGAAGTAGCAGCACTACAAGCCTCGAAAGTCAGTCGGTTGGTTCAACGGATCGACCAAGGATCCGTCCACGGTCGACAAAGGATAACAAGTTTTTTTATTACCCAGAAATGGTGGGGACGGCCATCTTCATCTTGGGCAGAGCCTTGGGCGGCTTGGACGGCACTGCGCGCGGGTGCTTGGGAGCCTTTCCAGTCGGCGTAGGAGAAGAGGTCCGAGGGCGTTTCGACGACTGCCCAACAGGAGCAGTCGCACTACCACGCTCCCACGCTGGATCGTGTGTGAGCTTGGATCGCCCCTCCGGGCGGGGGGGTTCAACCTCCTCCTCCTCCTCTTCACTGGAGTCGACGTCGTCGCCTCCCTCTCCTTCACCGTCGGACTCCCACTCGCCTTGATCGTCCCCGCTCTCACCTCCGCTCGCCTCCCCTTCCTCAGTTGGCCCCTGTGCCCCATTGGGCGTCGAGTACATCTCAGTAGTCGCCTGAAAAACAACAGACAAGACAAAGGTCAATCGACCAACTCAAAGAAGACCAATGAAGAAAAACAAGACCTCAGTCAGGAGCATAGAGACATACCTGGTCCACGTCGTACGAGTTGTCGAGTGGAATTACCCTCCTGGCTCCTCGGGGATTGTCCTTGTTTCCTGTGATACTCGACAGCCACCCCTCCAGCATCTCATCAGTGACCTCCTCCGGGTGGATCTGAGTGGTGTCGTCGAGACCCGAGTACAGCCACATCGGGTGGTCACGAGCCTGGAGCGGTTGGATGCGCCTCCGGAGGAAGACCTCCAGCAAATCCATGCCCGTCATGCCCTCACGGACAAGATCAACCACTCGACCGGCCAGCACTTTGACTTGAGCCCTTTCCTCCGGCGCCACTTTCAGAGAAGCAGGTTTTTCAGCTCGGTCGAGGGAGAAAGGAGGAAGACCAGTCGACTGTCCTAGGGTCGCCTGGTCCTGACAGTAGAACCAGGTCGCCTGCCAGCCACGGACCGACTCCGGGAAAGTAATGGATGGAAAACAGCTCTTCCCCCTCGTCTGGATCGCCAAGCCCCCGCACAACTGGATCACCTGCGTCCTCTCGTCACTCGACTTGGCCTTCTTGACCGATTGAGAACGGCAGGTAAAGATGTGCTTGAAAAGTCCCCAATGGGGGCGGCAACCCAAGAAAGCCTCACACATGGAAATGAAAGCGGCAAGGTATACAATGGAGTTGGGAGTAAAGTGGTGGAGCTGCGCTCCGAAGAAGTTCAAGAAGCTCCGGAAAAAAGGATGGGGCGGCAGAGAAAACCCTCGGTCGATGTGGGTGGCTAGGAGCATGCACTCACCATCGCGGGGTTGAGGTTCGATCTGTCTCCCCGGAAGACGCGTGGCCTCGTGGGGAATGACTCCCCCCTCGACCATGTCGTCGAGATCCTCTTGCCGGATCACTAACGGCATCCAATCGCCCTGGATCCAGCCCTTGGGCAGAGCGGACCTTGAGGAGGATCCGCCCCGAGCAGATCTTTTCCCCTTCCCCTGCGCCGCCGCCTTCTTCACGCGCTCCAGAGCGGAGGTCTTACCCTTCGTCATCGTCGCTGGCGAAGTCTCGCACGGGCCTGCTGCACTGGGGCGAGAATGGAGGTGGCGGAAGGACTTGCGAAGGGAGAGAGGAAGGAGAAAGGAGGAGAAGAGAGCGCACTACTTGGAAACCCCGAGCCGGCGATTTATAAGGGGCCGCTCCCGAGTGGCTGACTGGTAGGCCCAAACTATCCAGTCAAATCCCGCAGCGGACGCGCGCGCAGTACGTGGCGAAAAAGGCGACGCGGGGATCGAGGAGCTTCCGCTTTATCGCTTCCGATTACTGCGGCCGCTCCCGTCCCGCGCGCTTCCCAAAATCCGAAATCCCACGACATCCGCGAGCTGCAGAACAACTTGTCAAAACGAAAGACCCCGCCCACGCCGACGCTCGGTATGTCACAAATAAAGAAATTCACTCGACGAAAGGCCTGGAATGGATCAAGGCGACTAAAAAAGGTTGGCAACGTCATCCGTGACGATTGACCCAATACGAGGCGCTCACGTAGCCCAAAGAACCAGTCGGAAAGATCTCCAACTCTTTCCCCACTCTAACCTCGATCCATTCGGGGGCTAATGATGAAGCCATGTACCTAGGGTAGGGGCACGGACCTGTCCAAGGAGCCCTACCCTAGGACATCCCTAGGAGAAGTCACCTTTCAATCAACTTGAAGGTATCCCACTCGACGGATTCAAGACACTCGACCAGAAAGCTATCACTCGACCATGAAGCCAACCACTCGACCGCCAGGAGACCTATAGTCACTCCGCAGGCAAACGGTCAGCTGTTAAGTAGTCTTTATGGTCATTATAGCACTTTATTAGGGGCGTTACCAGTAATGCCCAACCTTAAATGTACCTTAAACCCTGCATTACTGAGGGCAGGAGGGGGCCGGCAAACTCTATATAAGCCACCCCCCTCCTCAGTATGAAGGGTTCGCACCCCTGTTATTCACAGGCCAGTAATCCAGTCGACCGCCTCCGGGCATCGAGACGTAGGGCTGTTACTTCCTCCGCGAAGGGCCTGAACTCATACATCTTGGTGTGTTTACAACTTCCCAATAGCTGAGATCTAGCCTCTCCATACATACCCCCCTACATCACTGTCAGAGTTAGAACCACGACAGTTGCTGATTTTTTTAATAGTTTGGTTGATGATCTTCCAATTTGATTCATGCAGAAAAGGGAAGATTCGTGTGATTTGTATTTCTGGGAAGTTGCTGATGTGGGGGAATGCAACTACACTGATTATTTGGTTAGCCGAGGAATCCCAATACCAGCAGGTTGGGGTGTTGGACAAGTAACTGAAGGAACGGCAGAAGAGGAAGATGTAGAGCAGAAGGTTAAAGATGCAGTTCCTCTGATCATGGCCAAGCAACAGCTCTGAACGGCCTTGACAACAATGAGGAGATGAAATAGCTTGTGAAGATAATGGGCAAAATCAATGTGCTCTGTAGGATGATTGTCTCTTTATTTGCAGTGTATGTAGCACTTGTGATGTATTCAGTGGCTACGACATGAGCACTTTGCTGAAACTAGTAATGAATGAAACCTGTGTAGCAGGCTGGGCGTAGTGCTGTGAACATCTAATGATTTCTATTAACGGAAATCAGGGGGTATCCCCTTTTGCTCATATAAATAAATAAATAGCAGAGGCCCTGTGGGGTCAGCTTTGTTCTCATTCGAAGATGTCGAGCAAATTGCAGTCCAACAGCAAACTATGTCATCAAATTCAAGTTTCACAACCAAATATGAGTACAACTAAACAACAATGTCATCATGTTTTAGTTGTCATACAATCACTAAACACAAATCAGCATACATAACAAGTGATGTTCTCACAGCAAAATACTAAACAACATGTTCATCAGGTTTCAGTTGTCATAGCAAACACAATTTCACATAGTAGATAAAAAAACATCTTCTGACAGGAAAATACGACAAAAGCAATGTAATCATCATCCGCAGCAGCAGCGTCAACATCTTTGCCATGTGTATCAGTCTGAATCGTAATTCCCCATAGTGTCATCTTCTTCTTCGTCCTCAACGTCCTCGAACGTTGGCTTCTTCTTGATCAACTCTTGTATGTCCACAGCACGACATGCAATCTTTTAGCCGGAGTCATTGACGTGATGGTTCTCAAAGATATTAGGAACATCTGTGTTATCTTGTACATCAGTAGCAGTGTAAGCATCATCTTGTTGTGCAACTTCATTGAACGAATTCCTCTGCTCAAACCTTTGCAATACTCTCGAGTCATCGCTACATGCAAATGTGTCTTCCAAGAAAAATATCTGTGTTGCTTGATTTGCCAAAATAAAAGGCTCGTTGGTCTCGTACGCCGCCTTGACATTGATGGATTTGAAGTAATCATCAGCTCTGGGTTTTGCGATCCTGGAAAACAAGTTAACCAACAACAGCACAACAGAACCACATACCAACGATCCTTGAAACTGGAGATATACTGCAATTGAACAATGTCTATTATGTTAGCATACATTTCAGTTGTCTCTTTGTCATACGTATCTGTGCTCATGATGGCACTATTTTGTGTCTTCCTGCCTTCGTCTCGTGCAAGTGTGTTGTAGCGCACATCTCCAACAACGCAAGATTCATAATGTCTTACCCGAGTATCAAGACCCATTGCTAGTGAGTAAAGGGCATCATCAACTTCCTACCCATCCTCCCGCATCTTCTTAACCTATGGTTAGAAAATAGACGAGCCGATCATCTTATGTACTCAATATATTTAAAAAACTGATAGTGCACTTCAAAAGCTTACATGGTTCTTGAACCATTTCACAAATCCTGCCATAACCAGTTTGTCAATGTTTCTTGGATTTTGCGGAAGTAACTCCTCTTTGTAGATGATGCACAACATAGTGATCGCGTCAAACATCTAAATATATAAGAATGTGCTGCAAGTTTAGTAGATTACGATGTATAAGCTGCAGTACTGCACTTACTTGATATACAGTAGTATCTCAGGACAGTTATTCAACACATACCAAACCATTTTGTCCAAATCTTTAGGTTTGTCCTCTTGTCGACTCTTCCCTGTAACTCGAACAGAATAATCGAAAACATTGAGCCCGGGATTGTCTTCACCCACCTCTTTGCTAAGATGATCAGCTGTTTCAATGTATTTTGAGCAGAATGTCAACGCTTCTGTTCCAATGTAGGCCTCTGCAATGGAACCCTCGGGTCTAGCTCTGTTCCTAACATAGCCCTTGAAAGTGCCTAGCCGCCTTTCAATAGGGTACATCTAGCCATACTGTACTGGACCTCTAAGCAGTGCCTCATCAGGTAGATGAACAGCCAAATGCACCATCACATCAAAGAAGGCTGGAGGATATATCTTCTCAAGGTCGCATAGGATAGTTGGTATCTTGTCTCTAAGACGCTCCAAAGCATCTATCCTGATATTCCTACTGCAGAGTTCCCTGAAGAATTGTCCCAACTCTGCAACTGATCTGTATAAGTCAGGGCGGCCCAATCCTCTAAGGATAATAGGTAAAACCCTTTGAAGTAGGACGTGGCAGTCATGAGTTTTCAACCCTTGTACCTTGTTTCCATCTGCACTGACTCTCCTTTCAGGGTTGGAAACAAATCCATGTGGGAATCTCACACATGATAGGACCTCACATAATTCTTTTCTTTTTACCTTGTCCAAGACGTACACAGCTGGTGCCATATCCCGTGGTTTACCTTCATCTTGCACCTGCAAATCCTTTCTGATACCCAGGTGTGTCAAATCAATCCTAGATTTTAAGGTATCTTTCGTCTTGCCTTTAATATTAAGAAGTGTGCCGATAATGCTGTCACATATATTTTTCTTGATGTGCATCACATCAAGATTATGCCACAGATCCAAATCTTTCCAATACTCCAAGTCCCACAAAGTGGACCTGCGGGTAAACAATAATCTCTCTTCTACCCTGCCACACTTCCTTTTCCCGCTACCATTACCAGGATGGTTTCCTGGTGTAATATGCCTGACCTTCTCTAATTCCACTTGCAACTCATCGGCGGTGAGCCTCTTTGGCACATCACAGTTTTCATGCTTTGCATTGAACACATGTCTTCGGTATTTTCTAGGATGCGGCTTGTCCTTGGCAAGGAAACGGCAGTGTCCAATGTAACAGGTCTTGCTAAGTATTGCGTATGACAGCGGGTTCCTGTCACATCGAACACATGCATTGTAACCATGTGTCGTTCGCCCTGACATAGTGCCCAAAGCCGGATAATCATGGATGCACCAAATTATAACAGCACGCAGAAAGAAATCAGCTGATGGGCTATTATATAGGTCTCGAGTGAGAACACCCTTCCATAGTTGTTAAAGTTCCTCCACTAGAGGCTCCATGAACAAATCAAAATCCTTTCCAGGACTTTTTGGACCTGGGATGAGCAAGGCCATCATGTAGTTTGATTCTTTGGTGCAGACATTTGGAGGCATGTTGTAAGGGATAACAAGCACTGGCCACATGCTATATGTGGCACTCTGGTGGCCAAATGGGTTAAATCCATCTGAAGCTAAGCCAAGTCTAATGTTTCTCGGGTCAGCAGAAAACTCTTTGTGTTTATCATTGAAGCTTTTCCACTCACTAGCATGAGATGGATGGCTCATTACATTCTGATCTCTGTACTCCTGGTTCCTAGAATGCCACAATACATCCTCTCTTGTTTCAGCATCATGAAACAACCTCTGCAATCTTGGTGTAATTGGACAAATGTCTCAGAACATTATGAGGAATCCTCTTCACAGCATCGCCATCTTTCCATCTTGATGATTTGCATTTCGGGCATTCACTTAAGTTGGCATAATCCTTCCAGAATAGAACACAATTATTCTTACAAACATGGATCATATCATATCCAATTCCAATTGCACGAAGGAAATTCTTCATTTTACTGTAGGTGTGTGGCAGCTCAGACGCATCTGGGAAAGATTTGCGGAAAGCAGCCAACATCGCATCGAATGATTTGTTGGTCATCCGCTCAGATGTCTTCACCTGAAGAAAGGTGACCATAGCTGAGAATACTGACAGCTTATTTCCCGGGGTGACAGCAACGTTGCATTGTTCCAACATGTGGGCCCACCGTTTTTCTTCTGCAGGTGAAAGTTCATGGAATGCACGAGCATTTCGTAGCATTGTTTCAATGTTGGTCAAACTCACTGGCTCCGCCACCACCACCTCCTCCTCCTCTTCCACCTGAGCATTAGGCAGGTCAAGATGGTGATCTGCTGCTTCCATGTAGTCAATAACATTGACATTCACAGCTTCACCATGATGAACCCACCTAGTATATGTGACCGACATCCCATACAAGTGTAGATGATTTTGCACAATTGACTGGGGTCTTGTAACTGAATTCATACAACTGCTACACGGGCAGAGCACATCTGATTTCGGACCACCGTACTCAGCTCTGATAAAGTTCATGAAGTTTTCAACCCCCTCGACATATGCAGCGGAGAATCTTCGAGCAGAAGTTATCCAAGTCCTATCCATCTGTTAGACATACAAATTAGTTCTTCTACTAGATATTACATGAAAAACATATATGCTTTTTATGAAGTCCAGAAAAAAAATACCTAGGTCGATGTCTAAAGCTATGGCAAGATATTTGGACGAGCAGATCTAAGTAACGAAATATATGTAAAGCTAATTCAGCAAACAGATTTGAGTGCCAAGTTATGGCAGGCTGTTTCAGCAGTCAATGAGGCCGAGCACACAGCCATCGAACTATCAAAGGCCATCGCAGCAACAAAGATCGAGTATAAAACAGTGTAGAGCTATTTCACCTAACAGATTGGCTACTAGACCATGGCAATCTACGTCACAATAAATATATGGCAGGATATTTTAGCAACTAATCGGCCTTGGCATGCCATCTCAGCTAAGCAGATTGAGTGCAGAACAGGGCAAGGAAGCTTCTTAAGCAGAGCATATTGACAGTAAACTACTTCGGCAAACAGTGAGATTAACAGCATCTATCAGCTAACATTCAGCGCTACACTGACATGAATAGGGCCTCAATCTAGAATGAGCGTACCGTGGGAGAAGCTGACCGCCGTGCGTCTCCACATGAACGTCGCCAGCAGTGGCGGCGCTGACCGTCCTGCGCCTCCACAAGAACGTAGCCAGAGGTCGCGGCGCGGCTAGAGGACGGCAGTCTACGAGAGCGTACTGTGGGAGCAATAGGATCGCTGAACCGCGGCGCCGACGTATCGGCACGGCGCGGTGGGCGGCTTTGGCAGAGCGAATGGAGTGGAGGGGGACAGGGGGGAGGGGGTTTGCGGAATATTATTGGCTAGTTGGCCGAAGGGCGGTTGAATCAGATTTGGGGGGAATTTTTGGGTGTGGGGGGGGGGGGAGGATTTTCGCGCGGTGGGCGGGGGGAGTTTGGCGCATGGTCGGTTTCTCCAAGTGCAGTCCCACATGTCAGTGAAGAGGCAACCCGAAGCGCGTTCCTTTTGCGTGAGCCATGTGCAGGACCGAACGTGTGTGGAGTGCAATGCGACCGCGACAGGAGTGATGTGAGTGTACCGCCTTTTTTCCTTTTAAACTAGGTGCTTCGCCCCCTCAAAAAAAAATTTGTTGCTTCGCGCGATCCATCGATACTACTACTAGTAATCAGGTAATCCCGACTAAAACGGCGCGGCCGGGTCTTTTCCCGCGCGATATGCTGGGAGGTTGTCTTAGTTGGGTTTTTAGGACGATAATGCTACACCTACGTAATCCCAGTTACGTAATTAACGTAATGTGAAATGTGTGAGCTGTTGATTGTAGATTGGGGGGAGGAAGGGGCCCACCACCATGAAAATCAGGGGAGGAGAGAGAGAGGCAATTTACATTAACCCTTTCGTAGGTTCCCGTAAATGTAGAAAGATGTGAAATGCGTGAGTGTGTAGTGGACGTACTATTGGAGTTCCTAAGATAATTTGTGTATGTATAGACCCTATGTGTTTATTTTACTTCGCATGTTAGATTTGTCTCGGTTTAATAAAAAGCAGAGTTGGTGATGATGGTGTGCCTGTCATCTTGCAATATAGGCCGTCTGATCTATATCTAACGGATAGGAAGCAAACTATGACAATTTACCCGCACTCCTCTCCACATTTGTAGATAAGGCTTTCCCTCGTTCATCCTTTTCTCCCACAAGATCTTGATCTTTCGTGCAACGCACGGGCATCTTGCTAGTACTCCTACAAAATGTATATTATTGTGAAAGTTCATATACACCGGCCGAGATTAATACAAACACGACAGATTTTCATTACATTTCGAACTTTTATAGGACAGAAAAATAAAAGAAACCCGACCCTAAACCTATTCTACGGTGGCGACCAACGTCCTCCATCTACGATCTCTATGTACGGGGGCGGGGTTCAAGACCCGTGAAGTGAAGGTGCGGTCTCCGACGAGGAAGAGTAGAACACGGGATACGGACCGGCCAGTTGGCACACCATGCCTTGCCGCCTCCCATGCCCTACTCATCCTTGGAGGAGTCCCCGACCTCGGCGGTGCCGGACGTTGGATGGTGACAAGTAGGACGTGTGGCTGACGGTGCTCCTGTTGTCGGTCGCCAGCGTGGCCACCGCTTGTGCGGTCGCGTCCGCGTCCGGCTACGCCCCTATTGCGTCGCGAGAGGCGACTTGAGCGAGGGCGGCGACCTCGAGCTTCATCCCCGAAGACAAGCTCTCCCGCAGAGCATTCGCACTTGCGGTCATGGCGGATGTGGTGCCAGGTAGGACGACGATGTGCCATGGTGTGGAGGTTAGCTGGGCGTTTCTACTTTAAGTAGCGCATTCCGGTGAGTCCAAGCGTCCGGGTGCGTCATTAAGTCGTCGGAGTTGGTTCCTCAGGCACCGAGCCTCTTAACGACAACATACGAACGGACAACATGAATGCGGGTAGCTGGCGCCGGCTGGGAACGCACCACGCGATAGCGCGAGGGACGAGGGTTTTGGTGTGCCAGGGTAGTCAGCTACGGTCGTGGCAACGTTGGAGATGCCCTTTGCTCACATGCGATCCACGCATGTCATTGAAAAAGCAAGATGACCCGGCATGGTCTCAGGTCCAGAGGATGCAGTTGGCCTTGCCACACCACTCCGCGGATGCGTCGCGGCACCCTGTGCATCCTCGACGAGCCGGGTGTTGGGGTGTGTTTGGATTGTGGCC
Organism: Triticum urartu; assembly: GCF_056163025.1. NCBI lineage: Eukaryota > Viridiplantae > Streptophyta > Magnoliopsida > Poales > Poaceae > Triticum > Triticum urartu. Next base: position 225,190,098 of record NC_141876.1, on the reverse strand, counting down.
AAAGTGCACCTTACCAAAATTTTGGTCATGACCCAAAGATTGGTCTTTGTTTGGATGGTTGCCATTTTTTTGGCATGCCAATGAACTCTAGCCAACTCTAGTTCATTTTTCTTGCCAATGTCGGCCAAATCATGGGCAACCAATACCTCAACCAAAATTTTGGTCATGACCCAAAGATTGGTCTTTGTTTGGATGGTTGCCATTTCTTTGGCATGCCAATGAACTCTAGCCAACTCTAGTTCATTTTTCTTGCCAATGTCGGCCAAATCATGGGCAACCAATACCTCAACAAAATTTTTGGCTACCCAATGCTTTGATGGGGCAACCTTGGGCACAAACCAAACATACCATTGGTCGTGTCACAACACTAACGCCACCCTCGGCACACTGAAACAGACCGTGTCTAGCTACGATATGAGCATGTCGCTCACCGCGGTCGCCGTGTCCAGAGGCGGCGCTGGAGCTGCGCCCCGTTGTTGGCCCCAATGACCCACATGAACGGTTTTCGATGGCGAGGAGGTCATGGGCCAGCTCCTCCATTGGACTAGTCTGCCCCACATGTCGGTTTCCCTGTTTTCCCGGCCATATTCGAGCGTTAGTGCTCCGCGTTGCGCATTAGGCCTTTCACTATGTAGGCCAAGCGAGACAATTATTGTTTATTTGAGCCGCTCAAGTATAATCATGTGGCATTTGCTTAGTTCTCATTCCTCTCCAACCCTCTTCTCCATCGATCATGTCGCCCTCCAGTCGAGTCCATCCTCCCGCATGCCTCATTTGAACATTCCACCAAGTATCATTCGCATGTACCCACCCTAGTCCTCTTTCAATAGATCTCTGGACCCCGAGATGAAATCGAGAGGGAACAAGTGGGGGCACGTGATACCTAAGGCGGATTCAAAATTTTGAACCGGTGATCATAGCATCTGCAAATCATATATAAAGGGTATTCAATGTTCGTTTCGTTTTTGAACGCACAATATACTCCCTCCTATCCTTTCTAGTTTACATATAAGTTTTATGTGTAGTCAAAGTATCTCTACTTTGATAAAAAAGGTATCAAGATTCAACAACGCCCAATCAATATTGTTAGATTCGTACGTACTCCTAGATTTGTACTCGAGATGGTTTCCAATTTGACTATTGACAAGATTAATAGTACATGAGATGTATAATGTGAAAATTATATCATTGGAAACTCCTTTCACATATGAATTTGACCGTATGCTTTGTGTAAGTTGCATGTCATATATTATTACTCTAACATTTGGTCAAAGTTAGCCCCGAAAAATGCATTATACCCTGTATGCTTTGTGTAAGTTGCATGTCATATATTATTACTCTAACATTTGTGTAAGTTGCATGTCATATATTATTACTCTAACATTTGGTCAAAGTAGTACAGTGGAAGTGGATCCTCTGACGTAGGTATCCCTGCCTTACCCTCCCTTTCGGTCACTTACTGGCGGACCCCATGCTTGCTAGGCCCCGCACGTCAGTTACTCAATGCGTTCGGCCACGTCAGGGGATCCTCATCCGTAGTATACTCCCTCTGTTTTTATTTACTCCGCATAAAACGTAGGGAGTGGTGGTATAATAAATGACGCGGGCGGGGGAGGGGGAGGGACATCGGTTTGCTCTCAACTGCGGTCCCACAAGCAAGCGAAAATGCAAGACGAAGCGCGTTCCATTCGGTGAGCGACATGGAGGGTCCAGCGTGCCGGGCTGCAACGCGAACGCGACAAGAGCGATGTACAGTCAAAACCAATTGACCGGTCGTCACCGGAACCACTATTCACACCAGAACCTTCGCTGCTCAGCCTATGGCAGCCACTGCCCTAAAACCACACCAAATCTCTAGCCCATTCCCCCACCTTTCGATCCCCTAGGCCGCATCAAGTGTCCCCTAGTTCGCCGGAAAGCCATGGTGCGCTGCAAGATCACTTACTACAAGATGCTGACGCCGGAGCGCCGCGTTGCGGCGGCGGTCGGCGCCACAGACCTCCATTCCCAAGCTCGCTTTGCGGCGAGCCAATCCCCGAGTTCTCTAGAGCCAAGCTACGAGGAGGAGGAAGCCGATCCAATGTTCATGGTGGAGGTCGCGACGCAGAAGGCCCCCGATGGGTATGAGACGATGGACGTTTACTTTGTGCCGGCATCCGAGTCCCCCATGGTGCAGGTGGACCAGCAGTTCAACATGGCGATACTAAAGGAGGACTGGGAGGCAGAGGCTCAACTCAACGTGGAGCGTGCGCATGCCACTGCCATCGAGGCTCTCCTGCAGGCGGAACCGGATGTCGTGGATGTGAACCGGGCGGCAGAGGCTCAACTTGAGGCGGAGCGCGCGGATGCCGCTGCCATCGAGGCCCTCCTGCAGGCGGAACCGGACGTCCTGGACTTGAACCGGGCGGCAGAGGCTCGACTCGACGCAGAGCGCGCGGATGCCGCTCTCATCGACGCCCTCCTGCAGGCGGAATCGGACGTCCTGGACTTGAACCGGGTGGCGAAGGCTCGACTCGACGCGGAGTGCGCGGATGCCGCTGCCATCGAGGACCTCCTGCAGGCGGAACCGGATGTCGTCGACTTGAACCGGGCTGTGCTCTCGTCCTTGCAGAGCACCTACACGCTCTACTTGAACGAGTAGCTGGAGGCCGAGGACAACCACGGTGCGGAGACACACGTCGGCAGCGACGGCTGGTTCGCGCCGGCAGCCAAAGACGACGAGGTCGTCTCTTTCTGCAAGCAGTGATAGTTTTTCTTTATGTTGTTGTTTTTATGGATCTTTTGCTGTGTAAAACATATATTTGTTATGCAAGTCGCCTGACTTGGGTCAGTCTACCATTTCAAGCGGTTGGATGAATATCCTACGTCTCCTAACCCTTCTTTCCTTCTTCCTCACCTCTTCTTCTTCCCCAGCAGACCACCGCATGGGCCGTACGGATACTCCCCAACATGCGGTTGGATAATCATACTCTATGAACGAAAATTATGTGTCAGTGATAGGATGGCTGAGTTTGGTTTGTTCACATGCGACAGCACGTGTCAGTGAGGGTGCGTTCCCTTGGTTGGGTTTGCGGCGTGCAGGAGCGACCGTGTGAGGGTGCGGCGCGCCCGCGATAGCCATGTGCAAGTGTACCTCCTTCTCATTTTGAAAACTTTAGGCAAGCTTGGCAAAAATGTGCGGCGAAGTTTGGCAATGCAAGGCTAGACCCAAACAGGATAAGTACGTATGTACTAGGAGTACTAGTGTTAAAAAAGAAAGGCGGGTTTTTCCTTCGCAGGATTTAATCGATACAAATCCTCGTTTCACGTGTCAATTAATGCGTATTTTTTTCTCCAAAGACCAAAGAGCTAACCATCTCACTCCTCATCGCTTGATTAATGCAGCGCCATGCAAACCAACCTTCTCACTTCCGCATGCATGCAGGTCGTCTGTCTCTCTCCCCTATCCATCTCTCTGCACGCATGCGCCTCTTGCTCTCTCTCTCCTGTTTCTGCATGACAGTAGCTCTCTCTGCCTTGGGAAGATGCGAAGCACATGGGAAAGAGAGATGGGATTACTGCAGGCACGTATGCGGTGGAAAGGGATTGAGGGCCCGGTTGGAAAGAGCAGCGAAAAAATGCCAATGCGCAGAGCATTGCGGGGAAAACGAAATTTTCTTAGACGCAGACAAAAAAGGACCGGAGGGAGTACTACTAGGAGTACTAGTGCGGTGAGATGGTTTCTCGAAGAAGATGATGGAGAAGCAGAGTCAGCAAAGAGTGAAATGATGGTTGCTTCGTCCATGCTTTTGTGATTTGACGCCTCACTGCTTTGTGATTTGTGATAGAAGGGACAGGGGAGTAGACTCTGTGCTCTATACTGTACTACATGCATCCAAGCATGGGAGAAAGAGGAGAGACGTTGCATTTTTCTATTCCTTCAATCAATCAATCAATCAATCAGGGAGCTTCGGTTCCATCTTTTTGGCTTTGGCAACACCATCCACAATGGTTCCCACGATGCCAAAAGCTATTTTCACATTTGGCTACACATTGTGGATGCCCTTAAACATACCACTTGGTTTTGCTCCTGTGTGCTATCTATACAAATCTCAATTATATTGATCTAAAAAATTATAGAATCAAGATTAGTAAAAAGGAGGTGATTTTTCCGCGTGGATGGCGGGGGAGGTTTCTTATTTGAGCAATGCTACATCCACGTAATGGTTTACGTAAAGTTACGAACTGATGTGATGTGGGACTATTTGATTGGATTAAAGGAGAGGATTAGGCCCACCCACCTAAAAATTAGGGGGGCATATATAGATTAGATGGAAAGTATACGTAGCAGCTACGTAGCCCTTTTTAAGTCTAGGATTAGGCTTCTTATTTTCGGAGGACGTTGTCCTCGCGGTTTGCTAACATGCGGTCCCACGTGTCAGTGCTTTACCAAGCCGATCCGCGTCCCACATGAGGCAGAACAACGGCAGAATCAACACGTGGTTAAGTTGAAGAAGATGAGGGAGAAGCGGATTCAGCAACGAGTGAAATGATGGTTGCTTCGTCCCTCCAACTTAACTGCGGGAAAGGTGCAGCTTTGTGATTTGATGCCTCATTGCTCATTACAACACCGACGCCATGAGTGGGGTGCTTCACCCCGGCTGCTTTGCACTATATTCCGGTATGGCACGTGGACCCGGTAGCTTGATGTCCCACATGTCGGCGAAAGGGACTAGAAGATTTATGAAAGCGAGTGCTCCACTCTTACGACGGAGGAGTAGACGACACGACGGCCCAGTGAACTGTCACTTGTACTGTATAGTACTATAGTTTTGTTGTTTCGCATGATCCATCGATACAAACCCGATTAAACAGGAAAGGGCGGGATTTTTCCCGCGCGGTAGATGATACTGGCCATACATTTCAAAGGCAATTTTAATGTATGCAAACTGAATAATTATAAGTAACAATATGATATCTAGTAAAACTAAAAACACATATGATTTATTGTGTTAGAGTGTAGTAGTAGTGATGTATTGCATAGTTGTTAGATGTAACATGCGAGAACGTGTAGAGATGTAGTTTTGGAGGGCATACAGAGAGAAAAGCGTAATACGGTCACCGAACTTCAGAATAAGCTGATTACGGTCACTATATACGTTTTGCGGTGATTATATGGTCACTTGCTCACAGTTCAGCATCAGATTGCACTCTGTTAACCGGCCAAATAGCCTGCGTCGCGCCATGTTGACTAGTTAAATTGACCACATTCCTTGTGGGTCCCACCTGTCAGTTTGCATAGGCAAAAGGTCAGATAAACACAAATTTACGCAGGTGCGACAAGGCTCCAACCCGTGCACGGGAATCACCTGGTTGTGTATGTGTCTGTCAGGGCCTGATGTGTGCGCATGCACGTGTAGGTTGAGCACTTGAGCATGAGAGTGTGTGTTGGTCGTGTGGTGTACTGGTGTGTGCATGCATGCGTCCGTGCATGTGAGTGTTGCGTGCGTGCGTGGTTGCGTGTGTACGTGTGAGTGTTGCGTGCGTGCGTGGGTGCATGTGTTGCGTGGATGCAGTTCGTGTGCATGCGTGCGTGTGTGTATAATCACCACACCAGCTCCTGTGTGTTAAAACAGATGGCTCAACATACCAATACAAGGCCACCTTGTCCGCTGTGCCCGCGGTAATGACTTCAAACCACCGTCCAAATATGTTTTTGTCGTTTGTTTTCATTCTTACTAGCAAGATGCCCGTGCGTTGCACGTAACATCAAGATGCATTTGTATGACTTGTTTATCTTGTGATAGAAAAGGATGAACGAGGGAAGGCCTTATTTGCAAATGTGGAGAGGTGTGTGGGTACCTTTTTGCAAAATTGCCATAGTTTCTTTCCTATCCGTCAGATATAAATCGGACGGCCTATATTGCAGGATGGTAGGCACACCATCATCACCAACTCTGTTTTTTTATAAGAGTGTATTTTATGTATTTTATAAGAGTGTAGATGTAGAGTAGATACAAGTCGACAGGTGGGCACGATGGTAGTGAGATAATGTGATGCAACACTAGAGGTTCCACGTGGAGCGTTTAACTGGTTAACTAGTCATGTCATGAGCAAATACAGAGTTGTACGGTGAGCCCGTGACTGTATAATAACCACTAAACATAAATGGTGACCTTAATGAGTGGATTCTGAAGTCCAATGTACGTATCGTGCTTTTGCTTCAAATACAATGATTGTCATTGCATATATCGCGAGAGAAAGATGAAACATGCGTGAATTTTCTGGGGGCTTACTTTTAGAGGACCTGGAGATAGTTTTGTGTGCATACGTGAAAGGGGCGTACAGGGGGGCATGCGATGGAGAGAGAGAGACAGATGCTCTTCATTTCTCTTTATTATGAATAACTTTGTATATAGTATAAAAATATACAAATTCACAGTGCGGAATAAATATCATTGTGGGCACCATGGAATGCAAATTAGCATTCGTACTCCTCCATATAACTTTGTAATGTTGAATATATGTAGAAACTCTAAAATAAGTTTTTGGCCACACTTTATTCAAAAGGAATGCTGTATGCGAAATAAACGTGAAGAGAGGGCTTTTTAGATCAATGGGGTACGTGATGTAACATGCGTGAATGTGTAGTTGATGCATTTGGCGGGGCCTAGAGAGGTATGTGTGTGTATTACGTATTCGAGAGAGGCATGGATAGAGGGGCCGATGGGGGGGGGGCGTGGGAGATATAGCACAAGAAATGAGAGTGGTCTAGAGAGAGAGACGAATATGACGTCAAGACAAGAGATTCCATTCCCTTGAGTGTGTATATGCAAGGGGGGAGGGAATAGAGGCACCAAGAGAAATTTTCTGTGTGTGTGGTGTTTGTGTTGGTATGTGTGGGTCTGAGGAGATCATGAGACGTGGGGGCAGAGGGTGTGTCACCGCGTGAGGTCCGGTGGGTCGAGGTGAGGCCCTTCGTTCGGTTCCATCCTGCGCCACATTGGTCGGCCCGTGACGCATTTAGGAAGACCATGGATGACTAGTCGTACAAGACAAAGATAGCAGAATTGTGAAGGACTTTGTGTCCACTGACAAAGCCGGCTAGGATTTGTAACCCTAGGTTCTCGGACTAAGGTAACCCCTTTATCTCTGATATTACTATTCATCCAACCTAACTTTAAGGGGCATCCTACAGAATGCTCTGCTAGAATCATACTCATCGATTAGGAAGAAAGGTGTGAGACAATGCGTGAGAGACAGGCGTAAAGATAATGTGCATACATGAGACACGTAGGCAGGCCCATGTATATAGAAAGGGTCAATGAGGATTGTGCGTGTGTATGTTTGCGAGAGGAAGAGTGCTTGTGATAAAGGTTAGTGGAAACAGTTGTAAATGATTACGAGAGGGAGGGAGGATTATATCTAGAGCATGTGTGCGGGAAAGACACCTCGGGAGAGAGTGTGTGAGCATGTGTTAGAGACCACCGATGGAGAGTGAAACTACATGTAAAAGACTGCTCTACACATTGATTAAAGATATAAATTGTATCCAAATATTAGGATGGGATCATGATATTTGCAATTCGCGTAAGGAGCGGTCATTGATCCATCAGACATCTAGATTCCATCGAATTTGAGCATGTCTATATTATTATTCGATACAATTGATCCACATAGTTAGTATTTTGAACTCCAGACAATGCATCGCTTTAGCAATCGAATATAAACGTGAGTATAGTTCATGTTGTGTGTGTAGAGCACACTATACATATGAAAGTTACACAATGGACATTATAAATAGCTACCTATGAACTAGCATACATTTGAATTCAACTTAAGGTGGTTTAAAAAAATTGAATTCAACATGACGCCCATTCAATTATTTGAATTTGATATCATGGCATTTGTAAACCATACCTAAATTATGGGGCACCAATTTTTGCTCTGATTTTGTACATAATAGCATATGTAGTTGTGTACAAAATAGATTCAAATTTAGCTCCTCCAATCCAAAATAATCTTAGTTATAGAATTTTCAAGTGTCAAAATTTCAAGAAGAAGCGAATAATTTAATGAGGTTTTCAAACATACAAGGTCAAATATAACGTTGTCTATTTAGGTCAATCCTAATAGTTTAAGAGTACTCTAAACATGAATGCTTGTGTTTCAAAATTTCAAACGAAGCACCAAAAGAGCCTCTACTCGCCCGAAACCGCGCGAGACCAATGTTTGGTAGTACAAGGAAATTACTTTTCTAATAACTCTGACTCGTGAAACCTACCGGTCCGACGTCCAAAGGTCTAAACCGGGGTAGGTTTGTAGCTTCATCTAGACGCCACGCAACCGCATCTGAAAAACATTCATACACAATGGCCGCCTAAGCACACATGCACGCGGCCGAAATCGCTCCCGCCCACTATTTCGGACACCTGGGATTACCATCCTACCCCCGACCCGCAGTAGGTCCGAAATTTAAGAGGGGGGCAAAGTTTGTACTTTCCCCAAATTTCAAACAAGCGCGTCCCATCTTCTGTTCAAAAAAGCCAAAAACAAGCGCGTCCTAGACCGAAACATGGTTCCCCCCCACCCGTCCAATTCCCCATCCGTACTCCGTGGGCGCCAAAACTACCTCTCCACCAGCCACGAAACCCCGGCGTCCTCCGTCCGCCACCCCATCCCACCCATCAACCGCCGCCCTCCTCCATCACGCCTGAGCTGATACCCGACGTCGTCGTCCACCGCAACCTCAACCACAGCGCCCTCCACGGCTAGTAGTTGAAGCCGAGGCCGAGCCGTCCGTACCCGAGCCAGTTCAGCCACGCCGTCCTGCGCCTCACAACTGCCGCTCCAACTTCGCCACCCTCCACCGCACCGGACCTGTTCCTGCTACGCCATCCTTCGCCGCCTCGGATCTACTTCCCCTCCGCCGACATACGACCACGGCAACACAGTCAACAATTTGGCCATGGGTTCATCCAAGCCTGCACCCTCCAGAACATCAGTTTCCCCGGTAAAAAGAAGAAGATCGGCGCGACATGTGGAGGTGACCACACCGACGACCGAAAAAGGTACTCCTCTTCCCTTATTCGTGCAAATCTTACGTCTCTACTTGCACGGTATTCATCCCACAGAAGACACTAGTTGACCGCTTCTTCTTGATACTAGATGTTCCTAGTAACTCGCGATGCACAAGGTTTCTCCTCATATACTATTTCACCTTAGCTAGAGGTCCATCGCCCCCCCTGAATTTCAATTTCTGGACAGTTGATTCCCAATTAACGGAAGCATTCCCTAGCGTAACAGGCGCTAGTACGCCTATTACGCCGGGGAAGCAGCGCCTTGGTGTTTATCTTAGGGGCGTGTGCGGCCTAGAGCTACTGGCGCCCGATCTGGAGGTCGGCTGGGATTAAAGGGATGGCCTGGGGGCGCTGCCAAGCTCGGCGGTGGTGTGAGGTCGATGGGAGGGCGGGGCGGCAGAGGCAGGGGTCTGGGCTGGTGGTCGCTGGCGGTTCAAGAAAGATCGTCAACAGTGACTGGCGGGAGGTAGACGAAGGCCATCTGCCCGTTCCTTATAGATCGGACAGTTCATTAAAAAATCGACTGACCTATTTATTTTCAGTCGACTGCTATCTTAGATATGACCACATGTGGTGGTGTGCTGGAGGAGTACCTGCATTTCCTGTGCTCATATATTACAAAATCATATGGAGTAGAATCTAATTTTGTTTGCCATGCAATGTTGTAGAGCTATCATATGTCTCCTGTCATTTATTTTTCAGCCACCTGCTATCTTCTACTTTTACAGTGCACTAGTTCTGCACACACTTCACCCTTACTCTCACTATTGTGTTTTTATGCAAGGGTATTTCAGACTCTGCTGCCATGAGAGAAGCCAAAAAGAAAAGAGAGAAGTCGCTCCAGATTCGTATGCGGGTAGGTAAGACACGTTACAGCGCTATAAAGGGTGCAGTGCCAGCAGATGGACACGGTAAACGTAGCTCTAGAGTTGATGACCTCGCTCGCAATGAACCACCATCCCAGGTGCTTGCTTTAACTTTGCAGTGTCCTATGTGGTTGCATGTTCCATATGGTGTCTAGCTTGTATTCGAAAGGCCGAAGTCGGTAAGATAAGGAAATATATTTTTTTACATGAACCACCATCCCGTGAGCACCAGAAGACAAATAGCTAGTCAGGGCACTGGCCGAGCCAGTGACAAGCCCAGCAAAGATAGGCATCACCTGGGAGCCAACTAAAAAGCTGCGATGGTGGCGAAGCAGCCCGCCTCCCACCAGGCTCTGAGGTCCTAGATGATCATGCTCACCACTCCAGCCGGATGTCTAGCTTGTATTTGTAGGATCGAAAGTATGTCTAGAGGGGGGGTGATTAGACTACTTGACCAAATAAAACTTAACCTTTTCCCAATTTTAGTTCTTGGCAGATTTTAGCTAATTTAGGACAAGTCAAGCAATCATCACATCACTCAAGCAAGCAAAGAGTTTATGGGCAGCGGAAAGTAAAGCATGCAACTTGCGAGAATGTAAAGGGAAGGGTTTGGAGAATTCAAACGCTATTGGAGACACGGATGTTTTTCCCGTGGTTTGGATAGGTGGTGCTATCCTACATCCACGTTGATGGAGACTTCAACCCACGAAGGGTAACGGTTGCGCGAGTCCACACAGGGCTCCACCCACGAAGGGTCCACGAAGAAGCAACCACCCACAAAGGGTCCACGAAGAAGCAACCTTGTCTATCCCACCATGGCCATCGCCCACACAGGACTTGCCTCACTAGTGGTAGATCTTCACGAAGTAGGCGATCTCCATGCCCTTACAAACTCCTTGGTTCAACTCCACAATCTTGTCGGAGGCTCCCAAGTGACACCTAGCCAATCTAGGAGACACCACTCTCCAAGAAGTAACAAATGGTGTGTAGGTAATGAACTCCTTGCTCTTGTGCTTCAAATGATAGTCTCCCCAACACTCAACTCTCTCTCATAGGATTTGGATATGGTGGAAAGAGGGTTTTTGTGGAAAGCAACTTGGGAAGGCTAGAGATCAAGATTCATATGGTAGGAATGGAATGTCTTGATCTCAACACATGAGTAGGTGGTTCTCTCTTAGAACATATGAGTTGGAATGGTGTGTGTGTTATGATGGCTCTCTCCTTGAATGAAGAAGGAGGTGGAGGGGTATATATAGCCTCCACACAAAATCCAACCGTTACATACAATTTACCAATCTCGGTGGGACCGAATCAGAAAACTCGGTCTGACCGAAATAGTAAACCTAGTGACCGTTAGGAATTTTGGTGGGACTGACATGCAACTCGGGAGGACCGATTCGGTTAGGGTTTGGGCATAACGTAATCTCGGTGAGACCGATTACACAAACTCGGTGAGACCGAATTTGGTAATTAGCTAACCAGAGAGTTGGTCAGGCAAACTCGGTGGGACCGATTTGCTCTTTCGGTGAGACCGAGTGGAACTCGGTGAGACCGAAAAGTTACAAAGGGGAAACACTGAGTTTACATTGCAATCTCGGTGGGACCGATTCGCTCTTTCGGTAAGACCGAAAAGTTACGAAAGGGAAACAGAGAGTTTGCAACCCCATCTCGGTGAGACCGAGATCCTTATCGGTAGAACCGAATTGCTAGGGTTTGGCAGTGCCTAATGACAAGTGAAACTCGGTGGTGCCGGATAGGAAGAATCGGTAGGACTGAGTTTGGCTTAGGGTTTAGGTCATATGTGGATATGGGAAAGTAGTTGAGGGTTTTTGGAGCATATCACTAAGCACATGAAGCAAGAGGCTCATTAAGCAACACCTCATCCCTCCTTAATAGTATTGGCTTTTCCTAAAGACTCAATGTGATCTTGGATCACTAAAATATAAAATGAAGAGTCTTGAGCTTTTGAGCTTGAGCCAATCCTTTGTCCTTAGCATTTTGAGGGTTCCACTTTCACATCCATGCCATGCCAATCATTGAGCTTTCCTGAAATAATCATCTTGGAATAGCATTAGCTCAATGAGCTATATGTTGTTATGAATTACCAAAACCACCTAGGGATAGTTGCACTTTCAATCTCCCCCTTTTTGGTAATTGATGACAACATATAGATCAAAGCTTTGACAAATGATAATAAGCATGAAATATATCGTCGCTTTGAGAAGTATGTGATAAGTAAGAGCTCCCCCTAAATTTGTGCATATTTAAAATTTGCTTTGGACTGCAAATGCACAAAGAGTTAGAGTCATGGGTTACTCTTCCATGTCACATACATCTTGGTGGAGCGCTCAAAATGATAAGAATGAAATACATGCACTCATCACCAAGAATAATGAATGATCACACAAGATAGATAGGATAATGGCATTAAGCAAGCATTAAGTGTAGCTTATGATCAAACACATGATCATCAATGTCTCACAAATAATGACGTAGTATCAAGCACTCAAAAGCAGATAAGTTCGGAAAACCACCAAATAAAGCAAGAGAGAAAAGCAACACTCTCTCTCTCGAAGCCTATGATCTATACATCTTCTCCCCCTTTGGCAACAAGTTACCAAAAAGTTCCTAGAAAATGCATAGCACTAGATCGACGCTCAGGCTTGATCTTCAGGTGGTGGTGGAGTCCGGAGCACTCCAAGGACGAAGCCTTCGGTAGACGTGGTCGGAGTCGAGGCTGAAGTGGATGCTGGAGCTGGTGGAACTGAGGCTGTGGCTGGTGCAGACGTTGTAGCTCTGGTGTCAGCAACTGGCAGTGCAGACGACCTCGGACCTTGTGGCACCCTCACAAAAGCATCAGTCGTGGTCCTGCCTCTCCTCTCATTCATGTCCTCCTGGAGCTGCTCCACGGCAGTCTGTATCTCTGTCACCTTGATGTCCGAATCATAGAACCTCTGTTCCATGATCCTCTCTAAACTCGCCTGGTTGTGAGTCAGGGTGGCTATACTCTGCTCAATCCGCAGGGTGGACGCAATCAGGTAACCAAGCTGCTCTTGTTTGGTTTTCAGGAAGTAATCAGATGCCTCCGCTTGAGTAGGCATCTTGGCAGCTTTCTCCTTCTTCGCCTTCTCCTTTTGAGCTTGTGCATGGGCAGATGATGGTTCATTCTCAGTCATAACAACTTGATTATCTTCGAAATCTGGAAGGATGGGCAGGTGTTCCTTATCCAACAAATATACGCCCGTGCCCATCTTGGAGTTGATGAGCTCCTAAATCTGAGGGGCATATCCACAGCTCCTCTTCTGATTTGCCGCAGTCCTTTTGATTGTTTCCACTATGAGGCTCATGACTTTGAATTTTTGAGGCACGTCAAAGACATGAAGCAAATTGATCGCGTGACCTCTGATCATCTTGTGATCTCCAGACTTGGGCAGAAGGGTGTGCCTAAGGATCCAGTTGATCGTAGGCAATCCTGATAGCAGATAATGCACTGAGCCAAACTTGAACGTGTCAAGTGCTTCATTCGGAATCTCCTCGTACATGTTGGACATGGAGTTGTGGTCCATCTTTTTCTTGGCATAAATGTCCAAGTCATCTGCTTGCTCCTCTGGGGCATTGATCAGCTTCGCCCATTCCTCAACAGTAGAGTGGTACCTTGTACCCTCTGACATCCATGTGATCCTGCCATCCGGATAAAAGTGTGCTGTGGAGTAGAATTGCATGATTAGCTCCTCGTTCCGCTTTGTGAGCTTCTGCCCAACAAAGTCTGCAACTCCACACGCACTAAAGCTGTCAAATACTCCAGGGTAGTACTCTTCATTGTCCTTGATATAGGTCCAGTCGACCCATCTCATGTCACATACAATTGGCTTCTTGTCAAGTAGCACTGTCTCATAGAAATCCTGCTGCTCCTTGGTATGAAACCTGTAGTCCACTGCAGTCCTTCTCCTAGAAGCATATGGATCTGCTTCTCTCCACTTCCTGAGCCCTGAGTCTCTCCTGAGCTTCATATCCTCAGCCACAGGATGAGCATCGTTGTGGTCTGGGATCTTGGGCTTGAGCTTCCGAAGGACATTCTCTTCCTCTTCCTATGCAGCTTCAGGCACTGGGGCCTTGTTCTTCTCAGTGGATGGGATGCTTCTTGTGTTTCTCTTTGGTGCACTCTTAGGCTTAGATGCAGCCTTAAGTGCTTCCTTGGGCTTGGATGCAGCTCCCCCTGACCTTATGGCATCTCCTATTAGCTTGGGTGCCTTGGGCGCTGGTGCAGCTGCCTCTTCTTCCTCTTCCTCTTCCATGATGGAAGCTTTGCCAAGCACTCTAGCCACAGTCTTCTTCACCCTCTCCTTCCTTTTCTTGCCCTTAGCTGCAGCTGGCTCTTGGGAAGTGGGCTTCTCAGTTGAGGCTCTAGCCTTTGACATGGGCTGCCTGCCTGCTGGCCTTTTGATTTTCAGACCTGGCTTAGTGCCTTGAGCTGGTTCAATTCTCTTGGAAGTGGCCTCTTCCTTTGCCACATAGTCCTCATCTTCAGAGTCTGAAGTTTTCTTCTTCCTTTGTCTCATGGCAGCCTTTGGCAAATTGCTAGGAGTGCTCCTGCTGCCTTCATCAGATGAACTGGAGGGACTAGTGCCCTCACTCATCACCACTTGCTGCTCTGACAGATTCTGGCTATCACTCTGGTCTAACATGCTGCAAACTGACTGCTGACCCTGTGAATAGATTATAGAGGAGATAGAGTGGATGAGCATCACAAAATCCAGAGATTTTTGCAAAAAGAATGATCCAAAAACTTAGTTTTAGTTTCCCACTGAAATCATCTCGGATCTACCGATTTTCAAACTCGGTGATACCGAAGCAGATTTGGAACCTAAACTAGTGAACTCGGTAGGACCGAGTCACAGTTCGGTGGCACTGAGACTGCTAGGGTTTCACTGAGTTCAAAAATCGGTCACACCGATAAGTAATTCTCGGTCAGACCGAGTCTCACTTGTGCAATGGCATAAGCCAAATCGGTGGGACCGAGTTTTTCAACTCGGTGGGTCTGAGATAGTTTCGGCGGAAACCTAAACCTAGAATTTTCGAATCAAACCTAATCTATGAGCGTTTTGACTGGATAGAAGTTTATCAAACGTGGCTAGAAACAATATGATCACAATGTGCTAGGAATCAGATTGAGGAATAGCACAAAGATCAAGTCCATACCCTAGTTCGGCGGGGACTTGTTACGGCGGCAACGGCGGGGCAGAATTCCCGTTGACGGCGACGGAGACCAGCGACTGGAGGCTGCTGGCGGCGAGAAGACGATCCGGAGACCTCGAGGGCAGAGCAGGCTATCGCGCGGGCGAAGGGGTTCGGAGAAATTTCCAAATTTTGCCCGTGACTATATATAGCCCGACCCTGTCGGTGTGACCGAGTGGAACAACTCGGTGGCACCGAGATTCATAACTGCGTGCAGTTACTGAAACTCGGTGTGACCGAAAGGTTCAAATCGGTTGCACCGAGATCGAAAACCTAGATCAACTTAATGATCTCGGTAGGACCGAAAGTGGAGTATCGGTCAGACCAGAATCATAAAGAGGTTTTGGAAGTTTAAGTCTATGACGAATCGGGGACTCAGAGCGCTCCTCAGACAGAGTGGTTCGAATCTGACTTGATCAAATTTTGTGATGCAACATGAATAGAGTTTGAGACGAGAAAAGCATAGATAGCTAGAGGACATTCTTAGGCATTCTTGTCCATCCACTTGGCAAAAGAGGATAAAACCAAGCAATCAAAACAACAAGTGGATGTCCTCGAATGAGTAAAATATGCAATCAGCATGCTCACACAATAAGATGGCAAATGAAATATGTGGCAAGGCATGCACAACCAATTCTAGCAATTATCAAGCAATTTGCGATGACTAGGTCATCTATATATGAGTACATTGACTTAGGAGTCAAGTGAGAACACTTGATCATAGGTCATACTCATCGTTTAAGCTCAAGTGGGGTTACCACTTTTACATAAAGCATTGTTGTGTTCATATCTTTAGAGTTTCTTTAGCTCATGTCTTAGAGTAAAGCTCCCCCTAGATGTGATATCCCCTCTAAGAGGGATGAACTAACCTTGGGTTTTGTCGATGATGACTTCATGTAGATATTGAAGATGTGGATGCTCAATGTTGATGTAGATCTCTTGGAGCTATCCATTTGAGTGAATTGCACTTTCAATACCTACATGGGTTAGTCCCACAAGGAACAAACAAGGATATCCATAGACATAGAGTGATGCACACAAAAGATGATGTCCATGAAAACTTTTAGGTTACCTTGTCCCTTGTCTTAGCAACAAGAGGGTTTGTGACTCCTTGAACTAGTGCAAGATGTGGAAGTTGATTGCACTTGTTCTTGCCAAAATGATAAGAGTGAAGTATGTTGGCGGAGTCACCCTCAAGAACTCTCTAGTTCTTATTCTTTTGGATCCACATCATCTTGATGGTAATCCTTGGAGTTGTAGTCGTACTTGATGAAGTGGAACTTGAAGTAGTCTTGGGAATCCACTTGACTAAGGTCTTAGGAGCTTCTTCAAATGCATCAATTTCCTCTTGAAGCTTGTCCTTGCCTTTTTGCTTGTAGTCTTGTGGTGGAAGATCATCTTGAGCTTGTGTCCCCTTGAAAGAAGTATACTTCTCTTGTTGAGGGACAAACTTTGTCTTGGGGTATTGATCTTCTTCCCATTCAACTCCATTGGCATTGAACTTTCGTTCAAAACCAACACCTTGATTCTTCCGGTGCATTCCTTGCTTGCGCACAATTTCCTCGAATTGCTTACTCCCGGCAAGGCTTTTGTACACTCCTTTCTCTATAATTCCCTTCAATAAGCTATTTTCTTGCTCAAGTGTAACTTGGCTAAGAGAATCATTAGTGGAATCAAGAGAACTACTAGAAGCAACAATATTGGATTTAGCATGATCATTGTTACTACTAGAGGAAGAATCTTTCTTGTTAGACTTGACTTGAGGCATGTAAGTGGATAAGAGTAAACGCTTGGCAATGTAAGAAGAACTTTTCTTGCAGAGATCATCATTGATTGCCTTTAAGAACTCATGCTCTTGCTCAAGATTGAGCTTTTTAAAGCGTGGTTTCTCATGAGCTCTTAAAAGTTCTCGATGATCTTCGAAGATAGTGTCATGAGCTAACTTAAGAGTTTTTAGTTCTTTAGTTAGAGCCTCAATATTCTCCTTATCATTGTCACTCATGTTAGCATGATTAATTGGTCTTTCATCATAGTATTCATCACTAGAGTTGTCATCAAGCAAATCATCACCTAACAAGTCATCTTCATCACTATTGAAATCAACATACTCGGGGTGTGTTACCTTAGGACCTTTGGCCATGAAGCATCTTCCAATTCCTTCATTTGGTGAGTCAAATATGTTGTAGGAGTTGGTTGACACAAGTGCTAGACCGGCAACACCTTCATCTTGAGTATCTTCGGAGTCGGAGTGATAACTTCTCTCGGAGTGGCTGTCGGAGTCGGAGCCGGATACCCATTCACCAACATGAGCTTGATGTCTTCGTCTTGTGTAGCTCCTTGATGATTTTTCCTTCCTTTCCGAATCCTTGCTTCTCTGTGAGTATCTTCGTTCATAACGATCATCTTTACTCCTTCTCTCTCTTGGTGGTGATCCTTTGCTTCTTCTTTTTGGAGAATCTTCTCTTCTCTTGTAGGGAGCCGTACACTCATTGGAATAGTGTCCGGGTCTTCCACAATTGTAACAGTTTTGCTCTCTACTAGAAGATCTTTTGTCATTGTAGGACCTTGACTTGGAGCTTCTATCTTTGCTTCTACTCTTGTAGAACTTGTTGAAGTTCTTCACCATTAAGCTCAATTCTTCATTGAAGTCTTGTTTCTCACTTGATGATGTAGGGGCTTCACATGAGGCTTTATAGGCACCACTTGATTTGTTGTGAAGTTCCTCTTTATCCTTAAGTGACATCTCATGAGCAACAATTCTTCCAATCACCTCCGTTGGCTTGAGATCTTTGTAATTTGGCATCATTTGGATCAATGTGCACACGGTATCATATTTTCCATCCAAGGCTCTTAGGATCTTCTTGATGATGAATCTATCGGTCATCTCTTCACTTCCTAAGCCGGCAATCTCATTTGTGATGAGAGCAAGCCTAGAGTACATTTCAGCGACACCTTCACCATCCTTCATCTTGAACTTGTCAAGTTGGCTTTGAAGCACATCCAACTTGGATTCCTTGACGGAGTCGGTACCTTCGTGCATATCAATCAAAGTGTCCCAAATTTCCTTTGCATTCTCAAGGCGGCTGATTTTGTTGAATTCTTCGGGGCACAATCCGTTGAAGAGAATATCACAAGCTTGAGCATTGTATTGCAACATATTCAACTCATCCGCGGTAGCTTCACAGTTTGGTTCTCTCCCGTCAAAGAAGTCACCTTGCAAACCAACACACACAATAGCCCAAACAGCGGGGTTATGTCCAAGAATATGCATTTTCATTTTATGCTTCCAACTAGCAAAATTAGTACCATCAAAGTAAGGACCTCTATGGTGATAATTTCCCTCGCTAGATGCCATACTCTCCTAGGTTGTGAAACCAAGGCTATGACCACCAAAAGCTATGGAGATCAAGCAAATGGAGACCAAAGCTCTGATACCACTTGTAGGATCGAAAGTATGTCTAGAGGGGCGGGGGGTGATTAGACTACTTGACCAAATAAAACTTAATCTTTTCCCAATTTTAGTTCTTGGCAGATTTTAGCTAATTTAGGACAAGTCAAGCAATCATCACATCACTCAAGCAAGCAAAGAGTTTATGGGCAGCGAAAAGTAAAGCATGCAACTTGCGAGAATGTAAAGGGAAGGGTTTGGAGAATTCAAACGCTATTGGAGACACGGATGTTTTTCCCGTGGTTCGGATAGGTGGTGCTATCCTACATCCACGTTTATGGAGACTTCAACCCACGAAGGGTAATGGTTGCGCGAGTCCACACAGGGCTCCACCCTAGGGCAACGGTTGCGCGAGTCCACACAGGGCTCCACCCACGAAGGGTCCACGAAGAAGCAACCACCCACAAAGGGTCCACGAAGAAGCAACCTTGTCTATCCCACCATGGCCATCGCCCACACAGGACTTGCCTCACTAGTGGTAGATCTTCACGAAGTAGGCGATCTCCATGCCCTTACAAACTCCTTGGTTCAACTCCACAATCTTGTCGGAGGCTCCCAAGTGACACCTAGCCAATCTAGGAGACACCACTCTCCAAGAAGTAACAAATGGTGTGTAGGTAATGAACTCCTTGCTCTTGTGCTTCAAATGATAGTCTCCCCAACACTCAACTCTCTCTCATAGGATTTGGATATGGTGGAAAGAGGGTTTTTGTGGAAAGCAACTTGGGAAGGCTAGAGATCAAGATTCATATGGTAGGAATGGAATGTCTTGATCTCAACACATGAGTAGGTGGTTCTCTCTTAGAACATATGAGTTGGAATGGTGTGTGTGTTCTGATGGCTCTCTCCTTGAATGAAGAAGGAGGTGGAGGGGTATATATAGCCTCCACACAAAATCCAACCGTTACATACAATTTACAAATCTCGGTGGGACCGAATCAGAAAACTCGGTCTGACCGAAATAGTAAACCTAGTGACCGTTAGGAATTTTGGTGGGACTGACATGCAACTCGGGAGGACCGATTCGGTTAGGGTTTGGGCATAACGTAATCTCGGTGAGACCGATTACACAAACTCGGTGAGACCGAATTTGGTAATTAGCTAACCAGAGAGTTGGTCAGGCAAACTCGGTGGGACCGGTTTGCTCTTTCGGTGAGACCGAGTGGAACTCGGTGAGACCGAAAAGTTACAAAGGGGAAACACTGAGTTTACATTGCAATCTCGGTGGGACCGATTCGCTCTTTCGGTAAGACCGAAAAGTTACGAAAGGGAAACAGAGAGTTTGCAACCCCATCTCGGTGAGACCGAGATCCTTATCGGTAGAACAAATTGCTAGGGTTTGGCAGTGGCTAATGACAAGTGAAACTCGGTGGCGCCGGATAGGAAGAATCGGTAGGACCGAGTTTGGCTTAGGGTTTAGGTCATATGTGGATATGGGAAAGTAGTTGAGGGTTTTTGGAGCATATCACTAAGCACATGAAGAAAGAGGCTCATTAAGCAACACCTCATCCCTCCTTAATAGTATTGGCTTTTCCTAAAGACTCAATGTGATCTTGGATCACTAAAATATAAAATGAAGAGTCTTGAGCTTTTGAGCTTGAGCCAATCCTTTGTCCTTAGCATGTTGAGGGTTCCACTTTCACATCCATGCCATGCCAATCATTGAGCTTTCCTGAAATAATCATCTTGGAATAGCATTAGCTCAATGAGCTATATGTTGTTATGAATTACCAAAACCACCTAGGGATAGTTGCACTTTCAGTATTGCTTCCAATTTGGTTAAATTGCATCTGCTTAGCTTACACATTATACCTTTGAATATGACATGCCTTTCTGTTTTTGGTAGTACATCTGCGTATTAACCATGTTCTTACATCAAACTAATGTTCTTGTGTATCCCTCATCAATCACTTATGACGAGGCAGGCAGGCAAGGGGACTACTCCTCATTTAAAGAATGCAGCATCAGCCTCCCGACATGATTCTCAAGAAACAGAAATGCTAGATGTAGTGAACATAGCTCTTTAGTTGATTACAACATTTCCCCTACACTAGCATCGCATGTGCTTGCTCTAACTTGGCAGCGTGATATGTGGTTGCATGTTGCATATGGTGTCTAGATTGTAATTCTTCCAATCTGGTTAAACTGCATGTGGTAGTCTGCTTAGCTTATACATTATACCTGTTAATGTGACATGCCTTCCTGTATTTAGTACATAGTACATCTATCTATTAAGCATGTCCTTACATAAAACTATTGTTTTTTTGTATCCCGCATCAATCAACATGACGAGACACCTTTAGTATATGAAGTGCGATATTAGTTGCATCTTTCATATGATTTATAGCATGCACTACTTCTAATTTGTTGAAATTCCATTTATGATGGGACGCTTTTAACTTGGTAGAGTCATATTGGTTGCATCTTTCATGTGGTGTCTAGCTTGCATTGCTTCTTGTTTGCTGGAATGGTTTCTGCTTAGTTTACACAAACAGTTGTGAACATGCCATGCCGTCCTGTTTTTCGTACATATTCCATCCTGGTATCATGTGTTTGCCTTACATCAAAGTAGTGATTGTCAGTATCATGCATGAATGAGTTCTGAAGAGAGAATTTTGTTGCGTTTTCTTGTTGGTTTTACTTGACAATTCAAAATCAATAAAGCGGAAGGAAGTTAGCAAGGCATCGAATAAAGGTGCTCCTTCCGAATGGAGGGCCTCTACAGTTTCTACTCCTCCACACACCCAAGATGATTTCCAAGACAACACATGCATAGACACTCAACAAAGCTGTGTTTATGATGAGCACGTCTCCTCTAGTGCAGCATCACCGGTGCTCCCTCTAACTTGGCATTGTTATATGTGGTTGCATGTTATGTGTGATGTCTAGCTTGTCTTGCTTCTAATTTTGTTGAATTACATCTGCTTACTTTACACATTATACTTGAATAAGACACGTGTTCCTGTTTCTAGAACATACAATATCTATCTATCACACCATATTCTTACATCAAATTACTACTATTGTGTAACCTGCAACAATCACTTATCATAAGACACGTTTGACTTCGGAGTGTGATATAGGTTACATCTCACATTCTTTTCTAGCTTGTACTACTAATTTGTTGAAATGGCACTTATGACGAGACAGATTTAACTTGGTAGAGTGATATTCGTTGCATCTTTCATATGGTGTCTAGCTTTCATTACTTCTAATTTGTTGAAATGCCTTCTCCTTAGCTTACACATCATAAGCTGTGAATATGCAATGGCACTAATGACGAGAGACCTCTAACATGGTAGTGTGATGTTGTTTGCATCTTGCATATGATTTATTTCTTGTACTCCTTCACATTTGTTTAAATGCCATTTATGATGAGACACTGTTAACTTGGCAGAGCGATATTTTTAGCATCTTTCATATGGTGTCTACCTTCCATTGCATTGCTTCTAATTTGGTGAAATGTCTTCTTCTTAGTTAACACATCATAGTTCTGGTTATCTCTTCCGTCCTGTTTTTCATACATATTACATCCTCCTATCATGTGGTTGTCTAACACCAAAGTTTAGTTCGTCTGCATCACGCATCAATTTGTTCTGAAGAACTAAATTGTTATTCGTTTTTCTTGTTGGCTTGACTTAACATGGCACAGAGAAAGAGGAAGAAACACAGAATGGCAGGGAATGAGAAGCGGATGAATCCTGCAGATTCTGTTGGTACTAATGGTGCAACAGAAGGTCAAAGTCTAGCGGAAAATTCTACAAACACGGCATACCATGCTACACGAGTTGAAAAAAAAGCCAAACAAAAACAAATAGCTGCCACCAAACAAGCAGAGACAACCCTAGTTCTTGTGACACCTACCACAGTACTACCAGCTGCATGACTTACTCGTGTGTCAACTGAGCTAGCAGCACGTTCCCAAGCTCCCTTGCCACCTGACACTACTTCCCAAGCACTCTTGACACAAGACGAGTTGGCAATATCAGATGAACCTTGTGAGCTTCAACAACAAGAAGGTAGTTGCTGGAGTCAAGTTACAGTTGCATGCTTCTTTATATGTAGTCTCACAGTTTGATGTACACTAACACTTCCTATGTTCGTTGTTGGACTAGCACCTAGGCGCAAGAGGAAACAAACATCAGGGATAATGCTCGATAGGTTAACTAAATCTAGAGGAGGAAGAATGGAGGTCCGTTTTGAGGCAGGTTTAAAAAGGCCACGTGATGCTACAGAGTCAGCCAAGTTAGTATCAGAGGCAGCGGTTGCCGTTAGGTGTCATGTATGTATCCTCCCAACATGGATTCAGTACAGGAATGACAAAGATGAAACCCAGTTCAACACCTTCCTCGGCCATTTATCTGTAAGTATGGTTATGTATGGAAACTAGTAATATCGTCTTGCTCTGTCCCATACTTTCTAGGTTGCTGATAATGAGACTCCCATAATTTTCAACAGATGAGGTTCAAGTTGGATAGCCAAGATGATGCAACCAGACAAACTTGCACCCATGTTTTCAAGTCTGCTCTGCGACAGTATTGGTATAACTTGAGGAAAACTCACTTTGAAGGCAAGGCTAACAGTGAACTTTCCCAAACATCTCAAGTGGAAAATATATCGGATGAAGACTGGAGGCGCCTTGTTAAACACTGGTTTGATCCGAAGTATCAGGTACGTTATATATATGTGATCAGATCACATGTTGAAGTCCTATTTACGCATGTGCCACACAAATCTATCTTCTTGTAGGTGAACTGTTCAAAGAACAAGGCCAACCGTACAAAAGTGAAATTCCAATAGGCGACAAGATCTCGTAGCTATATTGCACACTGTGAGGCTCTTGTAATTAGCTGTCGTTTCACTCTTTTCGCTGTACCATATTATCAGATCTATATTGACTTGTTCGAAATGCAGAGGAAAGCCCGCAAGGACCAAAAAGTACCTGAACCAAATGTTGTGGAAATCTTCAAGGACTGTCACACCAGCAAGAAGAAGGGCATGACTACACCAGTCAAAGCCACTGTTGTAAGTCCTTAATCCTCATGCCTTTTAACTACTATTTACACTGACTTGTGCCTTGAACTGCATGGTTTGCAGCCAATGTCTATTACTCTTTTCAATTTTATACACAATTGTCTTAGCGTATCATTGCACCTTACAAGGTTTAAAAGAGAGGAGTGATGTTCCTTTGATCTTGACCCGTAATCTAGTTCCGTGCTGGACTTGCCCACACAATGTTACAATTGCATGTTTGTCTGTTCTCAGTTGTTTTGTGATATGAATGATGTCATACTATGCTTACCGTATTATAAACTTCGTCTCTTTATCCTTAGCCCTCAATACAATGTGAAGAAATAGACAATACATTAGCAATGGTACATGGTCATATGTTTGGAACCTGGTTTTATAATGTACTTTGCAATGAAATATAACTAATATTTTACATGGGTTCACCAGAATAAGTTCTGTATATATACCAAAGCTATTTTGTTTGGTTTTGCTACCTCCTTAATATCTTCTGTTCTGGTACTACTAATGTAAAACCTCAGCTTTTTAGTGAGCTATGGAAAAAAATGGTGGAACCGCCACCTTCTGAAGGTGGCGAGGCAACTATAACCGCAATGTCAGCTCTTGCTGCAGTGGGTCAGTACCTGTCCACTAACAGTGCCAAAAGCACGTTCCTGCGCAATACTGGGTTGGTTGTTAAGGCAATATCGTCCAAACTGCCTCATGATCAAGATATGCAAGCTCAAAGCAATGTTGTATCTGCGCTCCAGACACAAGTCCATTCCCTAACAGAGAGCCTTTGTGAAACAAGGAGAAACATTGCTCAATGTCGTCAAGATATGCATGGTTTTGAAACCAGACTATCAGACATTTGCTATGTTGTTCAAGAGCCTAGGGGAAATGAAGGCGAGGGTTATGGTGCTCCATCGGACAATACAACATGAAAACATAAAAGTCGGGTCAAATGAACTGAGCTTCTGAACTTCTGGTGGTGCATTTATGTGCTAGACTGTTAAGTTTTGTGCCAACCTTCCTTTTGTTATATAGTTGTAATTTGTTTTGGTGCGATACAAAATTTATTCTTAACGTGCAGCCACTGGCTGAAGAAAACAGCAAGCCATTTTTGTATAGTGTAGGGTGTTCCCTATATTTGAACAGGTGGCGATCTTTGATGCCGACTGGATGTAATCTGTGTAATCGCCTTAATAGCCTAGCGTTAGTTTCGGCCTTATTTATTTCCTAGTCTTCTTTTTCCCTGGTTTGCTAGTGGCCGCAACTACCATGGGCCATATACGGGCCGTATGATCCATGGGTCTCCTATGGGCCATCGATAAATGGGCCTGTAATCGGTGGGCCTCGGGCCGTCGGATAAATGGGTCTACATGGGCCGTAATCGGGCGTAATTGGTATCGGCCCAGCACGATAACAGGCTGTTAACAGGCCGTAGGACAGCAAAGGCTTAATTCTGTCACAGGCATAACGGGTCGTTAATGGGCCAGAATATAGGACAGGCTGGAAACGGCGCAACGAATTAACAGGCCAGAAACGGGCCGACTCTTGCCATGGGACGAATTTGGCCCATTAGGGTAACAGGCCAGTAACGGGCCGACTCTTGCCATGGGCCGAATTTGGCCCATTAGGGGAACAGGCCAGTAATGGGCCGACTCTTGCCATGGGCCGAATTTGGCCCATTAGGGGAACAGGCCAGTAACGGGTCGGAAGTAATCGAGGGCCGAAAAGGAGCCCAAGAACGTATGGGTCGTCAATAGACTGAAAGCTAACACGGGCTGGAAACGGCCCATGTCAATCACGGGCCGTTAACGGGTATAAATAAAATTATTGTTCATTATGGGCTAGAGTCACCGTGGGCCTATAAAGGGCCAAAAGATACGAAGGCCTCATATGGGCCGAAAGACGTCGTGGGCCATACATGGGCCGAAAGTGAAATGGGCTGGTGTTATATTCGATGGCCCACATGACGTTGTTGGGCTGATTTCCTTTAGGGCGTAACGGGCCATGAGTTAACGGGCCGTAAAATGGGCTATTTGCAAAGAGACTGTTAACAGGCTTTTCATGGGCCAGCCCGTTAACTTTTGACCAAGTCAAACGGGCCGGCTTTGTAAGCTAAATGGGCCAGTGGTGGGACATGGCACGTGTCGACATATCATATGTGCCTATCTGACCCACTGACGAGCTGACACGTGTTTCGTCCGGCCAATAAGAATTTCACACGTGGAAATTTCCCATTGGTCGGGGTTGTTAACGCGTTATCGGATCCAAAACCCTACCCAATAGCTTAACAACATTTCGTTACGGTGGATGCAACGTGTCGGTCACCCTTGATGAAAGCACTTCTGTGACGCGCGATTTATCGTCATGGAAGTGGACACTTCCATGATGATAATTTTGGTAATGTCATGGAACACTTCTATGACAGCACAGGTATGACTATCTTGATTCTGTCATAAATTTTTCATGGATGTACATGCATGAAAAAAAACGCGACCTACTGTGAAAAACACGTATCATCACGGAAGTGTATTTTTGTAGTGATACTTGGTAAAGGGTGAAAGGCTTGGCCTTATGCCTGGTGTTTTGTTCCACTCTTGCCGCCCTAGTTTCCGTCATACCGGTGTTATGTTCCTTGATTTTGCGTTCCTTACACGGTTGGGTTATAATGGGAACCCCTTGACAGTTCGCCTTGAATAAAACTCCTCCAGCAAGGCCCAACCTTGGATTTACCATTTTCCACCTAAGCCTTTTCCCTTGGGTTTTGTAGACTCAAGGGTCATCTTTATTTAAACCCCCGGGCCAGTGCTCCTCTGAGTGTTGGTCCAAACTAGAGCACCGTGCAGGGCCGTCCCTTGGCAACTTGGGTTACGTTGGCTCCTGTACGCTTTGCTTATCCGATGTGACCTGAGAACGAGATATGTGCAGCTCCTATCGGGATTTGTCGGCACAGCGGGTGGTCTTGCTGGTCTTGTTTTACCATTGTCGAAATGTCTTGTAACCGGGATTCCGAGTTTGATCGGGTCTTCCTGGGAGAAGGAATATCCTTCGTTGACCGTTAGAGCTTGTGATGGGCTAAGTTGGGACACCCCTGCAGGGTTTTGAACTTTCGAAAGCCGTGCCCGCGGTTATGGGCAGATGGGAATTTGTTAATGTTCGGTTGTAGAGAACTTGACACGTGACTTAATTAAAATGCATCAACTGTGTGTGTAGCCGTGATGGTCTCTTTTCGTTGGAGTCCGGGAAGTGAACACGGTTTTGGAGTTATGTTTGTGCGTAAGTAGTTTCAGGATAACTTCTTGATCACTTCTAGTTCACGACCGTTGCATTGCTTATCTTCTCGCTCTTATTTGCGTAAGTTAGCCACCATATATGCTTAGTGCTGCAGCTCCACCTCACTACCCTTTCTTACCCATAAGCTTAAATAGTCTTGATCTCGCGGGTGAGAGATTGCTGAGTCCTCGTGGCTCACAAATACTTCCAAACAGTTGCAGGTGCCAATGATACTAGTGCAGATGTCTCAACCGAGCTAAAGTGGGAGCTTGATGAAGATCGTGTTCGTTGTGTTCTTTCGTTCCAGTTGTTCTATAGTGGAGCCCAGTTGGGACGATTGGGGATCTAGCATTTGGGGTGGTCTTTCTTTATTTGGTTCCATAGTCGGACCTTGATTGTATTCTAGATGATGTAATGCTATTTTTATGTATTGTGTGAAGTGGCGATTGTAAGCCAACTCTTTATCCCTTTCTTATTCAATACATGGAATTGTTAGTTTGGGTGAGATATTATGCTTCCCCTATATCCCCAACACCTGATTGCATAACCAGAAAGTTTCGGGAGTTTATAAGTGGGAATTCAAGTAGTTCCTAGGATATCTTTCCGACATATGCATGATATGAGATTGGGGTTCGACGTCTAGTGGTCCGCCTATCCACGGTTGGTTTTACAGTGGTTTCATTGTGTCTTAAAGAGTCCTTGGCTATGCTGACTCGGGGACGCTTCGTATGTCATGTGCACTGCCTTGTACATGATGGTGTTGTACGATCGAGCCCATGTGGGCCCCACCATGAAAACTTCGGACAAAATCTCTATCATATGTTTGTTCTGGCTTATTTTTCAAGCCAATCCTTTGTTTTTGTTTTCAGTTGTGGTATTCGAGTTGCTTCGAAGTCAAGTGGTGATTCCATACCTTTCCTAAGTGGTGTTCTCACACTTCTATGTGAATACCAATCCTTCTTGATTATCGAGGTTGTCATGTCAATCCTTTTCAACCAGTGTATTTTTTCTCTCCAAGTGGATCCGATCATTTTCAGTATTCGCAAGATCACCTCTCAGTTTTCCCAATGTTGTTTGTTTCATCCGTCCCAAGTTTCCTTTGTTTTCCCGCCCTCCCACCCTTTTTCGTCAAGGACTCAGATTTCTTAATCAAGTATCCATCTTATTGATGTGAAGTCTCTCCATTCTTTTTTGTCAATGTTCTTATCCGGTGATTCTCATGAAGATTCTAACGGAGCTTCAAGTTTATCATTCTTCGTTCTCTTTTCTTCTCCGGTGGATTCAAGTCAAGCTTTGTTGATCATATCCTTTCCTCGTTTCAAATGTTTTCTCATGATGTTCCACCTCTTTGTCATTCACCTCTCACTATTCATTTGTTTCGGGGTGCGAAGATATCTCAGAAGATTCGTTTCCATTCTCAATCCGTTCAAGCTATTTTGAGATTTCTATCTCATTCAAGCCGTTTAATTAAACCAACGCAATCTATCTTTGAAATCATACAATGGTGTATATTTTGAGTGGGCCCTAACCCACAGGTCTTTTCCCAGGATCTACCTAACTCTTCTAATTTTCCTGGAGTTACTCTCAAATTCATCTCCAAGTTTGACGTAAGAATGCATTTGCATCAGTCAATTGCCTTCTCCAATATCGCTTTCAAATTTTTTTCATCTTTGGCAACATTTCCTCTTTTAATCATTCCGGAGTGTCTCAATGAATCTTGATGATGTTTCTCGTCGTCATTCTCGGATTTGGAGACCGAAGAAGAGTTTCTCTTCAATCATATCTGTTCTCTTGAAGATTCATGGTTCTAGCTTGATCCATCCTCTCATAATTGTTTTCGATTGTGAGAATTCTTTTCACCCATCCGGAGCAATTCAGGAGTCTTTTCAGTTTGATTCTCCGGAGCACATCATCTCAGAATTATTCTTTCTCAGCTTTCAGCTATTGTTCTTCAAATCTTACCGGTGCATCATTCAAGTATTCTCTAATCAGTTCATGATCTCTTCGTTCTCTGGCATCTTGATTCACTCAAGTATCTTCGTCATTTTCAATTCTTATGGTGGTTCATTAAAGATTTCTCTTCCTTCGTTATCATATCAATTCATTCGTTCTTTCCAAATCCTACCGGTGGTTCGTTGAAGACCTTTCTCAAGTTTGGGCTATATATTTTCAATCTTTTCAAGAAGAATAAGTAGTATGCCAAATCCGTTGCTTGTCATCTAGTTAAGTTGATGAAGGATAAACATACAGTAAATCTTATTCTTGTTTTCTTTGAGGTGATTCTATTCTTTTCTTCCGGAGATCATTCATGATACAATTCTTGGTTCCTAGTGTTTCACCTTTTCTTTTCCTGGAGTTCCAAGCTCTCTCTATTATATCGTCGCGAAGATCCATCTAAATCATTGCAAGGCTTCAACCTTATTCTTTTCATTCTTCACTTCTTTTTTGGTCATTCTTTTATTATCGGAGTTCTTCATGAAGGTTCTACATGGTGGTTCATCAAGGATTTAATTCCTTCTCGAAGTGTTCAATGAGATTCTTTTCAGAGGAGCTCAAGTATTCTTCATCTTGCATTCCGAAGTGAAATTCCTTCTACCTTATCTTTTCAGATGGTGTTATGTCATTCTTGACAATTTCTTTCGTGTTTCATGATTCGCAAGTTGTCAAGAATGAGATAGTTAAACCCATAAATTCTTCGAGCATGAGCTCTTCTCAATCCATCAATCTCTTCATTGGAGTATCTTGGTTTAGATTTCACCGAAAGCCTTCAATTGGGAATGTTGCTACTGTGATGCTTATCAATGACCCAATCTTCTCCTTCCTATCCCGGTGAAATAAGCTTCTCGTCTCCTTGTTGATATAAATCCAATCTATTGTTTCCGTAGTGGCAGAATTTCGCCTCAATTTTGAGAAGTTTTCCATAAGCCCACTACAAGCTTACTCTTTTCGTTGTTGGTTTTCCAACAACTCCATTCAACCTCTTCTTCGTAAGCATGCTCTTTCAATTTTATTTGCGAGAGATTCCATTCATCTTCTGCGTTCTTTTTCTTCCCAACCATCTAGTTTTCCATTCATTTGTTCCGGAGGCATGGTGACGTTGCTCTTTTCGTCCCATCATCTTGTTTTGCCAAGATCATGTTCTTTCCTTTTTCTTATCCATTCAACCGGAGTGTCGTGCCCTCTTTTAAGTTCTTCCCATTTTGTTAAGTTTTGCCTCCCTTCTCAACCGGAGTGCTGTCTGAAATCTTTCTCACCCCTTGTGCCCTTTTTTCTCAATAGTTCCGGAGGCAGTGTGTTGTTGATTTCATCAAGTATCCTCTCATCTTGTCAAGTTCATATTCTTTACCTTCCATTTCTAACCAGAGTGTTGTCGTAATTGATCTTTATCATTCCTTGTACATCTTGTTTTAATAGGAGTGCTTGCATGTACTTCTTGTCCATTGCAACCCTTTTGCAATCTTCGAGAAATTCTCAATGAACCTCCGATAGTATCCTACGAGTCCAAGAAAACTCCGAATTTGTCACAGTGACAACCTTGTTGGGGTCTATTGCTATTCCTTCTCCGGATATAATATGTCCAAGGAATCCAACTTCCTTTAACCAAAACTCACACTTGCTGAACTTGGCGTATAGCTGATGTTCTCTGAGCTTCCCAAGTACCCAACGCAAGTGCTCCTTATGCTCCTCTTCATTTTTCGAGTAGACCAAAATATCATCTATGAACACTACGACGAACTTATCCAGAAACTCCGTAAACACCTTGTTCATCATGTTCATAAAATAAGCAGGTGTGTTAGTCAAACCAAATGACATAACAGTATACTCATATAGCCCGTACCTTGTGGTAAAAGATATCTTAGGTATATTCTGCTCTCGAATCTTCAACTGGTGGTAACCTGATCGCAGATCGATCATGGAAAACACCTTAGCTCCTTGCAGCTGATCAAACAAATCATTGATCATCGACAGTGGGTACTTGCTCTTGATCGTTACTTCATTCAATCCTCGATAATCAACAACCATCCTTAACAATCCATCCTTCTTCTCCACTAGAAGTACTGTTGATCCCCAAGGTGACGAACTTGGGCGAATATATCCTTTATCCAATAACTCCTTAATATGTTTCTTAATTTCCTCTAAATCCTGTGCGGGCATCCTGTATGGTCTCTTAGATATTGGCCCTGTGCCTGGCAAAAGCTCAATCAAAAACTCTATGTCTCTATCCGGTGGCATGCCTGGCAACACTTCTGGAAATACATCCGGGAAATCCTTCACCACTGGTACTTCCTCCTGTACAACTCCTGTTAAGGAATTTACTTGAGTCCTAATCGGCAAATGCCAGGATACATACTTGATCCTTCTTCCTTCTGGGGTGGTGAGAAAAATCGACTTACTAGCGCAATCGATGTTTCCTCCATACATCGAGAGCCAATCCATACCCAGAATCACATCCAAACCTTGCGACTCCAGAATTATCAGGTCTGAGGGGAAAACGTGCCTACCTATGACCAACGGTATCTGAAAACATCCTTGGCTTGCCATATACTCTGCTCCTGGCGAGCTCACTAACATAGGTGTACTAAGAACTTTGGTGGTCAGTTTATACTTATCCACAAATCCCCTTGATATGTATGAATGCGATGCACCAGTATCGAAAAGTACGACTGCAGTAAAAGACTTAACCAAAAACTTACCTATTACTGCATCTGGCTGGGCTTCAATCTCCTCCACGTTGACGTGGTTCACTTGTCCCCTGTTGAAAGGGTTGGGCTTCTTCCCAGAGCTTCCATTGCCGTTTCCGTTCTTAGCTTCAGGACATTCATTGGCGTAATGTCCGGTCTTCTGGCACTTGTAGCAAGTAACGTGGCTTAGATCTTTCTTGGCGGGCGTTGATGGGTTGGAACGGTTCTGTCCGTTGCTTCCTCCATTACCATTCTTGGAGCCACTATGGTTGTGTGAACTTCCTCCATTGTGAGTGTGGCCTCCATGGTTATGCACAAGTCCTCCCGAGTTCGGGGTGAAACGGGGTCTCTGCTGAGCTCCTGAATTACGCTTCCCTTGTCCATACTTCCTCTTGCGGTTATCAATCTGCTGTTGCTTCCCTTCAATCATGAGAGATCTATCTACCAACTTTTGGTAGTTATTAAAGGTTGATACCATCAACTGCATGCTCAGCTCATCATTCAATCCCTCCAAAAACTTCTCCTGCTTAGCCGCATCCGTAGCAACATCATCTGGGGCATAACGGGCTAGCTTGCTAAAGTCATCCACATACTGGCTAACTGTGCGTCCTCCTTGGCATAAGTTGCGAAACTCACGCTTCTTTATGGCCATAGCTCCTGCTGATACATGGGCAGTGTGAAAAGCCTGCTGGAACTGGTCCCATGTAACAGTGGCTATATGATAGGTGATAGTGTAATTCTCCCACCATGAGGCTGCTGGTCCATCCAATTGGTGCGCGGCAAAACGCACCCTCTCAGCATATGTGCATCCTGCAGTGGTTAACTCCCTTCCAATCCTGTGGAGCCAATCATCTGCCACTATCGGCTCCGTGCTACTGAAAAACACCGGAGGCTGCAACCTCAGAAAGCGGGCTAAGTTGTCAACTGGTGGTGGTGGTGGGTTGTAGTAGTTGTTGTTGTTGCCTTGGTTCTGAACTAACAACTGCATCAGGGTATTCTGCTGCTGGATCAACTGAGTGAGCTCCAGTGGAAAGGTAAATCCGGGGTCACATCTCGGAGGCATCTGAGGGTTTAGAGGGAAGAGAATAGAATAGAATGAGGTCTAGTGAGAAAACACTACCCATATTCTCATGAGACAAACACAATCATATCACTCAATCAATCAAGCAAGGGCATACAATCGGTCTAGAACTTATCGTTACAAAGTGCTCGGACTATACTATATACATGGTAGACTACTACCGCTGTTTTGGTGGTCAACTAGAAATATTGATTGGTCGAAGACTCCATGATATCTGCTCCAGCTTCGTCTTCATAATCATCATCACTATCGTCGGGGTCCGAGTCGGTGTCATCAATGATGATGTACTCCTCAGAACGAATCTCCTTGGGTTCATCGTCTTCTCCTCCTGGCGCGGGGTCTCCCATGAATACTCCTAGCTTCCTTTCCATATCGTCATTCTTCTCCACTAGTACGACGATTTCCTCCTTATAATCTTCGCGATTTTCCTTGAGTCCTTCCTCAAGCTCTGTGATCCTTGTCATCGCCTTCTTCAGATCTATCATGCCTGCGCACATCTGGTTCTCCTGGCGGCGAATATGCTGGTTTAACTCCTAGATGAAAGCTGCAATTGATCTATCCTTCCTGGTGCTAATCATCTCCCATTGCTCATCTCGGCGCCCACAAATCTGGTAGATAGTATCTTTGAGATCCTTGTGGTAAACTTCTCCAATGCGTCCCATGATGATGTGAGCTGCCATACTCTTTCCTAGATTCCAGGTTGGTGCATCAAAGGAAAACTCTATGGGCTCAGTGACTGGCGTAAATGTCCTTCCTGGAACTTGAACTTGAATCATCCAGCACTCCTCTTCTGGTAAAGTGGCGTTGTAAGTCCTGGTGAAGCTTGGTATTCCGATGTTCAGGTACCTAGTGACTTCCTTCAAGTGTCGTCCAAAGGGTGTTTCTTCATCCGGTTGTGCAAACTTGTTCCTTGCATCCGCCGTCCTAAAGAGTAGAAAATGGAGAGGAGTCAGAAATGAGAAGAGAGTAGTGATCTAGGGCTTTAGCTAGTGGTCGTGTTCTACAGTCAGCGTGTGCTTTGATACCATCTTGTAGCGACCATACCTCAAACAGTCTGATCTCTGTGTGTCGGAGTAAATAGCCATGGGTAGCCTAGCCGGCTTCCCCTGGCCCTTCTGAAAAAATTACGAGCCCGTCCGGCTCTCGAGAGCCCAAGATATGGGGCCGCCTTCCCCTTGCTGGCTGTCATCCAGGCCAGCTTTCAGAAGGCGGCCCGACTTTAGCCCTCATGAAGAAAGCCACGGGAGGGCCGACTTCGGGAAGCCAACCGTGAGAAGGCCGACTTCAAGAAGCCGGCTCCCATAAAGCGGTCGAGACCGTACCCTCAAAGTTTGCACCCACCTAACGGCGGTGCGACGGGGCGTGGCTACAGTGAAGCCTGCCACCCCCGAATCCCGGAGCACGCCTGGCACAGTGCACCGTACGGAGTGGCCATGACCCGTCCGGCGCGGCACTATTGCCATGTTGACCCTAATGTCACCCACGACGAGCCGCCAGCAAGGCCCACAGACGGTGGGCCCCTTCGGGCAGAGAGACACCCGAAGGCGGCCACGCCTCCCCCCAGTCGGCCCAAGACAGAGCCGGCTCCCCGAAGCCGGCCTGCCACCTCCCTTGAAGGAGACGCCCCATTAAGGAGACAAGACGCGGTGAGGCTACAGCGATCGCCCGACGGGCGGCGGCACGGTAGCCACGCCTACCACGATGAAGCCCACGTCACCAAGATGGAGCCACAGTAACCAGCCGCCGACCAGGCCCTGGACAGTGGGGCCTGCCTGTCGACCAAGGGGCCGGTAGCCGGCGGGACCCGCCAGTCGGCGGGCCCCAGCAGCCGGCGCGGAAGCCAGCGAGCGCAGTCACAGACGGCTGGGCCCCATGCCCAGTCCGATTACCATTGTACCCCCGGGGGGTGGGCCTATATAAACCCCCCGGGGTACCCATGCAAAGGGTTCGACCCCCTGCTAGTCCTAGACACCACACAAGGAGAAGAAGCAGGCTAGCCGTGCCCTTCTTCCTCCTCCCACCAAACAGCTTAAGGAGCATTGTGTAGCTACTTGTCCATCTAGTGATCATGCGGAGACCCCGCAGAGCAGCTGTAGGGGTGTTATCTCCACGGAGATCCCCGAAGCTGGGTAAGATCTGCCGGTGTGCATGTCTTCGCCTTATGCCGTTTCCAGGCACCGGCGATGTCTTACTGGCTCCCACAATGACAAGCCACCCGTTGGCATATGTCGCACCTACCACCCGACATTTGGTGCCCACCGTGGGGCCAGGTGCACCGTCATCCGGAGACCTGTTCTGGACGGGAACTCTCTTCCTCCCCCGCGAGCGTAGCCAGCCAGGCATGCCCGATGGCGCTTGCCACGACGCGCTGCAAGGCATCACCAATGCCTGCGCAGCGAGCAGCCTTGCTGATCTCCTCGACAAGACCCTCATCTCCGACGAGCTCGCCTCCGATGCGGGCACCGACCACCTCGCCAACCTCCTCGGCCAGCTCCATGTCTCCAGCGAGCCCGCTGTGGATCTGGAGTCGGTTGGCTCCACCGATCCGATGCCACTCGACTCCGACACGGCCTCCTACGACACCTTCCCCACCAACGTCACGATCTACAACGACCCGCTTCCCCGAGCCGGTGGCTGCGACGCTGTCACCACCGAAGTGATGGTTGTCGGCCACGGCGGCCCGGCCGACGAGAGTGACCACGACGCCCCGCACGCGGCGACCCACGACTTGTCCACCCCCCTCCCGGCTAATGCCGACGACGAAGCACTGGAGGCACGCCGCCTCGCCCTCCTCGCAGAGGGCCGGAGGCAGGCTTCCGTAAGACGCCTCACTGAGGCCTACCAGCGCGAAGCTGACCGCGCCGCCTTCGGCACGCCGGCCCCGAGCGGACCAAGCCAGGCCGGCCTTGTCAAGCAATGCGGCGCCATCATCGCCAACACGCTGGGAGTCGACCGCCCGGTCTATACCACTCCGCTCGAGAACTTGCGTGCCGCCCAGGCGGCCGTAGACGAGTTGGACGGCTTGGAGGCCGAAGACCTCCCCCACATGACCCGGCGCATCCAGCAACTGATTGACGCAGCCGCGCAGCGACATGAAGCCGACGCCCGCGCGGAAAGCCCTCCCCCGCGCCGAGATCACGGCACGACGTCCCGGACACCGACTACGAGCAACACCCGCGCGCGGCGCGAGAAAGAGCCGGCTGCCAGCCGCAGCCGGACCCGAATCTCCATCGAGCGAGACGCGGACGGCCATCCCCGAGCCATGGAATGGCGGGGCAACCCGCGTCCGCGTCCACCCCGTCGAGAGAGATATCCCGCCCCGCCGCCAGTGGCGCACCCGACTCTCAGCGGCCGGCTAGGCCGCCGCGAAGGAGTCGGCGAGAACGACGCCCGCCATCGGATCGACCGCCTGGCGCGATCCCTGGCATTGGGAGAAGAAGACGATGTCGGCCCGCCTTGTTTCGGCCCCCGCATCCGCGACGAGCCCTTCCCCAGAGGGTTCTCACTCCCAAGAGACACGCCCAAGTACAATGGCTCTGTGAAGCCGGAAGATTGGTTGATCGACTACTCCATGGCGGTTAGCATAGCCAATGGCAACCGGCGCGTTGCCGTGAAGTACGTGCCCCTCATGCTGCAAGGCACGGCGCGGACCTGGCTCAACAGCCTCAAGCCGCGCAGCATCAACAGCTGGCTGGACTTCACAGAAGCCTTCATCCGCAACTTCACCAGCACCTACAAGCGGGCTCCCAAGCCCAGACAGCTCTCCTTGTGCGTACAAGGCCCCGCTGAGTCCACTCGCGACTACCTCACGCGTTGGGCCGAGCTCCGCAACTCTTGCGAAGGGGTGCACGAGGTGCAAGCCATAGAATACTTCACAGCCGGATGCCGAGAAGGCACCCTCCTCAAGCACAAGCTCCTCTGCGACGAGTCGACTACCCTCGACGAGCTTCTGGACATAGCAGACAAGTACGCCACCGCTGACTCCTCGATGAAGACCGAGCTTCGGGTAGACGCGTCCGGGAAAGTACTTAACCCGGTGCCCAAGACGCCGGCTGGGGATTCCGGCCGACGCCCACACTCGAACGACCACAAGCGCAAGGGCCCCGCGCCGCCTCCCGCCAGTCAGCAGGTGGCCACAGTTGAAGACGCGCCGCCTGAAGGGCGACCCGCGCCCAAGAAGCCCAAGGGCGGCAGGCCGGCTTGGCAGCCTGCCTTCTCCTACGAGCAAACTCTCGACGCCCCCTGCAAGTTCCACAGCGGCGCGAAGCCGTCCAACCACACAACCCGGAAGTGCCATTGGCTCACCCGAATCTCTAAAGGCGAGGGGCTCGTGCCGCCTCCGCCTGCCGGCCCGCCGCCTCCAACCCCGCCGCCTCCGACCGCTCGGCCCGCAGTCGGAGCCGTGCACGACGAATTCCCCGACGAGCAAGCAACCTACATCGTCTTTACAAGCCAGCCCGAAGACCGGCGCAGTAGACGCCGAGAGCACCAGGAAGTCAGCGTGGTCGCTGCCAACCCCGCCGGACACATGCATTGGTCAGAAAAGCCCATCAGCTGGAGCCGGGCCGACCATCCAGAGGTGATGCCGTCTCCAGGCTCTTATGCCTTGGTCCTGGAAGCCACCCTTGCAACAGACAGACGCGCCGCCCGCTTCTCCCGTGTGTTGATAGACGGCGGGAGCGGCATCAACATCCTGTACCGTGACACCCTGGAGAAGCTAAACGTCAAGACGAAGCAGCTCATGCCTACTCGGACAGTGTTTCATGGCATCGTACCCGGCCTGTCCTGCGCCCCCATTGGCAAGATCAAGATTGATGTAGTTTTTGGGGACAAGGAGCATTTCCGCCGGGAAGCGATCTGGTTTGAAGTGGTGGACCTGGAGAGCCCTTACCATGCATTGCTTGGCCGACCTGCCTTGGCCAAATTCATGGCAGTTCCCCACTATGCATACCTCAAGATGAAGATACCAAGCACCAAAGGCGTCATCACCGTAGCCGGCGATTACAAGAAGTCCTCTGAGTGCGCAGCAGCCAGCAGCCGGCTGGCCGAGTCCCTTGTGATTGCGAAAGAAAAGAAGATGTTGGACCGAGTCGTGGCCATAGCCGGCAAGCAGTCGGCCGTGTCCCCCGACCCCAAGGAGCATGATGCTCAAGGATCTTTCCAGCCGGCCAAGGAGACGAAGAAGATACCTCTTGACCCCGAGCACCCAGAGAGGTTTGCCGTCATCGGGGAAAACCTAAACAGCAAATAGGAAGGCGAGCTCGCCGATTTCCTCCTTGAGAATCGGGACATCTTTGCATGGTCCCCCAAGGACATGCCGGGTGTTCCAAGGAAATTCGCCGAGCACAAACTACACGTTCGAGAAGACGCAAAGCCAGTCAAACAACCCCTTCGCCGACTGTCGGAGGAGAAACGCAGGATTGTAGGGGAGGAGATAGCCCGGCTTCTGGCAGCCGGCTTTATTATGGAAGTTTTCTTTCCAGAGTGGCTCGCCAACCCTGTCCTCGTGCTAAAGAAGAACAACAAGTGGTGCATGTGCATAGACTACACAAGCCTCAACAAGGCCTGCCCCAAAGATCCCTTTGCCCTGCCAAGGATTGACCAAGTGATAGACTCCACAGCCGGATGCGAGCTGTTGAGCTTCTTGGATGCTTACTCAGGATATCACCAGATAAAGCTGGATCCGGACGACCGCCTGAAGACCGCCTTCATCACGCCATTTGGAGCCTTCTGCTACCTGACTATGACATTCGGCTTGAGAAATGCTGGTGCCACTTTTCGGCGTTGCATGCAGAAGTGCCTCCTCAAGCAGCTCGGCAGAAACGCTCATGTTTACGTGGACGACATCGTGGTGAAGACGGAGAAGCATGGCACCTTGTTGGGAGACCTCAAGGAAACGTTTGAGAACTTACGCCGGTTCCAAATCAAGCTCAACCCCGAGAAATGCGTGTTCGGAGTGCCAGCCGGCCAGCTCCAAGGCTTCCTGGTCTCTGAACGCGGCATCGAATGCATCCCGGTGAAGACCAAGGCCATCGAGAGAATGGCGATCCCCACCAAGCTTCGAGACATTCAAAAGTTCACCGGGTGCTTGGCCTCCTTGAACCGCTTCATCAGCCGGCTCGGAGAGAAAGTTCTCCCCCTCTACCGCCTCATGAAGAAGAGCACTCACTTCGAGTGGAACGACCAGGCCGACCAAGCTTTTCACGAGCTGAAGAAGATGCTGGCCACGCCGCCCGTTCTGGCGGCGCCGACTGAGAAAGAGCCCATGCTCCTCTACATCGCCGCAACCAGCCGGGTGGTCAGCACCATCATCGTAGTCCAACGCCCAGAAGAAGGCCGAGCCCAGCCGGTCCAAAGGCCGGTGTATTATTTGAGCGAGGTGCTGTCCGCCTCAAAGCAGAACTACCCGCACTACCAGAAGATGTGTTACGGCGTGTACTTCACCGCCAAGAAGCTGAAGCCCTACTTTCAAGAGCATCCCGTCACGGTCGTATGCACCGCCCCGCTGGCCGAGATCATAGGCAGCCGGGACGCATCCGATCGGGTGGCGAAATGGGCCATCGAGCTGGCCCCTTACACGATCTTCTACCAGCCCCGCACCGCCATCAAGTCCCAAGCACTGGCCGACTTCCTGGTCGACTGGGCCGAGACCCAATACCTGCCGCCGGCTCCCGACTCCACCCATTGGCGCATGCACTTCGACGGGTCCAAAATGCGCACCAGCTTGGGAGCCGGCGTCCTCCTTACCTCTCCCAAAGGCGACAAGCTTAGATACACGCTACAGATCCACTTTGCCGCCTCCAACAACGTGGCCGAGTACGAGGCGATCATACACGGGCTCCGGCTTGCCAAAGAACTCGGCATTCGCCAGATCCTATGTTATGGCGACTCGGACCTGGTGGTCCAGCAATCATCCGGCGACTGGGACGCCAAGGACGCAAATATGGCGAGCTACCGCTTCCTGGTCCAACAACTCAGCGGATACTTTGAAGGATGCGAGTTCCTCCACGTACCACGAGCCGACAACGAGCCAGCCGATGCCCTGGCTCGAATAGGCTCTACTCGGCAAGCAATACCAACCGGCGTCGCTCTACAATGCCTCCTCAAGCCATCTATCAAGCCGTCTCCAGAGTCCGACTCCATCTTTGTGCCGCCTGACCCCGATGCGGCCGGGTCCGGCTCGAAGAACCAAGCAGGCGACCCCGAGACTCCCGCAGCCGGCCCGGGGACTTCGGCAACCGGCTCGGGGACTGCCACACCCGGCTCGGGGACTGCGGTAGCCGGCCCGGGGACTGCACCAGCACAACAGCCGGCGGCCGACTCCAGCATCTCACCACCCAGCCCGCCCGCCCTGGTGGCAGTAGCCACATTGGCAGTAGAAGAAGTCGCGGCTCCGTCATGGGCTCAGTCCATCCTCAACTTCCTAGTAAACAAAGATCTGCCGGCTGACGAAACAGAAGCAAGACAAGTCCAACGTCGAGCCGGAGCATACACAATCGTCAACAGAGAACTAGTCAAGTGCAGTGTCACTGGAATCCTCCAACGGTGCGTCGAGAAAGAGAAGGGCATTGCAATCCTCAGAGACATTCACCAAGGAGAATGCGGCCACCATGCGGCCTCAAGATCACTTGTCGCCAAAGCCTTCCACCATGGTTTCTTCTGGCCGACTGCTTTGGATGACGCCAAAGAATTAGTTAAATATTGCAAGGGGTGCCAACTCTTCAGCTCCAAGCAACACATGCCGGCTTCGGCACTCAAGACCGTTCCCCTCACTTGGCCCTTCGTCGTTTGGGGACTGGACATGGTGGGCCTATTCAAGACGGCACGCGGCGGCATGACGCATTTGCTCATCACCGTGGGACAAATTCACCAAGTGGATTGAGGCAAAGCTGATCAAGAAGCTGAATGGGCCGACTGCTGTGACGTTCATCGCAGACATAACAACTCGGTACGGCGTGCCACACAGCATCATCACCGACAATGGCACGAATTTTGCCAAAGGAGCCTTGGCACGTTTCTGCGCAGCCCAAGGTATCCGGCTGGACTTAGCATCCGTCGCCCACCCACAGTCAATCGGCCAGGTCGAGCGAGCCAACGGCCTTATCCTCTCCGGCATCAAGCCCCGACTGGTCGTACCTTTGGAGCGCTCAGCCGGCTGTTGGCTCGATGAGCTGCCGGCTGTCCTCTGGAGTCTGCACACTACACCAAACAAGTCAACCGGCTTCACTCCTTTCTTCCTTGTGTATGGTGCCGAGGCGGTCATCCCAACTGACATCGAGTTCGACTCGCCTCGAGTAACCATGCACACGGAAGCGGAGGCCAAGGAAGCACGAGAAGACGGCGTCGACCTGCTGGAAGAAAGCCGGTTGTTAGCCCTCAGCCGGTCTGCCATCTACCAGCAGGGTTTGCGCCGCTACCACAGCCGGAAGGTCAGGCCAAGATCTTTCCAAGAGGGCGATCTTGTGCTCCGGCCGATCCAGCGAACAGCCGGCCAGCACAAACTCTCG
Source organism: Triticum urartu (assembly GCF_056163025.1). Taxonomy (NCBI): domain Eukaryota; kingdom Viridiplantae; phylum Streptophyta; class Magnoliopsida; order Poales; family Poaceae; genus Triticum; species Triticum urartu. The sequence goes on along the minus strand of NC_141876.1, from coordinate 225,148,931 downwards.
GCCCCTTGGGAAGGCCCCTTCGTCATCAGCAGAGCTCTAGGCAACGACTCCTACTAGCTGATCGACGCGCAGAAGCCGAAGGCACGCAAGAGAGACGACTCCGGCAAGGAGTCGGAACGACCATGGAACGCCAACCTCCTTCGAAGATTTTACAGTTGAAATGCAGTATGTATCACGCTAACTTTTGTATTAAGTACGAGACAATAGGCCCCCCGAGGAGGGCTCGGGGACTGCCATCTCTTATCTATAAATGAAAAGTATCATGCTTATGACCTTGTCATTTCATTTACTTGTTCCGTCCGGCACCGGGTTCGACTAGTCGGCTCGGGGACTGGCCGACTGGAGTTATATTAGAAGTCCTACCCGCAGTCAGACAAGTAGTGTGCCGGCTCCCAAGCCTTCTCTTGCCAAAAGTCGCAGTTCGAAGAACCGGCTGTCCGGCTGGCAAGAGTTAAAGGCAGGAACGGGCGCCCACACGAAAAACGGCTAGGGACTAATGGACTAATATAACCAAAGCCAGTTTTTTTCCCACCGCTGACTGGCTACCAGAGTAGCCGGCCGGCCGGTTTCCATTCACTTCACTTCAATCCAAGAAAGCTCAAGTACTTGCCTCCCCAAAGAGGGAAGGCGGCAAAGGAAAAGGCCTAAGGATAAAAAGCATATGCGAATGGAAACCAAACATGCACATAACAATAATTACATAAAAGACCTCTGAGAGGCCAGCATTCAACATAGTTTGGATACACCCCCAGTGGGTGGAACTGCGAAAACTTAATGAAGATTTTTCAAAAGAGAACAAGCAGGAAAAGTAAAGACGGCAGGTCAAGCTGGCGGAGCGACCGACGAGCCGGGCTGGTTGGCGGAGACGGTTGTGCCGGCTGAAGGAGCGGCCGGCTGGCGAACCTCGGCTTGCTCACCGCCTCCCGCAGAGGGCGTGCTTCCACGCGCCTCGTTACTGGAGGTACAGTCGGCCTGAGGTCGGCCGGTTGTTCCACCAGCCGGCTCGACGTCTTCACCGTCCTCCTCTTCGTCATCCTCGCCCTCGTCGCTGGAGGCGATCTCCTCTGCCGAGTCCTCGCCCACCGCCGGGTTCAGCCCGAACCACTCCTCCGGCTGGGCAACACCGTCATCATCGATTTTGGGCGCAAAAATGCTGATGTCGGTGCACTCGGCGATCGTCGAAGCCCGCTGGGCGATAGCCGGCCTCACCTCCTCCAGCTCCGCGTCGGCCTCCATCCGCCAAGTGCGCAGCTGGTCCAGGCTCAGCCCTGGGTACCAAGCCCGAACGAACTCCAATGCCCGCCCGGCTCCGAGGCGGGCCGCCGACGCCTTCCAAGCCTCAAAGCGACCGACTGCGTCCTCCAGCCAGTCGGCAGTTCGGCTTGGGGTGCGGGGGATCGTCTCGCCGGGCCAGAGGGCGGCCAACACTTGCGCCCCGGCACGTTGGAGCCGGCGAAGCATCCGATGAGCCGGCTGCAACCGCGCTTGGACAGCCAAGAGCTGCTCCTCAAGCGTCCGGTTCGCATCTGGCGCGATGTTGGCCCCCGCCTGACGGCGCGCCTCGCGATGGGCCTTGATGCTTTGGGCGGCGAAGGCGGAGTAGCCGGGGAAGTAGTCTGCACCAAAAAACAAGCAACAACTCAAGTTAAGCCAAAAACCCAGGCGGCAAGGGGCAGGAGAGGGGCGAGGAAGGCGGCTTACCGTCGATCAAATCCTTGATCCGGCCGAAGCCTTCATCCAGTGCTCGCCGGGTCTCAGCCTAGCTCGCCGCCTCAGTCTCAAACTCTGCCTTCAGGGCGGCCTCGCTATCATGTGCCTTCTGCAGGGCCGCCTTGTGGCTCTTCTCTTGGTCGGCCAGCTTCTTATCCAGGCGATCACGCTCCTGGACCAAGGCAGCGTACTCGGCATCCTTGGTATGAAGGGCGGCCTTCGCTTCGCCGAGCTCCTTCCTCAAGTCGGCGTTGGCCCCTGAAGACAAAGAAAAAGAAAAACCAATAAGGAAAGAGTCGTCAAGAAAGATCCGACCCGACTGCTCAGCAGTCGGCCCGAATCTCGGGGACTACACCCAGTGGGTGCGCTGACGCGCCCCCACAGGAGACAGACAAGATCGAGTACTTACTTCGGCTGTCGGCCAGGTCGTCGGTCCTTCGGCTCAACTCCTGAGGCTGGGAGTTGAAGGCGGCAGAACGGAGGTTGTGATATTCCTGGAAGTTCTGACAAGAGGCAAAAATAAGGTAGCCGTCAAGAAAGATCCGACCCGACTGCGCAACAGTCGGCCCGAATCTCGGGGACTACACCCAGTGGGTGCGCTGACGCGCCCCCACGGAGGAAATCAAGACAGCAAAGCGGCCAAGAATGAAGGACTCACCCGGATGGCGGCTCGCGTCGACAGGAACTCCTGGGTGAACTGTTGCAGTAGGGCGGCCTGAGCTTGCAGCCGGCTCCGGACTCCTTGAGCCGCCACATTCAGCTCGCCAGTCCCCCCGCTGGGAGTCCACTCGGACGAGGCAGTGCTGGCCGCCTCCAGATCTTCGGCCGACTGGCCTGCGCCCGCGACTCGGCACAACTCCGGCGGAGCGGCGCCTCCCCCTGCGCGCCGGCCCGTCACCGGCTGCACCTCGAGGCCAGCTCTGTCCTCCGGCTCACCCCCGGCCGGCCCCTCTGGCGCCGCTGACGATTGGCCGCCTTGGCCCGCTCCGGTTGGCGCTGCTGGTGGCGCTCTCCTCGCAAAGGCCACGGGGTCCTCCCCCTTCTCCATCAGCGGCGGGTCTTGGACGATCTCCTCCACCAAGGGCAATGGGGTGTCGGGGGCCACGGCTTTGAGGGGAATGGCGAGCAGCGGAGGCTGGTTGCGCGAACCCTCCGCCTCCGTCTCCGCGGTCGCCGCCTCCGCCTGGGCCTTGGCTGCTGCGTCGGCCTGCTCCCTCGCCGCCTGGGCGGCTGCTTTCTCCGCCGCCTCGTGCTCCTCCCGCGCTTCACGGGCGTTCCGCTCTGTGGCCTCCCTGAGGTCGGCGCGGGGGTCCACGCGGTGGGAGCTTGAAGAACCTCCAGTCGGCCCAACTACGGAGCCGCCCGGACCACGCTCAAGGGAAAGCGGCGCCCTGTCCAGCAAGCGGAAGAAATTAAGAAGAATGCTCGAACAAAAAGAGAATGATGAAGAGCATGCGACAAGGCAATTGACGACTTATGCTAAGACCGCCTAAAGCTGCTTCACCGCCTTGCGGAAGCGGGCCCCTTTCGCAGCCGCCTCGTCTCGCTTGGTCGCCGCGGTGGAGGCTTTGGACTTCTTCGGCCGACTGCCGAAGAGGCCTGAAGCGGCCCGGCGCTTCTGTGCACCACCGCCGGCAGCCGGCGCGATGGACGAGCCCGCGCCCTGATGGTCGGCCGCCGGCTGGCGACGCGGGGCGACTTCGGCTTCAGCATCATTCGGCCAGTCCTCGAAGCTCGCGCTGAGCCTTGAGCCCCCGGGCTCGGCGTCGTCCCCCACGACGGCGTCTTCCATGGCGGTCGCCCCCAAGTCCGGATCGTCGACGTCGTCCGCCGTGCGGTCGGGGGCATACTGGCGTTCTATCCCCGCTGCCCCGGTCGTCAGCGGGAGAAGGGGGTTCTGCTAAGAAGGACCGACTGATTAGAAGCCGGCCATCATAAAGCCGGCTACCAACGAAAAGAAGAGAAGAAAACTTACCACGGGCGGAGGGTTGGCGCGAGAATACGGCACCTTGCCGTATCACCAGTCCTCGGCGAGCTTGCAGTTGGAGATATAGTTTACCATATAAGACACCTCCGCATGAGGCATCTCCCTGGTGCTCAGCCGGCTTGGGTCGAAGCGGCCGCTCATCTGGCACATCATGTGGGGCCGGCTTTGGAGAGGAGATATCCGGCGCTCCACGAAGGCGGCCACCAAGTCGGCCCCGCTCAGGTTTTCCGACTGGATCATCATCCGAAGCCGGGAGACGGCGGCGTTCCCGGCCTGAGACAGTGACCGGGACCGGAAACTCCATGAGGGCTGCCTCCCAGCCGGCGGGCCGGCTACGTAAGCCGGCAGGTTGACGTGGTCTCCTTGCTCAGCGACGTTCTTCACGTAGAAGTATGATTTCTGCCAGATCTTCACTGACTGGATCAGGGGGATGGGTGGGAATGGGTTGTTCTCGCTCGCCCTCCTCATGGCGATGAAGGCCCCGCAGGGGGCAGGCACGCCCGCGACGACGGTGCCGAGTTTGCTCTGGAAGAACTCCCCCCAGAGCTCCAGCGTGGGGAGCAGCCCCAAGAAACCTTCGCAGAGGGAGACGAAGGCCGACGGTAGCATCACCGCATTGGGCGTGAGGTGATGCGGCTGAAGGTTGTAGAACTCGAGGAAGGAGCGCAGAAATCCGCTCGCTGGAAGGCCGAAGCCGCGCAGGAAGTGCGAGTGGAAGACGACCCGCTCGCCCTCCTCCGGCGCCGGCGAAATCTCTGTCTTCGGCGCCAGGCGGACCCGCACAAGGTTGGCGTCGGGCAGGCGCCGAGTCTGGCGGAGGAACTCAATGTGGTCCTCATGGACGTTGGAGCCGTCCCAAGAGCTTGACAGCGCCATGGGAGCGACACGATGTGGAGGCGCGGCGGTGCTGAGACGGGAGGCTGCGGCGGCAACGAGAGGAAGAAACAAGGACGAGAAGGGGTGGAGCAAGAGAGAGCGTGCGAACCTCTGTCGCTCCCCCTCCTCCCCCTACTTATAGGCTCGCGTGGCGGAGCCGAGGAGGTGCGGCGTGGGGAAACGTGGGGATCGATCGTGCCCACTCCCCCACGTCCCGCGCTTATTGTGCCTTAACGGAGAAATAAAACCGCCGCGGGAAGGCGAGCGGCCCATGTGGGCCACGGAAGATCCGCGCTCGGACCAAGGCCTGCGAGTGGTGGGCCCGGGCCTGCGGCGGCGTCCCGTCGCGCGCGTGCGCTGGCAGGATCTCGCTGCCACGTGGTCGCGGGAGGGCCCGCGGTCAGCATGCAGGTCGACCCCTTTCCCGCATGCAAGACGCGGAGCTCTCTGAAGTCGGCATACACCCGCAAAGCCGGCTCTTCAGGATGGGAAGCTGACCAAGCTTCTCGTCCCTTTGTCCGCCTCGGAGCTCGGTCAGCTTCGGGGACTACTGTCGGAGTAATAGCCATGGGTAGCCTAGCCGGCTTCCCCTGGCCCTTCTAAAAAAATTACTAGCCCGTCCGGCTCTCGAGAGCCCAAGACATGGGGCCGCCTTCCCCTTGCTGGCTGTCATCCAGGCCGGCTTTCGGAAGGCGGGCCGACTTTAGCCCTCATGAAGAAAGCCACGGGAGGGCCGACTTCGGGAATCCGGCCGTGAGAAGGCCGAGTCCAAGAAGCCGGCTCCCATAAAGCGGTCGAGACCGTACCCTCAAAGTTTGCACCCACCTAATGGCGGTGCGACAGGGCATGGCTACAGTGAAGCCTGCCACCCCCGAATCCCGGAGCACGCCTGGCATAGTGCACCATACGGAGTGGCCATGACCCGTCCGGCGCGGCACTGTTGCCATGTTGACCCTGATGTCACCCACAACGGGCCGCCAGCGCGGCCCACAGACGGTGGGCCCCTTTGGGCAGAGAGACACCCGAAGGCGGCCACGCCTCCCCCCAGTCGGCCCAAGACAGAGCCGGCTCCCCGCAGTCGGCCTGCCACCTCCCTCGAAGGAGACGCCCCATTAAGGAGACAAGAGGCGGTGAGGCTACAGCGATCGCCCGACGGGCAGCGGCACTGTAGCCACGCCTACCACGATGAAGCCCACTTCACCAAGATGGAGCCACCGTAACCAGCCGCCGACCAGGCCCTGGACAGTGGGGCCTGCCTGTCGACCAAGGGGCCGGCAGCCGGCGGGACCCGCCAGTCGGCGGGCCCCAGCAGCCGGCGTGGAAGCCTGCGAGCGCAGTCACAGACGGCTGGGCCCCGCGCCCAGTCGGATTACCATTGTACCCCCGGGGGGTGGGCCTATATAAACCCCCCGGGGCACCCATGCAAAGGGTTCGACCCCCGGCTAGTCCTAGACACCGCACAAGGAGAAGAAGCAGGCTAGCCGTGCCCTTCTTCCTCCTCCCACCAAACAGCTCAAGGAGCATTGTGTAGCTACTTGTCCATCTAGTGATCATGCGGAGACCCCGCAGAGCAGCAGTAGGGGTGTTATCTCCACAGAGAGCCCCGAAGCTGGGTAAGATCTGCCAGCGTGCATGTCTTCGCCTTATCCCGTTTCCAGGCACCGGCGATGTCTTACTGGCTCCCACAATGATAAGCCACCCGTTGGCATATGTCGCACCTACCACCCGACACTGTGCATCAGTGTCATCCCTGGATCGGTAATACTAACACACACAGTACTTGAGGTTTTATAACAGAGTAGCAATCACACACTTATTACATCGAATGTCTCAAAAGAGAACTTATTACAATAAATATGGCTTAAGGCCATCTAATACGATAACATCGGAAGGCTTGGAAGATAAAGTGAGTCCATCAACTCCAACGGCATCACTGAGTGAAAGACCACGACCTAAGGCTCCTTACTCGTCGTCTGAGAAGTCTGAAACATGATACATTGCATCCCGAAACGGGTCAGCACATGGAATATGCTGGCAATTGTAACACAAGAGAGTAATGAACAATGCAAAGCTATCACTACATGCATATATGGCTGGTGGAGGCTGTATGGTTAATAGGTTCTGTGAAAAGCCAATTTTTCCCTACTACAAAGGAATATATTTTATTTAACTACAAAGTTGGTTAAAAACATTCAGAAGGTAAACCACCTCTCAATCCCAATTAAAAGTAATCATTAACCCAACAAAATTAATTTAGAGTGCTGAGATCCACATGATAGTCCAAGAACTAGATACTCAAGATGTCCATAACCGGGGACACGGCTAACCATGATTAGTTTCTACACTCTGCAGAGGTTTGTGCACTTTTCCCCACAAGACTTGATCTCCTTCATTGGATTTCTCGCACTACAAGGTGTTTGAGAAACGGATGACCGAGACACAGCCTTTCAGATGCGTTAGCACCTTACGATGGGTAGACCGGTACACCTACATCCCCTACATCTGCTAGTCTACCATTATAAGAGTTCACACGACTTAATCAACTATGCCAGAGCCCATAATGGCATGTGGCTGCACACAGAAGTTTCCAGCATGAATAATCTTATGATCCCTTTGAGCCTGGGTGGCGGTCCATAGGAAAATCACATGGTACCCCGGGATTTCCAAAAATACAGGCAATCACTGGGTTCCCTAGGTGCCTCAATCCACCCAGATGTGTATTAAAGTTGCCACCTTAAGTTGAACCAATAAGTAAACAATCTCACAATCTGTCATGGAATACACTCAAACCCAATCCACGTCTACGAACATAGCATGGCAAGATAAGCATAACGTAGAAGTAACTCCCAGGGTTTGATAATGAAACAGGTGAATAGGTACTACCTCATGTACTTCCCAACCCACAATTTATTCAGATCCTAACCATGCAATTGTTTGAGGGTTGATCTAATGCAATAAAAAATGGGTAGTAAAGAGGTATGATCAAAGTGTTACTTGCCTTGCTGATGATCCATGAAACCTAGAGACTCGATGTAGCACGCTTCGCACTCCGGGTACTCTATCGCAATCAAACAAGCATTCAATAAGCAATCAAGAAAAGGCACGGGTAAAACTCAAATAAGAAGTATAACCAGAAAGTTCAACTTAAGAACTCCGGTTTGCAAAAAGAATCAAATCAAACGGAGCAACGAAACTCAAACTGCGAAAGAAACAAGCTTCATTTACTAATCTGAACTAAAGTCAAATTTTACTGTATAAAAAACTTGTTTAAGTTGATTAAACGGAAAGAGGGTTTCGAGACGAAACTCTAGGCGCTTGAATCGTCTGATTCCGATAAACGAGCGAAAAGTTATACTAAAACGAAAATCAGATCAGAAATCACGATCGAAAATAATCGCGGAAAATCCGAGAAAAATAAAAACTGACAAACAGGCTAACGAACGAATGTTCGCTGTCTGCGGCTAAATGGTGAAAAATGTTCGTTAAAATGAACGTAAAAACGGGCGTTTGCTAAATAACTAAACCGAAAAAACCGAACCAATCTATTAAAAAACAGATCTAGGGTTTACCTAAAAAACCGAACGAAAAAAAAATATGCGGCAACTCCGGCGAACTCCGGTGAGGCGGCGCGGAGGCGGCGGCGGGCTTGAGGCGGCTAGGGTTTCGGTGGCGCGGGCTGGGGTGGGCTGCAGTGGGGTGGCGGCTTATAAAGGCTAGGTGGGGCGGAGTCCGGGTTGCCCACGGCGGCCCAAGTCTGTTTGACTCTTTTTTGTAAAATAATTCCGACGCGCAGAAAAAGAAAGAAAAAGAATACTAAACGGACACCACAAATCCCGAAATAAATTTTCTCCGTCCTCTAAAAATAAGCCACACAAGGTCAACATTTATTTGGGCCTAAAATGCAATTTTTGAAAAACGCTTTTTTTCCTAATTCAAATAAAATAACGATAAAACTCCAAATAAAAATATTATTTGATTTTAATACTAAATCTTTGATATTTCTCTATTTTGAGGAAGTCATTTTATCCCCTCTCTTTTATTTTTATAAAAGAAATATTCGAAGAGAAAATAATTAAAATCAAATGATGCTCTTTTCAAAATTCGCAAAAACGCGAATATGAAAATAATGAAATCCCCAACTCTCTCCGTAGGTCCTTGAGTTGCGTAGAATTTCTACGATCACGCCGAACTGCAATAAAATATGATATGCAATGATGATATAATGCATAACATTCCAAATTGAAAATTTGGGATGTTACACTAGTACTACTACTACTACTACTACGGAGGGGCTTTGTACTACTTCCGGCGGCCTCTCCTCTACCGAGCGTGCTCAGTAAGAGGCGGAGGAGGAGGAGCCTATCGACGAGCTGGGCATCCGCAATATGGTGCCTGCCGCTGTTGCAGCTTCAGCGACGCTCACCTCGAACGCCCTCTACCGCTCCAGACGACCCCTCTCGAAGCGGTAGTTCCCCTCGTAGATCTCCTGATTCCTCGCCTCTGAGGTGGCGTGTGCCCTGGCCACGACGGCGGTAAGGTTCTTTGCGTGCTCGACGAGGCACTCCTCCTCCCGTAGGAACTCGGTGTAGCGCGCAAGGTTGCCGATGCACGTGCGAGCATCCACCTCCACCTCCCGCCTTCAAGCGGCGGTGGCGGAGCGGGTGATGATCCCGGCGGTCGATGGTGGGCTGGCGGCCACGACCACCACCTCCCACCTTCATGCCGCGGTGGCGGAGCGAGTGATGGCCACGTTGGCCGGCAGTGGGGTGGCGGCCACAACGTCCATCTCCCGCCTTCGGGACGCGGCAGCGGAGCGGGCGATGGCCCTGGCTTTCGAAGGTGGTGTGGCAGCGGTGGCGGCCGGCAACAGCTGCAGATAGGCACCAGCGTCTGAGTGTGTGGTGGGTGTTCCACACACACCCAACAGGGACGCCACACACACTACACTACGCCGGGGACTGCGCCGCCACTGCGGTGTAGCCTCCCAGCTAGAGCTGTCCTCTGATGACGGCGGAGTGACTGAACGATGACGACGGACCGGTGCCATTGGCGATTGTGGGAGAAGCAGACGAGATAAGTTACAGGGAGGGAGGGGAAAATGCGACGAGGACTCGCCGGCCGTGAGGGTTTTTATAGCAGGCCGGTAAGCATTGGGATTTGGGGGATTTCTTCGAGTTGTGTGGGAAGCTTGCGCGGGAACCTGCGAGGTTGCGCAGGAATGGGCTCACCGACGATTCATTGGCGCCACCATTTGGCCAAAAGAATGCCCCCGCGCGCTGCGCAAGCTTGCGCTGTAAGCCATCTGCGGCAGCAAGGTGACAAGACATGTGAGAGGAGGACGGAATGACACATACACATACGGTTAATAAAAAACGTTTTTGATTTAATTACCTACTATACCCTGTCCTGGTTTATAAGCATGATTTAACTAATAAAATACGAATGCATGTCACCAAAGATTATATAGTTGGATTCGTATTTGAACATAGTTTCCAATTATATAATTTTATAACATGCATTAACATTTTTTGGTTAAATTTGAGGGCAAAGTATGGAACACAATATAAAGGGGACTATAGACTAGATGGAGGTGGTAGCACATGGCCGCTCTCTACGCAGCAACGCAACCGTCGGCCGGCTTGTAGGAGACCATTTCCTGCGTGCTCAAGTGCTCTATGCATGTGGTTGCTTGCGGCTCAGGCGGCCGCGGCGCGCTCTGCTCACGTCCCACCGCGCGCGCCTTGCTCTCGCGTTCCTCCGAGTGCTCTGCCCTCGTCCCTCCATGCGCGCTGCCAGGGTTTGGGGCCGGCGCATGATCACGCACGTTCATGTGCATGCGGTTCCGCCGGGCGCGGCGCAACGATGCAGTTACCCGTTGCAAAAACTGCCATGGGACGCGCCGAGAATCCACGCCGCACGTGTAACACCCCGAGACCGATGTGCCAGGTCTCTTCTAGTTATTCGCTGACGTTGTCATGTCATTTGCTTCCGTGTTGCATCTTATCATGTCATCATGATCATTGCATCATCATGTTTAAAACTTGCATTCGTCCGGGTTCTCCGAGTTCTCTCCGTTGTCCGTTCTGAGCCCAACCACACTTGCGCGCGCCCGCGGCATGTCTGAAATAGTATTTTATAAGTGGCCGGAAAATGTTCTCGGAATGGGATGAGAGTTGACGTGTGGTCTTATTATAGTGTAGATAGACCTCCTGTCAACTTTCATCGGATTCGGAGTCCGTTTGACGCCCCAACGGATAACTATAGCGACATTATAGTCGGTCAAATCGTCGGACGTTTTTCGGTCTCCGGAAATCGTGTCGGGCTGCTTCTCTCCCCTGTTCTCTCAAACCAACCCGCTCTCCACAGCCCACTCACCGTCAGGCCCTACCTAACCTCTCTCGTCAGCCCGCGGCCCTCCTCGCGCGCGCGTCCGAAAACTGTCCCGAACCCGACCCGGATAGTCATCACCGTTGGGTCCGGAACATCCCCAAACAGCTACAAAATATCATCGTTTTATTTATTGGACTCTTTAGCATATTTATTCTTGTCCGTCAGATTTCGATCCGATGATCCAAATCCCTCTCCTCTCTCCTACCTACTATATATATATATATATCTAGTCACCACCTAATTTGTAGGGATCCTCCCGAGCGCTGCCACTCTTCATGTCTCCTCCTCATCGGGATCCTCCCCGATCCAAAATCCCTCATCTGTTTCCGTGCCTATCCAACCCTGCTCCTCCTCCCGATCCCCATGAACCTTTCTTCCTCGTTGGCCCGCGTAGCAGCCAGCGGCAGCGCCTCCCCTCATTTTCAACCCTGAGCCCAACTGATGGCCGAGGAGCCAGCGTGCCGAGCTCCCTCGCCGGAGCAGTAGCTCCCACCTTCCCCAGCCTCCTCTGCTCCCATGGCGCCCGAGGCCCCCTGCTCCCTGCATCTTCCTCGTCGCTGCCAAGGAAGACCCCGCCGCCGTGGATGCCCTGCGACGCCTCGTCGCCGTCTTAACCAGCGTCGCCACTAATGACCTCAACCACCACCACCGAAGCCGCCAGGACCGGCCTCGTCCCTCTCCCTCCCTTCGTTCTCCTCCTCCCGTCGTCGCTCTCTGTAAGTTCTCTCTCTCTCTCTCTCTCTCTCTCTCAGGTGCCTACCGCCGCCGCTCAGGGAGTTCGCCATTGACCCCGCCTTCGCCAGATCCGGCCGGGATCCATCGGATCTGGGGCCCTGCGAACCATTCCCGGCCTCACCAGCATCACCGGACCCCGTCGTCGCCGGAGCTTCGTCGCGCCACTGCCTCCCCTACGTCCAGACGAGGACGAACACGCGCCGCTCCCCTTGACCGCGACGCATAGGCCCAACGCTCCCCTGCTTCTGTTGGACAGGCCCATGGCCACCTCTTTCCTGCAGCCCACAGAGCAGGCCCAGCTTGCTTCCCCTCCAGATCCGACCTGGGCTTGGCCCAAAGTGAGCAACCCTCACCCAGATCCAGATTAAGCCAGATATGTTTTTTCCCTATTGCTGCGATTTTGTCTATTTTTTCCAGAGGAGACCAGTTTTTGCAGAAAAGTCCCTAGAGTTCATGCATATAATAACTTCAGAACCATGCATCGGATTAAAATACATTATATGTGAAACTTGCTTAGAATTTTGTGTGGATAAATAATTGATGTCTACTACACAACCTTCTTCTTGTAGATGTTGTTGGGCCTCCAAGTGCAGAGGTTTGTAGGACAGTAGCAAATTTCCCTCAAGTGGATGACCTAAGGTTTATCAATCCGTAGGAGGTGTAGGATGAAGATGGTGTCTCTCAAGCAACCCTGCAACCAAATAACAAAGAGTCTCTTATGTCCCCAAGACACCCAATACAATGGTAAATTGTATAGGTGCACTAGTTCGGCGAAGAGATGGTGAAACAAGCGGTACATGGATAGTAGATAATAGTTTTTGTAATCTGAAAATACAAAAACAGCAAGGTAACAAGTGATAAAAGTGAGCGTATACGGTATTGCAATGTGTGGAAATAAGGCCTAGGGTTCATACTTTCACTAGTGTAAGTCCTCTCAACAATACTAACATAATTGGATCATAAAACTATCCCTCAACATGCAACAAAGAGTCACTCCAAAGTCACTAATAGCGGAGAACGAACGAAGAGATTATGGTAGGGTACGAAACCACCTCAAAGTTATTCTTTCCAATCAATCCGTTGGGCTATTCCAATAAGTGTCACAAACAGCCCTAGAGTTCGTACTAGAATAACACCTTAAGATACAAATCAACCAAAACCCTAATGTCACCTAGATACTCCAATGTCACCTCAAGTATCCGTGGGTATGATTATACGATATGCATCACACAATCTCAGATTCATCTATTCAACCAACACAAAGGACCTCAAAGAGTGCCCCAAAGTTTCTACCGGAGAATCACGACGAAAACATGTGCCAACCCCTATGCATAGGTTCATGGGCGGAACCCGCAAGTTGATCACCAAAACATACATCAACTGAATCACGTGATATCCCATTGTGACCACAGATATCCACGATAAGACATACATCAAGTGTTCTCAAATTTTTAAATACTCAATCCGAAAAGATTACTTCAAAGGGGAAACTCGATTCATTACAAGAGAGAAGAGGGGAGGAGAAACATAAGATCCAACTATAATAGCAAAGCTCGCGATACATCAAGATCGTATCACCTCAAGAACACGAGAGAGAGAGAGAGATCAAACACATAGCTACTGGTACATACCCTCATCCCCGAGGGAGAACTACTCCCTCCTCGTCATGGAGAGCACCGGGATGATGAAGATGGCCACCAAAGAAGGATTGCCCCGTACGGCAGGGTGCCGAAACGGGTCTAGATTGGTTTTCGGTGGCTACGGAGGCTTCTGGCGGCGGAACTCCCGATCTATCGTGCTCACGGATGTTTTTAGGGTATATGGAGATATATAGGTGGAAGAAGTACGTCAGGGGGGCCACGAGGGGCTCACGAGGGTGGAGGGCGCGCCCAGGGGGGTGGGCGCGCCCCCCTGCCTCGTGACCTCCTCGCAGATCCCCCGACGTGCACTCCAAGTCTTATGGGCTTCTTTCCTTCCAAAAATGAGTTCCGTGAAGTTTCAGGTCAATTGGACTCCGTTTGGTTTTCCTTTTCTTCGAAACCCTAAAATAGGGTAAAAACAGAAACTGGCACCGGGCTCTGGGTTAATAGGTTAGTCCCAAAAATGATATAAAAGTGTATAATAAAGCCCATAAACATTCAAAACAGTAGATAATATAGCATGGAGCAATCAAAAATTATAGATACGTTGGAGACGTATCAGCATCCCCAAGCTTAATTCCTGCTCGTCCTCGAGTAGGTAAATGATAAAAACAGAATTTTGGATGCGGAGTGCTACTTGGCATAATTTCAATGTAAATCTTCTTAATTGTGGTATGAATATTCAGATCCATAAGATTCAAGACAAAAGTTCATATTGACATAAAAATGATAATACTTCAAGCATACTAACTAAGCAATTATGTCTTCTCAAAATAACATGGCCAAAGAAAGCTATCCCTACAAAATCATATAGTCTGGCTATGCTCCATCTTCACCACACAACATATTCAAATCATGCACAACCCCGATGACAAGCCAAGCATTTGTTTCATACTTTTAATGTTCTCAAAATTTTTCAATCTTCACGCAATATATGAGCGTGAGCCATGGGCATAGCACTATAGGAGGAATAGAACGGTGGTTGTGGAGAAGACAAAAAGGAGAAGATAGTCTCGCATCAACTAGGAGTATCAACGGGCTATGGAGATGCCCATCAATAGATATCAATGTGAGTGAGTACGGATTGCCATGCAACGGATGCACTAGAGCTATAAGTGTATGAAAGCTCGAAAAGAAACAAAGTGGGTGTGCATCCAACTCTCTTGCTCACGAAGACCTAGGGCATTTTGAGGAAGCCCATCATTGGAATATATAAGCCAAGTTCTATAATGAAAGATTCCCACTAGTATATGAAAGTGACAACATAGGAGACTCTCTATCGTGAATATCATGGTGCTACTTTGAAGCACAAGTGTGGTAAAAGGATAGTAGCATTGTCCCATCTCTCTTTTTCTCTCATTTTTTTATTTTTTTATTTTTTTATTTGGGCCTTTCTCTTTTTTATGGCCTCTTTTCTCTTTTTCTTTTGTTTGGGACTCTTTGGCCTCTTTTATTTATTTTTCGTCCGGAGTCTCATCCTGACTTGTGGGGGAATCATAGTCTCCATCATCCTTTCCTCACTGGGACAATGCTCTAATAATGATGATCATCACACTTTCATTTTTCTTGCAACTCAACAATTACAACTCGATACTTAGAACAAAATATGAGTCTATATGAATGCCTCCAGCGGTGTACCGGGATATACAATGAATCAAGAGTGACATGTATGAAAGAATTATGAATGGTGGCTTTGCCACAAATACTATGTCAACTACATGATCATGCAAAGCAATATGAAGATGATGGAGTGTGTCATAATAACGGAACAGTGGAAAGTTGCATGGCAATATATCTCAGAATGGCTATGGAAATGCCATAATAGGTAGGTATGGTGGCTGTTTTGAGGAAGGTATATGGTGGGTTTAAGGTACCGGCGAAAGTTGCGCGGTACAAGAGAGGCTAGCAATGGTGGAAGGGTGAGAGTGCGTATAATCCATGGACTCAACATTAGTCATAAAGAACTCACATACTTACTGCAAAAATCTATTAGTTATGGAAACAAAGTACTACGCGCATGCTCCTAGGGGGATAGATTGGTAGAAAAAGACCATCGCTCATCCCCGACCGCCACTCATAAGGAAGACAATCAATAAATAAATCATGCTCCGACTTCATCACATAACGGTTCACCATACGTGCATGCTACGGGAATCACAAACTTCAACACAAGTATTTCTCAAATTCACAACTACTCAACTAGCATGACTCTAATATCACCATCTTCATATCTCAAAACAATCATCAAGTATCAAACTTCTCATAGTATTCAATTCACTCATAAGAAAGTTTTATTATTAATCTTGCATACCAAGCATATTGGGATTTTAAGCAAATTACCATGCTATTAAGACTCTCAAAATAATCTAAGTGAAGCATGAGAGTTCATCTATTTCTTCAAAATAAAACTACCACCATGCTCTAAAAGATATAAGTGAAGCACTAGAGCAAACAACAAGCTACTCCGAAAGATATAAGTGAAGATTAATGAGTAGTCGAATAATTATGCAACTATGTGAAGACTCTCTAACATTTAATAATTTCAGATCTTGGTATTCTATTCAAACAGCAAGCAAAGCAAAAGAAAATGACATTCTAAGAATAGCAAACATCATGTGAAGAAGCAAAAACTTAGGATCAACCGAAACTAACCGATAGTTGTTGAAGAAGAAAGGTGGGATGCCAACCGGGGCATCCCCAAGCTTAGATGCTTGAGACTTCTTGAAATATTATCTTGGGGTGCCTTGGGCATCCCCAAGCTTGAGCTTTTGTGTCTCCTTAATTCCTCTCATATCACGGTCTCCCTAAATCTCAAAAGCTTCATCCACACAAAACTCAACAAGGACTCATGAGATAAGTTAGTATAAACCATTGCCAAAACCTTATCATACTCTACTGTAGAAAATCACTAAAATTATTATTCAATATTACATACTAAATGCCTCTGCATATTTAATAGTCCTATCCTCAAATAGAATCATTAAAGAAGCAAACACAAGCAAACAATGCAAACATAACAGCAATCTGCCTAAACAGGATAGTCTGTAAAGAATGCAGCAACATCCATACTTCCCTAACTCCAAAAATTATGAAAGAAAATTCCCACTGTAGTAAATTTATCATATCTTAATATGAAAAAGGTTTCAACATTTTATCACATTCTTACTTTTCTAGGGAATTATTGCAACAGCGGTAAACTTTCTGTTTTCAAACAGCAACATGTATACTTGTAACATAGGCATAGTAAAGGATATCAATGCCACTTTTGTTGAAATAAAAGATGCAAAACATTGTTCTAAATAACAGAAAGCAAATCCTAAGAAAATAGATTGATGCTCCAAGCAAAACACATATCATGTGGCGAATAAAAATATAGCTCCAAGTAAAGTTACCAATGAACGAAGACGAAAGAGGGGATGCCTTCCGGGGCATCCCCAAGCTTAGGCTCTGGGTTTTACTTGAATATTACCTTGGGGTGCCTCGGGAATCCCCAATCTTAGGCTCTTTCCACTCCTTATTCCATAGTCCATCGAATCCTTCCCCAAAACTTGAAAACTTCACAACACAAAACTTAAAGTAGAAAACTCGTAAGCTCCGTTAGTATAAGAAAGTAAATCACCACTTCAAGGTACTGTAATGAACTCATTCTTTATTTATATTTGTGTGAAACCTACTGTATTCCAACTTCTATATGGTTTATAAACTATTTTACTAGCCATAGATTCATCAAAATAAGCAAACAACACATCAAAAACAGAATCTGTCAAAAACAGAACAGTCTGTAGTAATCTGGATCAAACGTATACATCTGGTACTCATAAAATTATCAAATAAATTGCTGGACCTGAGGAATTTATCGATTAATCATATTCAAAAAGAATTAACTAAATAGCACTCTCCAAATAAAAATGGCAGCAATTCTCGTGAGCGCTAAAATTTCTGTTTTTTTACAGCATGATCAACAAGACTTTCCCCAAGTCTTCCCAAAGGTTCTACTTGGCACAAACACTAATTAAAAGCATAAAACCACATATAAACATAGGCTATATGAATTATGTATTACTTAACAGGAACAAAATACAAGTAACAAAAATAAAATTGGGTTGCCTCCCAACAAGCGCTATCGTTTAATGCCCCTAGCTAGGCATGATGATTTCAATGATGCTCACATAAAGGATAAGAATTGAAACATAAAGAGAGCATCGTGAAGAATATGACTAACACATTTATGTCTAACCCACTTCCTATGCATAGGTATTTTTTGAGAAAAAAACTTGTGGGAGCAAGAATCAACTTGCATAGGAAGGTAAAACAAGCATAACTTCAAAATTTTAAGCATATAGAGAGGAAACTTGATATTATTGCAATTACTACAAGCATATGTTCCTACCTCATAATAATTTTCAGTAGCAACATGAATGAATTCAACAATATAACCAGCACCTAAAGCATTCTTTTCATGATCTACTTGCATAGAAATTTTATTACTCTCCACATAAGCAAAATTCTTCTCATTCGGGATAGTGGGGGTATCATAAGAGACTTGAATACTATAAATTGTTTCCATATTAAAAGAGTAATGTTCAGAAAAAGGGTAATCATAATCATGACAAGTTTTATAAATATAATCATCACTACTTTTTATAGCATAAGTTTCATCACAATAATCATCATAAGTAGCAACTTTGTTCTCATCGTAATCACTTTGCATATCAAAACATGGAAGGCTAAAAATATCATCATTATTAAACATAGCATCCCCAAGCTTGGGACAAACATTAATTGCAGCAAATATATTCTCAAATATGTCATCCTCATCAAACTTAGCTTCCCCAAGCATAATCACTCTCATCATTAATAGCATGGATAGCACCAATATTATAGCAATTATTATATTCTTCCAAGCAAGTGCCAAAAAGATTTTCAAGATCATAAGAAGTATCATTATCTTCCACAATTATATTTTCATGAGGCACAATAGTAATAGGAGCAGCATTATTTGAGAGAGATATCCTTTTACCTCTCTTCCTTTTTCTTTTCTTCTTCTTCACCACATCATGTGTGGGTTCAATCCTCTTTTTGGAGCTCCTTATTAATGAGATTGGTTGAATAGGAGGCTCCTCCTCGTTACCTGATTCATCATAAGAAATAATAGGAGGATATTCAGAAGTCTCTTCCCTTTCATTAGTATTCTCTTCATATTCTATTTGTTTTCTTTTCTTTATGTAATTGGAAATATAAGGATTTTCAATGCAATTCACCGCACAATACATATAAATATTTTCTAGATCAAAATCAAGAACTCTATCAAGATTAAACTTTGGAATACCCTCAGTTATATGTTTCATTTCTTCATAACCCAAAAGAAGGCTAAGCTCTTTATGATGCTCAAGGGTAATCAAATTATCACAATGTTTGGACACGACTTGATCATGAAACAAATAGCATTGGAGCTTTAAATGACCATGTTCATTGCAAAGTTCACAAGGGGTATGAAAAATATTGAATCTTTCAGCACATTCATCTAGGATTTCTTGCAACGATTTGGTTTCTAAGTACTTATGCCTCTTGCAATATCTATCTTCCCTATTTGGTGTGTACTTGCAAACCCAGTCTACTCCACAGAAATTGACATGTTTATTGGAGGCATTTTTATCATAACTAGTGCAATCATCATTAGCATCATGGATATTCAAAGAATTCATACTAACAACATTGCAATCATGCTCATCATTCAAATATTTAGTGCCAAACATTTTATAGATTTCTTCTTCTAGCACCTGAGCACAATTTTCCTTTCCGTCATACTCACGAAAGATATTAAAAAGGTGAAGCGTATGAGACAAACTCAATTCCATTTTTTATAGTTTTCTTTTATAAACTAAAATAGTGATAAAACAATAAACTAAAAGACTCGATTGCAAGATCTAAAGATATACCTTCAAGCGCTAACCTCCCTGGCAACGACGCCAGAAAAGAGCTTGATGTCTAATACACAACCTTCTTCTTGTAGACATTGTTGGGCCTGCAAGTGCAGAGGTTTGTAGGACAGTAGAAAATTTCCCTCAAGCGTAGGATGAAGATGGTCTCTCTCAAGCAACCCTGCAACCAAATAACAAAGAGTATCTTGTGTCCCCAAGACACCCAATACAATGGTAAATTGTATAGGTGCACTAGTTCGGCGAAGAGATGGTGAAACAAATGGTACATGGATAGTAGATAATAGTTTTTGTAATCTGAAAAATATAAAAACAGCTAGGTAACAAGTCATAAAAGTGAGGGTAAACGGTATTGCAATGTGTGGAAATAAGGCCTAGGGTTCATACTTTCACTAGTGTAAGTCCTCTCAACAATACTAACATAATTGGATCGTAAAACTATCCCTCAACATGCAACAAAGAGTCACTCCAAAGTCACTAATAGCGGAGAACGAACGAAAAGATTATGGTAGGGTACGAAACCACCTCAAAGTTATTCTTTCCAATCAATCCGTTGGGCTATTCCAATAAGTGTCACAAACAGCCCTAGAGTTCGTACTAGAATAACACCTTAAGATACAAATCAACCAAAACCCTAATGTCACCTAGATACTCCAATGTCACCTCAAGTATCCGTGGGTATGATTATACGATATGCATCACACAATCTCAGATTCATCTATTCAACCAACACAAAGGACCTCAAAGAGTTCCCAAAAGTTTCTACTGGAGAATCACGACGAAAACGTGTGCCAACCCCTATCCATAGGTTCATGGGCGGAACCCGCAAGTTGATCACCAAAACATACATCAACTGAATCACGTGATATCCCATTGTGACCACAGATATCCACAGTAAGACATACATCAAGTGTTCTCAAATTTTTAAATACTCAATCCGAAAAGATTACTTCAAAGGGGAAACTCGATTCATTACAAGAGAGAAGAGGGGAGGAGAAACATAAGATCCAACTATAATAGCAAAGCTCGCGATACATCAAGATCGTATCACCTCAAGAACACGAGATAGAGAGAGAGATCAAACACATAGCTACTGGTACATACCCTCAGCCCCGAGGGAGAACTACTCCCTCCTCGTCATGGAGAGCACCGGGATGATGAAGATGGCCACCGGAGAAGGATTGCCCCCTTCGGCAGGGTGCCGGAACGAGTCTAGATTGGTTTTCGGTGGATACTGAGGCTTCTGGCGGCGGAACTCCCAATCTATCATGCTCACGGATGTTTTTAGGGTATATGGAGACATATAGGCGGAAGAAGTACGTCAGGGGGGCCACAAGGGGCTCACGAGGGTGGAGGGCGTGCCCAGGGGAGTGGGCGTGCCCCCCTGCCTCGTGACCTCCTCGCAGATCCCCCGATGTGCACTCCAAGTCTTCTGGGCTTCTTTCCTTCCAAAAATGAGTTCCGTGAAGTTTCAGGTCAATTGGACTCCGTTTGGTTTTCCTTTTCTTCGAAACCCTAAAATAGGGTAAACCAGAAACTCGCACTAGGCTCTGGGTTAATAGGTTAGTCCCAAAAATGATATAAAAGTGTATAATAAATCCCATAAACATTCAAAACAGTAGATAATATAGCATGGAGCAATCAAAATTATAGATACGTTGGGGACGTATCAATAATATGCCAGTTTCATGCATGTTTGAAAGGTTTAAAATGCTGTTTGTTTAAGTTTTGCTTAATTGCCATGTTATAATGATTTAATTCATAACTAAATAACCGTAGCTCCGATTTTAATAAACTTTATATGTAAATGGGGTAGAAAAATGCCTAGTTTAACATGGTGACATCACTTTGCATGTTTAACAACTATTAAATATTGTTTAGGGCAGAACAGTACCATAACCAAAATATGCACATGAGGATTTTTCCGGACTTGTTGTTTGTTGTTTCGGCCTCATTTAAACTTTCCTAGATAGGTAGTTTTGTTGTGCTTCACCCCTTTCCATGTTAATCAACATTTAATATTGTTAGGTGCATAAACGAGATCAAACTAAATAACTTGAATGTGGTGTTCCGTCAATATGCAACTCGTTGCATATTGAGCTCCACTTAATTTGTAGGGTTGTTTGTGCACTTTGCCATGCCATGCTTCATTAAACCGGACATGCATCATACTTGTTTGCGCATCGTGCCATGATTATGTGATGTTTGTTTACTATGTTGTTTGCTTTCTTTCCGGTGTACTTCTTCTCGGTAATCCGGTAACGTCGTGTTGTGAGGATCCTTTGGCTATGTCCGTTTGTCTTCTTCATGGACTCGTTCTTCTTCCTTGCGGGATTTCTGGCAAGATGACCATACCCTCAGAATCACTTCTATCTTTGCTTGCTAGTTGCTCGCTCTTTTGCTATGCCTATGCTGCGATACCTACCACTTGATTATCATGCCTCCCATATTGTTAAGCCAAGCCTCTAACCCACCTTGTCCTAGCAAACCGTTGTTTGGCTATGTTACCGCTTTGCTCAGCCCCTCTTATAGCGTTGTTAGTTGCAGGTGAAGATTGGAGCTTGTTCCATGTTTGCAACATGGTTATTTTGTTGGGATATCACAATATCTCTTATTTAATTAATGCATCTATATACTTGGTAAAGGGTGGAAGGCTCGGCCTTATGCCTGGTGTTTTGTTCCACTCTTGCCGCCCTAGTTTCCGTCATATCGGTGTTATGTTCCCGGATTTTGCGTTCCTTACACGGTTGGGTTATAATGGGAACCCCTTGACAGTTCGCCTTTAATAAAACACCTCCAGCAAGGCCCAACCTTGGTTTTACCATTCGCCACCTAGCCTCGTTTTCCCTTGGGTTAGGCCAGCCCAAGGGTCATCTTTATTTTAACCCCCCTGGGCCAGTGCTTGTCTAAGTGTTGGTCCGAAACAGAGCCACTTGCGGCGCCACCTCGGGGAAACTTGGGGGGTGGTTTTAGCTGTACGTAGTGTTCATCCGGTGTTGCCCTGAGAAGGAGATATGTGCAGCTCCTATCAGGATGTCGGCGCATCGGGCGGTCTTGCTGGACTTGTTCTACCATTGTCGAGGATGTCTTTTAACCGGGATGCCGAGTCTGATCGGATTGTCTTGGGAGAAGGAATATCCTTCGTTGATCGTGAGAGCTTGTGATGGGCTAAGTTGGGACACCCCTACAGGGTTTTGAACTTTCGAAAGCCGTGCCTGCGGTTATGGGCTGATCCGAATTTGTTAATGTCCGGTTGTAGAAAACCTAAAGCTTACCTTAATTAAAATGCATCAACCACGTGTGTAACCGTGATGGTCTCTTTGCGGCAGAGTCCGGGAAGTGAACACGGTGTTGGAGTTATGCTTGATCGTAGGTTGTTCTAGGATCACTTCTTGATCATAGTTTCTCGACCATGCATTGCCTTCTCTTCTCGCTCTCATTTGCGTATGTTAGCCACCAACTATGCTAGTCGCTTGCTGCAGCTCCACCTCATACCTTTTACCCCTACCTATAAGCTTAAATAGTCTTGATCGCGAGGGTGTGAGATTGCTGAGTCCCCGTGACTCACAGATACTTCCAAAACTAGTTTGCAGGTGCCGATGATATCGTGCAGGTGACGCAACCGAGCTCAAGGAGGAGCTAGTTGAAGACCGTGTTCGTCTTGTTGTTCCGTTTCTTAGTTGATCAGCAGTGGAGCCCAGTTGGGACGATCGGGGATCTGTGTAGCATTTGGGGTAGTCTTCTTTCTTTTTGGTTCCGTAGTCGGACCTTGTGTGTATCTGGATGATGTAATGCTTTATTCATGTAATTGTGTGAAGTGGCGATTGTAAGCCAACTATGTATCTCTTCCCCTTATGTATTACATGGGTTGTGTGAAGATTACCTCACTTGCGACATTGCTTACAATGCGGTTATACCTCTAAGTCGTGCTTCGACACGTGGGAGATATAGCCACATCGTGGGCGTTACAGCCCGGCCCCCTTTTATTCCTGCGGCCATTTACCTTCATCTCTTGTCTCACACGACACAATAAGCACACCCACGAGGACACAAACAAAGAGGACATCTAGCGGTTCTAATGGCGCTTCGCGTGGCTCCAATGGCGCTCCCAGCGGCCAACGATGACAACGGCGGGCAGTTCACCACGCAACACGTCGTGGACACCCACGTGAGGGGGAAGGCTCTCTCGGTGGTGTACACAAATGATCCGGTCTCGGTGGAGAGCTCCATCCAAACTATGGAGCAGTTCCTTGCCGAGGACAAGTACCAAGTGGTCGGCTTCGACCTCAAGTACACCATGGGTCGTGTCGGGCACGATTAGAAGGTTGCCGTCGCCTAGTTGTGCATGCGACATGATGTCCTCGTCTACCACTACCACCTGGCCACAACGCCTTGCGAGCATTTCTCCAGGTTTATCAACAGCTCCGACTACAGTTTCACTACGGTGGACACCACCAATGATCTGAAAGCGCTCAAGGTTTCGGGCTTGAAATGCCCGAATCTTGTCAACATCCAGCGCCACTACAAGGTCTGGGGCAGCGACAAACAAACTGAACTCCCTGGTTGACCTTGCCTCGGCCATCATCGACCCCTACTACATGAAGATGAAGAATGAGAGCCATAAGGACAAGAACGCCTGGCACAGTGTGTGGCGTGAGAGACTGGATGAACAACATGTCAAGTATGCGGCCATGGACACGTACACAAGCTACGAGATGTACAGGCGGATCGTTGACATGAGGAACTGTCTTCTTCCTACCCCAGACAAGGGATCGAGCCACAAAGTAGTGGCAGGAGCGTCACAAGAAGTAGATGAATAGACGATCGTTTCTCCTACTTTAGAATGCATGCAATTGTTTATTGAGGTGTGTACGAATGATCTGTATAGTCATTTATGTAATTGGATGTTTATTTCAGTTATAAATATACATGTTATTCTACTGTAGAAAGAGTAAATCACACGACTTATTTGCAGCAATCGTCTCTGTTATTATTGGTCTTCGCACACATTTCTGATTACAGACCTGTTTGCCGCGTATCACACACATCTTGTTCAGTTGAACCATTTCCATTGTGTTGCCTAATCACGCACGGTTCATCCTAGTGAACCGTATGCTGTATATCGCACATGCCTTCATCTGGCTGCCCATTTCTTTTGTTCCTCCTCATCCTAAATAGATAATTGATGAAATCACAAGTGCTCCCTAGGTGGTTTTGCTAATTAATGCCAACATATCTCTTGTTGGACTGATGTTTTCATCTATAATATTTCAGACAAGTTCAACATATGGAGTGGCGTGGACAAGAGGATATGGAACCCTTTCAAGATGCCAAGGACAAATGATTCGCTCAAGCTCTAAAGCTCAAGACTGTACATTTTGCTTTTAGCGATCCAAGATCACATTGAGTCCATAGGAAAGCCAATACTATTAAAAGGGGATGAGGTGTTGCTTAATGGCTTGCTTGCTCGAAGTGCTTAGTGATATGCTCCAAAGCCCTCAACCACTTTCCGATATCCACATATGTCCCAAACCAAAAGTCAAACCCGGCGCCACCGAGTTCGCGTGACATAGCCACTGCTAGAAACCCTAGTGAAATCGGTCTCACTGATGGGATCTCGGTCTCACCGAGATGGGATTGCAAACTCTCTGTTACCTATGGCAATAGTTTCGGTCCCACCGAGATATGCAATCGGTTCCACCGAGTTTGCTTGACCAACTCTTTGTTTTGCCTATTACCAAAATCGGTCTCACTGAGTTTGCATAATCGGTCAAATCGGGACGAGGTATTATCCTAACCCTAGCACATCGGTCCCACCAAGTTGATCATATCGGTCCCATCGAAAAGTTTAACGGTCACATTATGAACTAAATGGTCCGACCGAGTTGTCTGATTCGGTCCCACCGAGTTTGGTGATTTGTGTGTAACAATTAGATTTTGTGTGGAGGCTATATATACCCCTCCACCCACTCTTCATTCGTGGAGAGAGCCATCAGAACATGCCTACACTTCCAACATACATTTTCTGAGAGAGAACCACCTACACTTGTGTTGAGGTCAAGAAATTCCATTCCAACCACATAAATCTTGATCTCTAGCCTTCCCCAAGTTGCTTTCCACTCAAACCCTCTTTCCACCAAATCCAATCCAATGAGAGAGAGCTAAGTGTTGGGGAGACTATCATTTGAAGCACAAGAGCAAGGAGTTCATCATCAACACACCATCTATTACCTTTTGGAGAGTGGTGTCTCCTAGATTGGTTAGGTGTCACTTGGGAGCCTCCATCAAGATTGTGGAGTTGAACCCAGGAGTTTGTACAGGCAAGGAGATCACCTGCTTCACGATGATTTACCCTAGTGAGGAAAGTCCTTCGTGGGCGATGGCCATGGTGGGATAGACAAGGTTGCTTCTTCCTGGACCCGTCGTGGGTGGAGCCCTCCGTGGACTCGCGCAACCGTTACCCTTCGTGGGTTGAAGTCTCCATCAACATGGATGTACGATAGCACCACCTATCAGAACCACGCCAAAAATCTCCGTGTCTCCAATTGCATTTGCACACTCAAATCCCATCCCTTTACATTCTTGCAACTTGCATGATTTACTCTCTGCTGCTCATATACTCTTATCATGCTTGCTTGATATGTATTGTGAATGTTTAAACTTTTGCCAAAACCCCACTTCAACCTAAAGAAATTAAAAACTGCAACTTTTCTTACTAAGAGTCTATTCACCCCCTCTAGACACCTCTTCTCGAACCTCTCAATTGGTAACAGAGCATTGGTCTCCACTGCTTTGGTTTAAACACCTTTGGAGGAAGATGGACGAGTCTATGTTGGGGAGTCTTAGACATAGAGTGCCTATACTTGATGGAGAGTACTTTCATGAGTGGAAAAATGAGATGCTTGAGATTTTC
Organism: Triticum urartu; assembly: GCF_056163025.1. Classification (NCBI taxonomy): domain Eukaryota; kingdom Viridiplantae; phylum Streptophyta; class Magnoliopsida; order Poales; family Poaceae; genus Triticum; species Triticum urartu. Next base: position 225,122,741 of record NC_141876.1, on the reverse strand, counting down.
AATGAATATCATTTGAACAAGTACATTACTAACCCTTGTGCACCTCATGTTGATCCTTTGAATCCTACCCTTGATGAGTCTATTGACATGATCCATAATCTTAGAACTGTCAATTTAAACACTAGAGGTTTGCCTAGAAACTTGCTTGCTAGCTTGCCTGCTCTTGATTGTGCCTACACCATATGGAGATTCCTTGAGGAACGATTTCCAAACTATTCCTTGAAAAACTTAGATGAGATTCTTCATAAATCTATTGCCTTGAGTAAGATGAGTTCCAATGATCCCAAATTTGGTGATTGTTTATTTGAGCTTACTAATCTTACGAGTGCCAAAGGAGATGTTGGAATCATTAGCAATATCATTTCCGGAGTCATTAGAATTCATAGAGATGAACATTGGTATGGTCATACTTCTAATGAATCACTCTCTCTAGGAATTTATCCACCACATGACGATATTGAACATGGATACTATGATGAGGATGATGATAGTGACTATGATCTTGATGATGCAATGAGACACTTTGGTCTTATGGCTAATCTTCGCGGCTACATGGCTGGAGGAAAGGAATGGGTTCTAGATAGTGGGTGTACCGACCATATGACCGGAGACAAAGATATGTTTCATGAGCTTGCTCAAAACGACGGCCCTCGAAAGTATGTCACTTTTGGCGATAACTCAAAGGGTAAGGTGGTTGGCCTTGGTAAGGTGGCCATCTCACATGATAGCTCCATACAAATTGTTATGCTCGTTGAATCTCTTGGCTACAATTTACTTTCCGTATCTAGACTTGCTGAATTTGGTTTCAATGTCCTATTTACTGAAGTAGATTGCCAAGTGTTTCGTAGAGATAATCATAAAATGGTCTTTACCGGTACACGTAGAGGTGATCTTTACATTGTTGATTTCACTAAAAAGGCTCAACCTAGAACTTGCCTAATTGCTAAATCCTCGAAAGGTTGGTTGTGGCATAGAAGGTTAGGTCATGTGGGCAGGCAGAATATTGATAAGCTTATTGGTGATCATATCCTAGGATTAAAAGATGTTATATTTGACAAGGATAGACTTTATAGTGCTTGTCAAGCAGGAAAACAAGTTGGAGGAAGTCACCCCGTGAAGAACATTATGACCACAAGAAGACCACTCGAGCTACTTCATATGGATCTCTTTGGTCCCAATGCCTACAAGAGTCTCGGTGGTAACTCATTTGGTCTAGTTATAGTTGATGATTTTTCAAGATTTACGTGGGTGTTCTTTCTTGATGATAAATCGCAGGTCCAAAAGATCTTCAAGAACTTCGCTAGGGAGGCTCAAAATCAATTTGAAGTGAATATCAAGAAGGTTCACAACGACAATGGAACGGAGTTCAAGAACACAAATGTGGATACCTTTCTTGACGAAGAAGGGATTTCACATGAGTTCTTGGCTAAGTACACGCCTCAACAAAATGGAGTTGTTGAGAGGAAGAACCGAACTCTTATTTAGATGGCGATAACGATGATTGATGAGTACAAGACTCCAAAACTCTTTTGGGCGGAAGTGGTCGAGACAGCTTGTCATGCAACAAATCGCTTGTATCTTCACAAGCTACTCAGCAAGACGACATACGAGCTTCTCACCGGTAACAAACCCGAAGTTGGACACTTTCGAGTATTCGGCTCAAAGTTCTACATTCTTGATAAGCATCGTCGTTCTAAATTTGCTCCTAAATCTCATGAAGGTTTGTACTTGGTTATGGCTCAAACTCTCACACTTACCGTGTCTACAACAATTTCACCCGGAAGGTTGAAGAGACGATAGATGTGAAGTTTGATGAATCTAATGGCTCGCAAGTAGAGCAATTGCCAATTGATGTAGAAGATAAGGATCCTTCAGAAACAATCCAAAACTTGTCTATTGGCAAGATTCGTCCAACGGAGGTAAAGGAGAGTACCTCGTCCGTTCAAGTGGAAGCTTCTACCTCACGACAAGGTGAACCAAGAGTTGATACGGAAGCATCCAAAAGTAGGACACATCAAGATGAAGAAAACGAGGAAGTACACCAAGATGAACCTCATCAACCTCCTTCTCCACCAAGACAAGAGAACAACAACGCCAATAGTGAAGAAGGCCAAGAAGAAGAATGAGATGATGAAGAAGATGCTCCACCCCGACCCAAACAAAAGCTCCCACGAGTTTGAGCAAGAGTCTCGAGAGACCATCTCGTCGAACAAATCTTCAACGATATTCAAACCGGGAGAATCACTCACTCTAAAACTCGTTTGGCTAACTTTTGTGAACATTATTCATTCATCTCTAGCATTGAACCTATGAAGGTTGAAGAAGCATTGGAAGATCCGGATTGGATAAACACCATGCATGAAGAGCTACACAACTTTGAGAGAAATCAAGTGTGGACATTGGTCGAGAAGCCCGACAACAACCACAACATCATTGGTACCAAATGGGTGTTTCGCAACAAGCAAGACGAAGATGGTCAAGTCGTCCGCAACAAAGCTCGTCTGGTCTCCCAAGGCTACAGTCAAGTTGAAGGTATGGATTACGGTGAGACATATGCCCCGTTCTAGACTTCAGTCCATCCGCATCTTACTTGCCTATGCTAATCACCATGACATCACTTTATACCAAATAGACATTAAAAGTGCTTTTCTAAATGGTGAAATTGATGAGGAAGTTTATGTTAAAAAAAACTCCTAGCTTTTTCAATCCTAAGAAACCTGATCACGTTTACAAACAAAACAATCTCCCGGCTTTGTCAATCCTAAGAAACCCGATCACGTTTACAAACTTCACAAAGCTCTTTATGGTCTTAAACAAGATCCTAGAGCGTGGTATAAATGCTTGACCAAGTTTCTTATTGAAACAGGCTTTGAGATTGGAAAAATAGATTCTACTATTTTTACTAAAAGGGTTGAATTATTTGTGTGCCAAATTTATGTTGATGATATCATATTTGGTTCGATTAACCCTCATTTTAGTGAAAAGTTCGGGAAGCTAATGTCAGAGAAGTTTGAGATGTCTATGATGAGTGAACTCAAGTTCTTTCTTGGTTTGCAAATCAAGCAAACTAAGGAAGGCACCATTGTTTCTCAAACAAAGTACACCAAGGACTTATTCAAGAAGTTCAACATGCAAGAAAGCAAAGGTATGAAAACTCCCATGCCAACTAGTGGACATCTTGATTTGACCAAGGATGGCACACCGGTTGACCAAAAGGTATATCGCTCTATGATTGGTTCATTATTATATCTATGTGCCTCCCGTCCCGATATTATGCTAAGTGTGTGTGCATTTGTGCATCATATCAAGCGGCCCCCAAAGAATGTCATCTAAAGGCTGTGAAAAGGATAGTGAGATACTTAATACATACACCAAATTTTGGCATTTGGTATCCTAAGAGGTCCTCTTTTGATCTTGTTGGCTATTCCGATTCGAACTATGCTAGAGACAAGGTTGATAGAAAGTCCACTTCGGGTACTTGTCCATTTCTTGGTAGATCTCTTGTGTCTTGGTCCTCCAAGAAACAAAACTCGGTATCCTTATCCACCGCCGAAGCGGAATACATTGCCGTCGGTTCATGTTGTGCCTAATTACTTTGGATGACCCAAACTCTTAAAGATTATGGGATCAATGTGAAACTTGTTCCATTGCTTTGTGACAATGAGAGTGCTATTAAGATTGCTCACAATCCCGTGCAACATTCTCGAACTAAGCATATTGAAGTTCGTCATCATTTCATTCGAGATCATGTTGCTAAAGGGGACATTGATCTTAAACATGTTCGTACCGATAAGCAATTGGCGGATATATTCACCAAACCGCTTGATGAGAAAGTATTTTTCCATTTGAAAGGTGAATTGAACATCATTTATGCTTCAAACTTGGAGTAGGAACTCCGTTTGGATACATGCAAGGCATGAGCCTGTGACTAATCCTTGATACTTCTCTTATGATGATGATCATATGCCTTGGATATTCTTGCACCCTTGCATTCTATCTAACCCTTGTAGGTAATTGGATGAATCTAAATCCATGAGATTGCAACTCACTCACATCTTGAGCAATCTCCTCATCACCAAGTCTCTACACAATGGTGGTTGAAGACAAGGAAGCAGGAAACCCCTAAACATATCCTTTGACAAATTCTATATATCAAATTTCATTTGGTATCAAATTTCATGATTGTCATTTTGGATACACAAGTGCTCTTCCTTGCAATACTAACCCATGTAGGTAGATGAACTCAACTCCAAGTGGTGCTCCCAACCATTCATGCGCTACATCAACCTTGAGCGCCCCACGCAAGTTCAACTACATGATCAAGATTAACACTACCACCCAAGGTATGTCATTCCATCTCAGAGAAGCTTTACCTCAAGTCATAGGTCAAAGCAACTCAACAAGATGTGAATACATCAAATGCTTAAACAAAAAATGGTAAACCCATTTTGAGCTTAAACGATGAGTATGACTTATGATCAAGTGTTCTCACTTGACTCCTTAGTCAATATACTCTAACATAGGTGACTTTGTCACTGCCCAATTCTAGATGAAGTTCTCTAGTGTTTCCTTGAGTTTTTGCATTTGTCCTTTGCATATTTATTCCCTTTCCTTTTTTCAAAAAAACTTCATCTAGATTTTCTTTTATCTGTTTAGTTCTGCATTTTCTGCATCCAATTCATTGCAAATCTTTCAGTCAATTCCTTGCAAATCCTTGAGAGATCTTATTTGCCTAGGGAGCTGAGGTGACAAGTGTTCTCTCTATGTTGAACTCATTCATATCCGTATGTTGCTTTTGGTCACACCGAACCAATTCGTTACCACCGAAAACTACAACTCGGTATCACCGATTTCACTGCAGAGAAGACAATTTGCCACTTGTTCCTGCACTTTTATTCCAGCTCCACTCGATGATTCTTGTCCTCTACCAGAATCACAATCTATATGCTGCTTTGCTCTATGACTCAAGGACCAAACCTTTTTCTCACACTCCAGAAGATCCTTTCTTGGAAATTGATGTCAAAGGGGGAGAGAGATCACATCAAAGCTTATCCTCTTCAAAGAGGGAGAGAGAGTAAAAGGGAGAGAGAGGTAATCTCATCAAAGGCCCCAAATGCTTGGTGTTCAAGAGGAGAGAAGTCACACGTCTTTAAGAGGGGAAAGACATGTCTATGCTATGTTTGTGTTCTTGATATGTTTTGCTCTGATTTTGTTCCCCTATGTTCTCCCATTATCCAATACAAAATTCAGGGGGAGAAAGACTGCTAGGGAAGGAAATCCTTGAATTCATTGCATATCTTTATCCTTTGGGGACATGTCTATATCCTATTGAGTACCCACTACTCACTCTCTACATCTCATCCCAATCTTGGTATTCTTGTGGTTTCTTTTGTTTGCTCTGTCTAGTAGATGTATCTGTGTTATCTAACCTTGTTTACTCAGGTTCATCTCTTCCTAAGCCAGCTCAAGACCATAAGGTAAGTATATGCATCACACTCATGTGCATGAAGATTTCTTGCTAATGTACATATTGTTTGCAAGGAGGAATCATGAACATGAAGTTACAATTCCCATATTCACATCATTTGCTCTGATGCATATAGCCAAGATACATGTAAGACATTGCTTGCTCTATCATGGTTATGCATTCACATGCTCTATTATCAATTGAGAGGATCGAGAAGAGGTGTCTAGAGGGGGGGGGTAAATAGACTCTTAGTATGAAAAGTTACCGTTTTTAATTTCTTTAGGTTGAAGTGGAGTTTTGGCACAAGTTTTAACATTCACAATACATATCAAGCAAGCATGATAAGAGTACATCCACGTTGATGGAGACTTCAACCCACGAAGGGTAACGGTTGCGCGAGTCCATGGAGGGCTCCACCCACGAAGGGTCCATGAAGAAGCAACCTTGTCTATCCCACCATGGCCATCGCCCACGAAGGACTTGCCTCACTAGGGTAGATCTTCACGAAGTAGGCGATCTAAGAGCAAGCAGTGTGTTACATGTATTTCCAAAGCTTTACTTGTTATTCTTTATATCTTTATCTAGAGCTTTGATGTATGTTGTCATCAATTACCAAAAAGGGGGAGATTGAAAGCACAAGTGCTCCCTGGGTGGTTTTGGTAATTAATGCCAACATATCTCTTGTTGGACTAATGTTTTCATCTAGTATATTTCAGACAAGTTAAACAGATGGAGTGGCGTGGACAAGAGGATATGGAACCCTTTCAAGATGCTAAGGACAAAATATTGGCTCAAGCTCTAAAGCTCAAGACTCTACATTTTGCTTTTAGTTATCCAAAATCACATTGAGTCCATAGGAAAGCCAATACTATTAAAAGGGGATGAGGTGTTGCTTAATGGCTTGCTTGCTCAAAGTGCTTAGTGATATGCTCCAAAGCCCTCAACCACTTTCCCATATCCACATATGTCCCAAACCAAAAGTCAAACCCGGCGCCACCGAGTTCACTTGACATAGCCACTGCTAGAAACCCTAGTCAAATCGGTCTCACCGATGGGATCTTGGTCTCACCGAGATGGGCTTGCAAACTCTCTGTTACCTATTGCAATAATTTTGGTCCCACCGAGTTTGCGTAATCGGCCAAACAGAGACGAGGTATTACCCTAACCCTAGCACATTGGTCCCACCGAGTTGATCATATTGGTCCCACCGAAAAGTTTAACGGTCACATTATGAACTAAATCGGTCTGACCGAGTTGTCTGATTCGGTCCCACCGAGTTTGGTGATTTGTGTGTAACAGTTAGATTTTGTGTGGAGGCTATATATACCCCTCCACCCACTCTTCATTCGTGGAGAGAGCCATAAGAACTTGCCTACACTTCCAACATACATTTTCTGAGAGAGAACCACCTACACTTGTGTTGAGGTCAAGATATTCCATTCCAACCACATAAATCTTTATCTCTAGCCTTCCCCAAGTTGCTTTCCACTCAAACCCTCTTTCCACCAAATCCAATCCTATGTTGGGGAGACTATCATTTGAAGCACAAGAGCAAGGAGTTCATCATCAACACACCATTTATTACCTTTTGGAGAGTGGTGTCTCCTAGATTGGTTAGGTGTCACTTGGGAGCCTCCATCAAGATTGTGGAGTTGAACCAAGGAGTTTGTATGGGCAAGGAGATCGCCTACTTCGTGAAGATCTACCCTAGTGAGGCAAGTCCTTCGTGGGCGATGGCCATGGTGGGATAGACAAGGTTGCTTCTTCATGGACCCTTCGTGGGTGGAGCCCTCCGTGGACTCACGCAACCGTTACCCTTCGTGGGTTGAAGTCTCCATCAACGTGGATGTACGATAGCACCACCTATCAGAACCACGCCAAAAATCTCCGTGTCTCCAATTGCGTTTGCACACTCAAATCCCATCCCTTTACATTCTTGCAACTTGCATGATTTACTTTCCGCTGCTCATATACTCTTACCATGCTTGCTTGATATGTATTGTGAATGTTTAAACTTGTGACAAAACTCCACTTCAACCTAAAGAAATTAAAAACTACAACTTTTCTTACTAAGAGTCTATTCACCCCCCTGTAGACACCTCTTCTCAATCCTCTCAATTGAACTAAACCATATGACCTGCATCGCCCACGCAACTAAAATTTGAACTGTGTTTGATGCATATGTTGTCGCAAACATTTTGCACCTTTTGACGGGTTTTTACGCCACCGTTTGCGATTATGGCATCGCACACAATTTCATGGAAGGGTCTCTGATCGTAGTGTCGCGTTTGGACCATCCTGCAGTAGTGTTCTGTCATGGCCAGTGCCCCAGGCTCCTCCTCGCACCCCCATGGCCCTCAAGAGGGTGATTCGTTGAGTTGATCCATGCCTCATCTTCTGCTAAGCCGACTCCATACGAAGGGTTACCTTCCCTCGTGGATCTAGTCTCCTTTCGAGCAGGATTATATTCAGTCGGCAACAACGCGATGGCTGAGAACTTCCCCAACCTCAATAAGGAGGAGAGGGTGTGCTTCGTCCCATTCCTATTGCGGGGCTTGGGATTTCCCATCCATCCCTTCCTCCAGGGGTTATTGGAATTTTATGGCATCCAACTACACAACCTCACCCCAGGTTCGATTTTGCACATCTTAGGTTTCGTTGCCCTATGCGAACTATTCTTAGGCATCGAGGCCCATTTTGAATTATGAAGTTCTTTTGCCTCGTTCCCCGCCACAGGGGCAGTTCCATATTTGAAGTGGGCAGTGCCGAAGTATGGCGTATAGCCAGATCCGGATACCTCGTAGGAACACCTAAAGATTTATACCCGCGGTGGTCTTCGGCATGGTTTTATATGGATGACATTCTGCTGCCGGATCCAGTCCGGTGCGGCCTCCCAGAATTTTCAAATGCTCCTTTAAAGAAGCACCTCAACTGGCATCCTCGAAGCCCCAAGGAAGAGGACAGTGTAAAACATAGGGTCTAGTATATTGTACATGTACACGTATTCGTATACGTATGTAACTGTATTGTGATCATCTATATATTGAGACATGAGGCTGGATGTCAACCACCCACGCAAAACCCTAAACCTTGTGTTTAACTTGGTATCAGCCAGGTCGGGCCGCCGCTGCACGCTCCTCGCGCCACCGCCCCATCCCATCTTCTGCGTCGCCGCCGCTGCTTGCTAGCTAGCTACGCGCGTAACGCTAGATCCATCCAGCTGCTTGCTAGCTAGCTAGCAAGCTTGGCCCGTCCGCTGGCGCCGCGCGGAGTCTTCGTCCGCTGCCGTCACGCACTGCTTCCTACGCGCCGCTGCCGCGAGTTCCTTAAATGCGCCGCGTGACGTTCTCCTCCACGCCGCCGCTGCAATGTCGTCCTCCGCCCTGACTGTCGCTCAAACCACGGGTGCACTTGTCTCGTCCCCCGTCGCCATGATCCGTGCCACAATGGCCATCCTGACAATCTCCGTCTGCCTCGGCCTCCCCAACTTCATGCTCTCAGGGGCATCACCAGCACTGTTCTCGCCGGGGCCAACCTCCATGGGCACCTCGATGCCACCTCGGTGGCACCGGACCGTACACTCGCGGTCGGTACCGGCGACACCGCTACCACCGTTGCCAACCCGGAGTACCACCAATGGTGGGTTCAAGATCAGCGGGTCAAGGGGCTTCTCCTGACCTCCATGGATGAGGACAATGCCTGCCAACTCATTGGCTACGAGTCGGCGCATGCCGTGTGGACCGCCGTCGCCGCCATGTTCCGTGCTCAGAGCCGCACCAATGTTCGCCATATCCGGCGTCAACTTCAGTTGCTCCGGAAGGACAAGATGTCCATGACGGAATACATGCACAAGATGAAGGCGCGGGCCAACACTATGGCCACCGCCGGCTCCCCGATCCGCGATGATGAGCTTATCGATCACATCCTCACTGGACTCGCCTCTGCCTACAACTCCATCGCCGCCTCCTTGGGCGTGAGTAACGCAACCATGCCCTACTCCAGCTTCTACTCATTGGTTCTGTCATTTGAGGCATTGTAGGCACATTAGAGTGCGGTGGAGGGGTGGTCTCCCTCCGCGAACGCCGTGGACCCGTTCGGGTTCGTACGGAGCGGGTGGACGCGCGCCCTACTCCGATCCCTACCCCTCCCAAAGGGGCGGGCAGTCGGCTGATGGACATGGCCAGACCGGACAGAGCCGCCAGGGCGGTAATGGCGGCAACTCAGGCAGCCATGACCGCGATGCTAATTATGCTGGCAATGGCCGGCAAGGTGGAGGGGGCAACACCACAACAACACCGGAGGAGATGGGCGTGGCAACTGCTGGCATCGCCGGTGCCAAATTTGCAAGAACCGGGGCCATGAAGCCGACAACCGCCGCAAGCGCTATGATCAGGATCACAACTCCCACTCCGCCAACTCGGCCTCCAGCAACACCATCGACTTTCCTTGGGTGTTGGATACCGGGGCTACGGATCATTTGACTAATGATCTTGAGCGTCTCCAAGTTCACGAGCGCTATGACGGCAAGGATTAGGTTCAGGTGGACAATGGTGCAGGTTTGTCTATTTCACACATTGGTCATTTGGGTTTACCCAATTCATCTCTTAAACTACATAACATCCTTCATGTTCCACACATCAGCCAACATCTTCTCTTTATTTATCATCTTTTATGTGATAATGACGCGTTTGTTGAATTTCACCATTGTTTTTTCCTTGTTAAGGACAAAGCAACCAGGCACGTCATCCTTCACGGTAGAAGTTACGGGGTGGGGGGGTGGGGGTCTATCCTATCCCCTTCGATCGTGCGTCATCTTCACCATCTCGCCGTGCCTCCTCCGGTGTTTGAATTTCCTCGTCACAATGGCATCAATGTCTTGGTCATCCTACAAATAATGTGGTCACTTCCATTGTTCGGAGTCATGAACTTCTGTGTTCTAGTTCAAATAGTTCATCGTTAGTTTGTGATGCCTGTCAGTGTGCTAAGAGTCATCAACTACCTTATTTTACTTCGTCTCGTGTCACTACCGTACCTCTTGAATTAATACATTCAGATGTTTGGGGTCCCACTCTTTCTTCATCGGGAGGGTACAAGTCTTATGTTAGCTTTATTGATGACTACACGCGTTTTACCTGGATTTATTTGCTCAAACACAAGTCTGATGTTGAGCAAGTTTTCTGTAACTTTCAGGCTCATGTCGAACGCCTTTTGGATTGTAAAATCAAGGCCGATCAATCCGACTAGGGTGGTGAATACCACAAACTCGATCGATATTTTCAGCGCACGGGCATCTCTCACCGTGTGTCCTCTCCACATACCTCTCAGCAAAACAGTATTGCCGAGCGCAAACACCATCATTTGGTAGAGACTGGTCTAGACTTGCTTGCGCACTCCTCTCTCCCACTTTGGTTTTGGTATGAGGCTTTTCTTACCGCATGTTACCTCATCAACCGTATGCCCACTTCATTTCTCAACAAGGACACCCCTTTGTTCCATCTGTTTCATGTACTCCTATCTTCGGATTTTCGGGTGTGCTTGCTGGCTTAGCCTTCGCATTTACAATGCTCACAATCTTGAGTTTCATTCCTAGATGTGCGTTTTTCTTGGCTATAGTCCTCTACATAAGGGCTATAAGTGTCTTGACTGTACCACAGGTCGGATATACATCTCTCGTGACGTTGTTTTCAACGAGACCGTGTTTCCTTACTCCAACACCCGCGTCTTGGTTGATCCTGCTTCCCTTGAACATGCCCTCACTTTTCTATCCGACGAACCAGTTCCGGATGTCCATGTGCATAAATATGTCTTGCCCTATTTGTCACCTAACTTGTCTTCTACAGGCGATGTTGCTCTCTGTTCTCCTGAGGTACTGGTTGCTGCTTCACCGCCTCCTGACGTGATCGACGTGCATGCTCAGGACATGCATGTCACGCTGCCTGAGGTAGGCGCGACGACCTCTCCAGCTAGCGAGCCCGCGGTCGCGACTGGGTCGCCACCCTCGCCCGGTGTGTCGCCTAGGCCGCCGCCCTCGCTTGCCATGCCGGGTTCACCACCCTCTCTCGGTGCGTCACTCGGGTCGCCATCTTCACCTGGGCCGGCCCAGCGCCCGGTCATACCTCGGCCTGTGTCACCTGTCATCGAGGCCCCCTCAGTCGCGACACCTCAAGCCGAGCCCTCGTCGCTGCCATCTCCTTCTACCAGCGATGCCGTTCCGGGGCACGCTATGGTTACCCGGCAACGAGATCATATGCGCAAGGAGAAGTCTTACATTGATGGTACGGTTCGGTATGATTCTCGTCATCGTGCCTTCTTCGCCGCACCGGTTTCCCATCGTGATGCCTTGGGTGAACCTGCTTGGCGCGCCGCCATGTCTAAGGAGTTTGCTGCTCTCTGTCACACTAATAACTGGGTGTTGGTGCCTCGGCCACCTGGTGTCAATGTTGTGGGCTGCAAGTGGATTTTCAAAACCAAGCATTGTCTGGATGGGTCTGTGATAAGCACAAAGCTCGTCTTGTTGCTCATGGTTTCACTCAACAACATGGGATTGACTATGGCGATACTTTTAGTCCGGTGGTGAAGCCTGCCACGGTTCGCTTGGTTCTATCTCTTGTTGTGTCTCGTGGTTGGAGCTTCCGACAGATTGATGTGAGCAATGCCTTTTTACATGGGTTCTTGGTCGAAGATGTGTATATGCAATAGCCACCCGGGTTTGAGGATGCCACTTATCCCTCTCATGTCTGCAAACTTCGGAGGTCTATCTATGGCCTCAAACAGTCGCCTCGTGCTTGGTATGCTCGCTTGAGTCAGCGCCTTTCGCAGTTCCGTTTTGTCGCCTCCAGATCAGATGCGTCTCTGTTCATCTTCTCCCACGGTACTATTCAGATATACATGCTGGTGTACGTCAATGATATTGTGATTGCTGGATCTACCCCCGCCATGGCAGATCGTCTTGTGCAGTCATTGACTGCTAGCTTTCCCATCAAAGATTTAGGCCGCCTGGAGTAATTCCTTGGTTTGGAAGTGTCCTTTCATTCAGGGGGCATGACCTTGATGCAGAAAAAGTATGCATTGGATCTTCTTCATCACGTCAACATGGAGAACTGCAAGGCCACTTCCACTCCTCTTGCCACATCCGAGAGTCTCTCACGTCATAGTGGCGCACCACTGGGTACTGATGACTCCTTCCGGTATCGCAGTGTGGTTGGAGCACTTCAGTATTTGACCCTCACTCATCTTGATATCTCCTTTGCGGTGAACAAAGTGTGTCAGTTCTTGTCTCAGCCTACGGAGGATCATTGGGATGCAGTTAAGCATACTCTGAGATATGTCAAAGGTACGCTAGACATGGGACTACGGATTCGTAAGTCTAGATTTATTGGAGTGAGTATATTCACCGATGCAGACTAGGCGGGCTGTGTTGATGATAGGCGCTCCACTGGTGGATTTGCTATCTTTGTTGGACCCAATCTTGTATCTTGGAGCTCAAAGAAGAAACCCACAGTCTCGAGGTCAAGAACCGAGGCAGAGTATAAGACATTAGCCAATGGCGCGGCTGAAACCATTTGGATAGACTTGGTTCTCATAGAACATGGAGTCCCATGACAGCGTACACCTATATTGTGGTGTGATAACTTAGGGGCAACCTACTTGATGACGAATCCAGTGTATCATGCTCGGACTAAACACATTGCGATTGATTTCCATTTTGTGAGAGAACAAGTAGCGGCTTGTGAACTAGAAGTCAGGTTTATTTCTACAGATGATCAGTTAGTGGATGTATTTACTGAACCCGCTACTAGACAAATGCTAGACCACTTCGGAAACAATCTGAATCTTGTATGTAGTTCAGGTTGAGGGGCATGTAAAATATAGGGTCTAGTATATTGTACATGTACACATATTCGTATATGTATGTAACTTTATTGTGATCATCTATATATTGAGACGTGAGGATGGATGTCAACCACCCACGCAAAACCCTAAACCCTGTGTTTAACTGGCAGTGCAGAGATAAACAGGTTGGCCAGCAAGATCTGGTTGCTAGCCCATACCAAACTCTCGATAGTCGAGGTTATGGCGATTGCAATAAAGAGGTGTGTATATCCTCTTCAATCCACAGTAACCCCTTTATGGTGTTACAACGGAGAAGACGACGCATCCTGCTACAAACAGAAGGGTCCGGATACTCCTGTCGAACTGGCCTCAATCTTGGCTGATCTGTATAAGGGCGAGAAGGAAGAGTTTCAGCGGTTAAACTGCTGGGAGGGTTATTCCATGTACACCCCCATTGAATGGGTAAGATTTCAATTGTCTATATTTATTTTATTGCTTTACATACACTAATCAAATTTGTCCTCCGTTGCCACCAACAGTCATGGAGGAAGATGGCCGAGGACGTCCACTGTCCCGCTCCCTGGCCAGAGGATCATAACTGTGATAAAGATCCTTGCTTTTGTGAGGATCCGGACATATATGTAGAGTTTGACGATGGGGCATTTTATCAAGCGAGTCTTGACGGTTCGGAGGTGGCTATTACCGCCGACTACCCCCACCTCTATCCCTTCCGCATTTTGAGTATTCGAAGGGTCCTTAAAGGAAATTCTTATCTGCATTTCTATCTCATACTGATCCGGGTTTTAAAAGGATCGGCACTCTAAGGACCATATTCCCTCAAGGGCGGCCCTACGCAAGGCCGTCGTTCAAAGCGAAAAGGGTCTAGGAGTGCTGCGGAGACCTCACAGCCTTCCAAGAGGTATGTGTGCTCTAATACATGCCTAGGCAGGAGTCCGGATTGTGAAAAGTCTCCTTTTATCCTTGACATCAGGAGTACATGGCGGTCGGTTGAAAAACACCCGATTAGCCGAATGTCCACTGATTCGATGCCGGACTCGTCAACTAGGACGCGAGACGATGCAACGCCAGTTTCGCCTCCTCAAGAAGATTCAGATGACATATCCATCATGAATTCCAAAGTGGAAAGCGTGATGAATCAACGTCGGTTGAAAGAGGCTATGCGGGCTCCGGCATTTTCTAAACAAGAGTTTACCGCACTCAGTTCGGTGGATGCGTATCTCCGAGCCGCTCGAGATGGACTTGCCGGAGTCATTCAACTATTCTCGAAGGACATACAGGTAAAAGATTATGCAATTTTTGATAGTCATGTGCCAGTAGCCCCCGAGACTTGAAGCAGTGAGTTAAACCGATTTAAGGATCACTATCACCCGCAGGTTCTCAAAGAGAAAAATATCGTGCTGTCCCAGGAGCTAGAAGCAAATCAGACACAATTAAATGCTGTCACCGCCGAGCTGGCGGAAATGAAAAAGGGCCCAACGAGTGTGCCCAGGAAGAATAAACATGACGGGGAAAATACAAACTATCCGAAGAGATAGAGAGCTTAAAGGCTCAGTTATCGGCCGCTTAGAAGGAAAATGAGAAGCTGAAAGGTGACATGTTCGGTATGTCTTCCTCTCTTATTTATAACCATCCTAGGTGCTTATGTGCAATCCCTTAATTCAAAATGTCATGAATCTATTGCCACAGGCTTGTTGACTAGTCGACAAGAGGAAGAAGTATCCGAATTTCAAGGCGACGTGCTGAAGGAACTGTCCGTGGTACATGCTCGGGCCGGGAAAGCCATGAAAAGTATGGTGAAGGCTTTATGGCCATCTGATACCCCTCCAGAAAGTATGGAGGGCCTGACAGACCTATTCAAAGGTGCCCGACGCCGGTTCGAACTATGGAAGACATCCTCCTGCCGTGAAGGCGCATGAGAAGCCTGGGCTATGATGAAGACACGCTTCACTAAACTGGACCCAAATCATATGACCCGAGTAGGACCACTGGGACCAGATGGGAAAGAAATTCCAGTGAAGTTGGTTTATGACGAAGTAACGATAGCTGCGAAGTACTCGCAGGAGGACTGTAAGTTAGACAGTCTTATAGATGGAGTAGATAAGGAATAGGTGTTTGTATTAGTCAACCTGTACCTTCCATCCAAACATGTGAAAATTTTGTTATCACAGGCCTTTGGCTTTTGTCCTCTGAACAAAAACTAGTGGAGTGTTTCCGGATATTTCTTTTTTTTTGAAATGAAAGAAGTATGTATTATATTCGGAAACCAAGCAACCCGGTCATTGTGCTCGAACAGACAAAATTTGAGTTCGGAATGTATGTTATATTACATATGTAAGAAACATCTTCCAAGGAAAATAGTTCCGTTGAGGGTTCCTTTCCTTGGGTCAGCATACTATGCGTACCCGTGCCAGGGTGTGCGATCCGTAATACGGAAAAACTGTCTCGCAGTGTTTTTAAAGTAGTTGCAATACTGCAACAATCTGTCATTTGATTGCCGACCAATTATTCCCTTAAGAATGCTAGCTTTCGGCTTCACCTGTCTGAGGTACATGTCCGGATAACTTGGTTGTAACAATTGCAGAGGTGCTCCCTTTATGCCCTAGCTGAACAATCGGGAACTTGGGGCATAAGCACAGGAGCAAGGCAACCCAGCTTGGCAAAAACTTAAGTCATAGAGGTGCATATAATGGAAAATGGATGTATATCAGCAAACGACATATATATTGTGAGCTCTAGGCTCGGGATAATGATGAGCTTCTACTTACAGAAGCCCCTAGTCATGGTGGGGTGTGTACATTTAAGGATGTGTACCCCACAAGTGTTCGGCTTATCCGAACATATCATGGAGATCGCACAAAAACGAGAAAATGAAAAACAGATGAAGAGAAGAAAGAAAAAGAGAACGAAAACAAGTATGGCCGAACTTATGCATAGAATCTTCAGAGCCGAGTAGCGTTCCACGGGTTCGGTTCTAAGTGATTTTCCGATGCATTACAAAGGCGGTAGGCTCCTCCAGTGAGAACTTCATCTATAATGAAGGGACCTTCCCATTTTGGTTTGAGCTAGTCCTTTTTCTTCTCTGGGAGGTGTAAAACAAGATCACTGACGTTATAAGTCTCTGCCAGCACTTCTCTGCTTTGGTATCGCCAAGCCTATTGTTGATAGAATGCGGAACGGGCTTTTGCAATTTCGCGCTCCTCCTCCAGGCCATCCAGCCGATCGAGCTCAGCTTGTTTCTCTTCATACATGCGCACTCGAGGTGAGTCATGAATAATGTCACAGGGCAAGACAACCTCTGCGCCGTACACCAGAAAGAAAGGTGTGTATCTGGTCGTGCGATTGGGCGTGGTCCGCAGCCCCCAGAGTACGGAATCGAGTTCCTCAACCATGTTTATCTGACTCCCTTAGGGATCTCACTATTATGGGTTTGATGCCACTCATTATCAGGCCATTAGCCTATTTGACTTCGTTTGAGGGTGATATACGGAGGCGTAGTCGAGCTTAATGCCCAGATTAGCACACCAATTTTTCACCTCATCGACTATGAAGTTAGAGCCATTGTCAGTGATAGTGCTATGCAGGACACCATAGCAGTGTACAATGCCGGATATAAAGTCGATCACCAGCCCGACTTCAGCTATTTTTACCGGTTGTAGCTTCCCCCTTTAAGGGGTCCAACCATATCTAGCCCCCAGAGCGCAAAATTCCCGGTAATGGGAATTGTTTTTAGGGCAGTGGGCGGCATATGACTTTGATTGGGGAACAACTGGCATCCGACGCAACACTGTACAAGTGCCTGTGCATCTGCTCGGGCTGTGGGCTAAAAGAAACCTGTATGGAAGGCCTTACTTACGAGGGCCCGGGCTGCGGCGTGATGACCACCGAGGCCATCATGTGTTTCGATCAGGAGCTGCCATCCCTCCTCTTCGGAGATACATCTTTGAAGAACTCCAGTAGCGCTTTTCTTGTAGAGTTCTCCTTCATGAACTTTGTAGGCTTTCGAGCGTCAGACTATGCGACAGGCCTCATTCTAGTCTTCAGGGAGTTCCCATCTATTAAGGCAGGCTAGGAAGGGTTCGGTCCATGGAGCGATGACAACCATGATTAAATGGGTGGAAGGTGTCATTTCGGTGTCCGAGCCCCCGATGATATCAGAATTGTGTTCGGCAACAGGGGGTATGATCGGCTACGGACTAGTGTTGCCGCTCTCGTCCTACCATACCACGGATGGCTTGAAGAGCCTTTCCACAAAGGTGTTAGGTGCGACGGGGTCACGTTTAGCGCCCATTCGAGCAAGGATGTCTGCTGCCTGATTATTTTCTGAGCAACGCGATGAAACTCAAGCCCCTCAAACTGAGCTGATATTTTGAGTATGGCGCTGCGGCATGCCGCCATTTCTGGATCTTTTGCATCGAAATCTCCATTTATTTGGGATATCGCGAGGCTCGAATCCCCACGTACCTCGAGGCATTATATGCCCATGGAAACAACCATTCGAAGACCATGCAATAGGGCCTCATATTCAGTCGCATTGTTGGAGTCCGTATACATGATTTGTAATATGTAAAGGACCGTGTCCCCTGTAGGGGATGTTAGGATCACACCAGCCCCCAATCCAGATAACATTTTAGAGCCGTCGAAGTACATTACCCGGTTGGAGTATGTGCTGTACTCCTTCGGGAGTTCGACTTCTGTCCTTTCGGCGACAAAGTCAGCCAACACCTAAGATTTAATAGATCAGCGTGGCTTGTATGTTATTTGAAATGGTAAGAGCTTGATGGCCCAATTGGCGATGCGGCTGGTGGTGTCCCAATTGTTTATGATGTCATTGAGTGGTACTTCGGAAGCCACCATGATCGAACACTCTTGAAAGTAGTGCCACAAGTTCCGGGATGCCATGAAGACCGCATACACTATCTTTTGATAATGTGGGTATGGAGATTTGCACGGTGTTAGAACCGCCGATACATAGTACACCGGTTCTTGAAGTGGGAATTTATGTCCCTCCTCCTGTCGTTCAACGACGAGCACCACACTTACTACCTGATGAGCAGTAGATATGTAGAGCAACATAGGTTCGCCAACACTTGGTGCAGCAAGGATTGGGTTGCTTGCTAACAAACTTTTTATTTCTTCCAGTCCGGCTGTAGCCGCGTCCGTCCACTCAAAGTGGTCGGTGTGTCGGGGGAGTCGATAAAGTGGTAGTGCCTTCTACCCTAATCTGGAGATAAAGCGGCTCAAGGCTGCCACGCACCCGGCTAGTTTTTGGACTTGCTTGAAGTCTGTTGGTGTTGCCAATTGTGACAAGGCTCGGATTTTTGCCGGGTTCACTTCAATTCCTCTATTGGAAATGATGAACCCGAGTAGTTTTCCGGTTGGAACGCCGAAGACACATTTTTCTGGACTGATTTGTATGTCATATGTGCGGAGGTTGTGGAATGTGATTCGTAGAACGTTCACCAATGATTCGACGTGTTTAGTCTTGATGACAACATCATCGACGTATGCCTCCATTGTCTTGCCGGTTTGCTATTCCCAACATGTTTGAGTCATGCGTTGGTAGGGGGCACCAGTGTTTTTGAGCCCGAAAGGCATAGTGTGAAGCAGAAAGGCCCGTAGGGGGTAATGAATGTTGTTGCAGCTTGGTCGGACTCCATCTTGATTTGATGGTATCCAGAATATGTGAAAGTGCGTTATATCGACTAGAGGGGGGGTGAATAGGCGATTTTTATGAAAGTCTTCAAAACGTGAGAGTTGTTAAGACAAACAGTGAAGATCATGCCTATTACTATGCAGCGGAAGTTAGATTACACTAGGCCAGCCATGGTCATGTATTCAATAGAGTGAAAGCGCAATGACAAACAGCTTTAGTGTAATAAGGATCAGGTAGGAAGAAGTTATGAAGCCGAACAAATCATACATTCATGTTGTGAAGACAAAAGATAAAGCAAGCATGCAATGGCTTCACAATGAATAACTGTAAGTGAAAGGAAGTGAAGATGAAACCAGTGACATGTTGAAGACAATGATTTGTTGGACCAGTTCCAGTTGCTGTGACAACTGTACGTCTGGTTGGAGCGGCTAGTTATTTAAACCAAAGGACACACAGTCCCGGACACCCAGTCAAGGACACTTAGTCCAAGACACCCAGTCCTCACCGTTTTCTCCTTGAGCTAAGGTCACACAGACCTCGCCCAATCACTCAGGTAAGTCTTCAAGGTAGACTCCCAAACCTTCACAGACTTCGTTCACTGACAATCCACAATTTCTCTTGGATGCTCAGAACGCGATGCCTAACCGTCTGGAGGATGCACAGTCCTCAAGTGTAATAAGTCTTCAGATCACACAGACACGAAGACTTAAGTGATGCCCAATTTACTCTGGCTCTGGGTGGTTAGGGCTTTTCTCCTCACTGGGAATTTTTCTTTCAAAGGCTTCGAGATGGGTTGCTCTCAAACGACAAAAGCCGTGCACTGAAATCTGAGCAGCCAACCGTTTATGGTTGTGGGGGGTGGACTATTTATAGCCACTTGGCAACCCGACCTGATCTGTCCGAAATGACCCTGGGTCACTAAGGAACTGACACGTGTACCAACGGTCGAATTTTGAACTCACACGGCAACTTTACTTGGGCTACAAGTAAAGCTGACTTGTCTGACTCTGGACAAGATTTTCTCTCAAAGTCTTCGCTCGAAGACATAGGATTTGAATTAGGCATCACTTCAGTCATTCTGACTGGTTCTCTTCGACCCCACTTAACAGTACGGTGGTTCCTATGACACAACATGAATGAAATAAAACTACGAAGGATCTAGGTCTTCGAGTTCCAAAAGCTTCATAGGGAGTCTTCTCATGTCATTGTCTTCAATATGAATATCTTCATAAACCACCATTGTCTTCAATGTCTTCATACATTTTTAGGGGTCATCTCTGGTAGTAAAACCGAATCAATGAGGGACTTCTACCTGTGTTTTCCTGCAATTCTCACAAACACATTAGTCCCTCAGCTAGGTTTGTCGTCAATACTCCAAAACCAACTAGGGGTGGCACTAGATGCACTTACAATCTCCCCCTTTTTGGTGATTGATGACAAACTAGTTGAAGTTTTCAACGGGAAACATAATTTGTGAAATTGTAAAAGAATTGTCTTCATAAGTTGCAAGGGCTCCCCCTGAAGATGTGCATATAAGTAATTTGCTTCTTGAATGCAAATGCACATGGCAGGTTGTACTTGTGGAGATCCACTTCAACTTATGACAATCCACTATGCATGTGAAAGTATATGAAGATAATGACATGCATAATGGAAAATGGACGTCTGCAGAATGAGATGAGTGCGGAATTTATCGTCGCACATGCGGAATTTATCTTCGCAAAACGGAGTGACAAACAGGTAGCAGACGACCATCAAGGCTAAGTGTTACAACTCAATGAAGCAAATGTAGCAAAAAAAAACGGGAGTTGTAAGCACGAAGCAAAATGTAGCAAAATATGACGGCACCCGCCCATAGTGACCCGCTTGAAGACTATAACCATCATATGCTTCTCCCCCTTTTGTCAGTGATGACCAAAAAGGTTTGAAGAGATAGAGGTTTCTACGCGTTCCCAGGCGCAGCAGGGTCGGTGGAGTTGTTTGGCGGCGGTGCAGACGAGCTTGGTGCAGATTCGATGCGCGTTGAAGCAGGTGGAGATGATGTCGCGTCGTCTTCTTCTTCAATAATCCGGGCAGACACGGTGGTAGCAGAAGAAGAGAACTCTGACTCTTCAAGTGATGGTGTGCTGCGCATCACCGCTCTTCTTGGAGGCGTGGAGTCAAATTTGAAGTGCTCTGTGAAGCCATCCTCATGCAGTTCAGTTTCAGGGCACATCATGGTGAGGCCCTTCCAAGTGCGGCGACAGGTCTCGTGTGTGACAAATGCATTCTTGGTTGCCAGATTTCTGATGCGATTGACGTCTTGCATGATGCTTCTCATCTGCCTCTTGAGCCAGTCGTGATGCCTATCCTGCTTTTGGTGAAGAGCCACAAGAAGCTCTCTGTCATTGAGTGCACGAGCGCGCTTCTTGGGTCTCTTTGCAGCTGTGTTGTTGGTTGCTTCAGTTTGATGCAGGGGCACGTGTGGTGCCAGCCATTGGATACACTCGGGAGAGAGCTTCCACACCTTCAATATTTTGAGTGAAGCTTTGGTGTTCTGCATTCTGAAGACTTAGTGGTTGCTTGGCCGGCTCTGGATATATTGCTTCAGCAGATGTGTCCACATCTGGCAAAAATATCCTATGATTGCGGGCTGAGGGTTGATAGGAGATTGCAGAGTGAAGCTTGATCAGCCTCATAACCCAAGGAGCATAAAACTTTAATCCAAACAGTTCTGAAGCAGACGCTGCAAATTGACGGATGAAGAGATCCTGTGCATTCAAGCATTTGCCATGAAGAATGCAGAATATGAGAGTCTTCATTGCACCATCATTTGTCGCATATCGAGAGTGTCCCTTGACAGGCCATAGAGTCCGCCTTATGATATGATATATTGTTCTGGGCAAGTACTCTAAGTCTTCAACGAAGAACCTAGTTGGATAGCGTGCATTCGGAGGCAGTGGCTTCATCATTGAGAGCATCTGACTCATATCTGGCTCAGGACGCTGAAATATGCTCTCAATTGCTTCAGCATGGAGTTGGCACCCTTCTTCAAAGAATTCGCCAGGAGTGGGAAGGCCGGTAAGCTCAATTAGGTCGAAAGCATTGGCTTCATGATGGATATTGCCTGTCATCCACTCCAGAATCCATGTCTTCGGATCTTTGTTATAGCCTTTGATATGCACAGTGGCATAGAACTGGAGCAGAAGCTCTTCGTTCCAGTGCTCTTCATCAGTGATAAATGGCAGCAAACCCACTTGCTTGAAGCAATCCAGTGCTTCTTCCAGACCAGGCAGACCAGCAACAGCTTCAACCTCAAGGCGCTTGTGAGGAAAGATGCGGCCTTGGTTGTAAAGGATGCATGAATAATAGCTGCGCTGTTGATGGCTCCAGAACCTATCTGATACAATCCGTTCCCTTGAATAAGGGTTCTTGGAGCGGTCGAAAAACGTGTTATCTGCCCTGAAGCCGTTGATGTTGAAGGAACCAGGAGCTGATGCAGGACCTGGGAACCTTGGTAGTCGTGGGATCGGCTTCTGGACCTGGGGCCTGTGCGCAATATGATAGTTGAATTGTGGTCCGGCAGCAAACTCAGGCACAGAATGTTCAGGAGCAGTAGCTTCGGTGTCTTCTGAAGCTGTTGTTGGGGAGGGCTCCACACTTGCTTCGGCGTTGTTTGTGGCAGCCTCAACATTTTCAGCTTCAGGCACGTTCTCCTTGAGAACTGCTTCTTGTTGGTGCGGGGGAGTTGGAGCTTGTGGTATTTCTGCTTGCTCTTCGGCTGATGCAGCCGGAATGTCTTCAGCAGCCTGAGCCCTTGGCCCTTTGCGAAGCCTACGGAGTGTAGGCGCCGGTGGAGTTGCAGTGGGTTGGGGCTCATCTTCCTCCTGTGGGCGATCTGCCCACGACGCATCTTGTGTGATTGGCATCAATGGACGACCAATACTGATCTGTTCGCTTGTCTCAAGCTGAGGAAGGGCTGCATCACCTTGCACATTGTCTTGGAGACCAATGTCTTCAGCAGCGTAAGGTTCGTCTGCTGGAATGTCTTCAGTGTTGGGTTCATGCACAGTCAACTGACGATCTGTGTCAGGATAGCGGACGCAGAGGGGTTCAACTATCAGGGGCTCTGTGGGAGCAGCCCGAGATTTCTTGGTCTTGCGCTTCTTGATGATGGGTTCAGAAGGAGAGGCTTCAGAATGTTTTCTCTTCTTAGCTTCAGCCTCTGCAGTCCGTGTCTTCTTGTGCTGTGAGGCGGTTGATCGACTCTTTGGCTTCGAGCCAATCGTTGCAGCGGGGAAGACAAGCGGAGCAGTTTCTGACCTTGGCGCTTCAGGTTCGGGCACAGCCGCCTTCTTTTTCTTCTTCGCGGCCATCCTGGGGTCAATGCCGGGACGCCCAAGTGCCTTGCGCTTTTCTGCCTCATTGTAGGCTTGCACGCAGCGATCAGCCAAAGTCTTCATGCGTTCTCGTGAGCCTTGAGCTTCGGCACGCGTCTTCAGGAAGTTCTCTTTTAGCTCGTGCAACATGATCTTGAAGTTTTTCACTTCTTGCACACTGAGCTTGGCCACGTGCTTCTTGAACTGAGCCTTTTCATGATCAATTTTCTGCTTCAGTTCTACAATTCGCTGGGCTATTGCAAGTTCTGAAGCAATTGCACCTTGAAAGGCAACGCTGAGGCCTATGGGTAGCTGCAGATCATTGAAGCTTATGTCTGGTGTGTCAAACCATTCATCGATGAAGTTGTGGATGATGGCGACATCAAACAGAGGCAGATTGTTGAAGATTTCAGCCTCCTCCTTGCTCTTGATGAGCTGCTCAAGAGCATCATCTCCAAGATCTTCATCGCTTGAGAGATCAATGGCTTCGCAGCGCAGAATGTCAGCAGCTGTGAGCTCTTTGCCTGTGTGTGGCTAAGGCTTCTTGGCTTTTTGGGGCTTGGACACTCGTGATAAGCCTTCTGACTGCACACTGGCTTCAGGAGGTGCAGTTGCTAAAGGCTTCACTCTTGCGATCTTGGGAGAAGCGGCTGGCTTTGAAGATTTTGGAGCTTTTGGCTTCTTCTGCTTTGGCTTCGGAGCAGCAGGGGCGTCATCTGACTCAGTATCTGCTGGAGGGTCATTCACAGCAGTCCCTTGGACTAGGATGCGAGTGATGAGGCCTGCAAGATTGGCATATGGCCCGATGATATTGGGATCGGCGTTGCGTGTGCCATCTGCCCTTAGTGAGGAGGGACCAGGGTTGAAGTCAAGCCCAAATTTCTTCTTGTTTATCTTCGCTGACTGTTGTGCAAACTGAAAGTTGCGCTTGAAGAGATTATCATTGCGGCACCAGAGAAGTGATGACGGATGTGCCTTAGCTGGTTGTGGTCCTCTCACCATGCATGGATAGAAGCCTTGAGCAATGGCTTCGTCTCTGGACCTGGGTACGAGATTTTTGTATAATACATCTCCCCACGGTCTCTTGATGGCGCACTTCTCCGCATATTCCTGAGTGACGAAGCGGTAGTGGAACCATTGCTCTGCCCAATATCTTCGAATCCATTGGATTCGTGTCTTGCGCTGACCATAGCTTTCTTCAGGATCAGTTTTGTACATCTCTGCCAATTCATCAGGCAGATCTTTGGACGTTTCACCACGTCGCTGTCTACCTCCCTTCCTTGCTGCTGTTTCTGAAGCCATGAATAACTTGGAAGGCTTCAAGATGTTCAAAGGCTTCAAAGGCTTCCTTATGCAAGAACTGGCTTCAGGCGAGTTGATGTGATGCTGCAAGTACTCTGCAAATGAATGCAGACTATGAGAACCAAAGGATTCTCCCACGGACATGTACCTGTGACAGCATTAAGGTGCGAGGGAAGGGGAAGAGGTCATATGCATTATCAGAAGATTTTGAAGATAAATCGCTTTAGAAGACATTGACCTCATTATGCGAAGACATTCACTTATAGATAAGAAGTTGGTTCCAGATTTGTACAAACCCATAGATCAGCACAAGTGAGGAATCTAACTACTTTATGAAGCACAAGTGAATATACTAGGCATGTTATGAGATGCAGTGAGAGATTTAACTGGTGTGAAGAGAAACTTCTTATGGCAGAAAGTGACTGAACTGTAGGATCAAAAGAGGCTGTAAAAAGAGGTTTTATTTACCACACTTGGAACTGCTAGACGAAGTGAGAGTTGAGGTCGAGCAGTTCAATCCTCCGTGCCCTAACTTGGTAACGGAAGACACCTACGGCGACGGCGGAGAGAGCGATGTCCGCTGTCGGCGTGAAAACGGCGTCGGAGAGGTTGCGGCAGTGAAGCGCTTCGTCGCCGGCGTCGTCGAGTGCTAGCGGTGGCGCTAGGGTTCGTGCGAGGGTGGAAGAAGGAGATAATGACCGCAGTGAATCGTATATTTATAGGGATAGAGGCGGCACTGCGCTATTACGCAGGTACCCCTGGCGGTTCGCATTTGAGGCACGCGTGGCCAGTTAGAGGACGATTGGGATTTGTTCCACGTCCCACGCACGCCTAAATTGTCAGGCAGTCGTTCCTGCTTCTCCGGATCTTATGTGGAGGAATGAGCATTAAAAACGGACTTTTATGGTTGTCACTATGTCTTCAGCTGACAAGGACACAGTGAAGACATTTGACAGTTACAACAGAATGCATATGACTTGGAGAGATAGAGTTTGAGATAGAGAGCATAGATAGGTTAGGGTCCGATCACATTCACTTAGTTCAAAAGATTCAACCAAGAAGACATAGCTATAAGTGAATGCTGTAGAGGACAGAACATCAGTACATATATATCCATATAATCAACGCAGTGAAGATAATCATGAAGACATATTGAGAATGAAACCAAACCAATTGTGAAGACATTGAGAGGTAACGCCATGAGAGAAACACTTCAAAATGGAACGTTTGGTGGTGGCGTTACCCACCATATAGGAAGTATTAGACCCAGACACGGCGCACAATTATCGTGGCGCTCCGAAGTCAAATTCCACATTAATGTATTCACACTTAGAATGTATGTCTTCATTGTTTGAAGATATATGCTACTTCGTGTGTTGCACATCTAAGTCATCAATATGCTTAAGTGTTAGGATGTGTGCCTGATCACAGAACATTTGAGGATTCCAAGATATTTAGCTCACACCGTAACTTGCAAAATCTCTTCTCATCCAAGGGCTTTGTGAAGATATCTGCCAATTGCTCTTTAGTGTTGACGTGTATGATATCAATGTCTTCCTTCACAACATGATCTCTGAGAAAGTGATGACGAATTTCAATGTGCTTTGTCTTCGAGTGTTGAACTGGGTTGTTGGCAATCTTGATGGCGCTTTCGTTGTCGCAGTAAAGTGGCACTTGCTTCAGATGAATGCCATAATCCTTGAGTGTTTGCTTCATCCACAGAAGCTGAGCGCAGCAAGATCCAGCAGCAATGTATTCAGATTCAGCAGTGGAGAGTGATACACAGTTCTGCTTCTTTGAAGACCAACATACAAGTGATCGTCCCAGAAAGTGACATGTGCCTGATGTAGACTTGCGATCAACTTTGTCACCAGCATAATCAGCATCCGAAAATCCAACTAAATCAAACTCTGAGCCCTTTGGATACCATAATCCTAGAGTTGGGGTGTGAGCCAAATATCGAAGAATTCGCTTCACAGCTAAGTGATGCGACTCCTTTGGTGTCGCTTGAAATCAAGCACACATGCAAACACTAAGCATGATATCTGGCCTAGATGCACATAAATAAAGCAAAGACCCAATCATGGAGCGGTATACCTTTTGATCGAACTCTTTACCATTGTCGTCGGGACCCAGATGATGCTTGGCTGGCATTGGTGTTGTGAAGCCTTTGCAGTCTTGCATACCGAACTTCTTCAGGCACTCTTTAAGATATTTCTCTTGAGATATGAAGATGCCGTTGCGTTGTTGCCGTATTTGAAGACCGAGAAAGAACTTCAGCTCCCCCATCATGGACATCTGATATTGCTCTTGCATCATGTATCCAAACTCTTCACTATACTTCTGATTGGTGCAGCCGAAGATAATGTCATCCACATATATTTGGCACACAAACAGTTCACCATCATATGTCTTCGTGAAAAGAGTGGGATCCAGGGAACCAGGTATGAAGCCTTTGCTTTTCAGAAAGTACTTGAGTGTATCATACCAGGCCCTAGGGGCTTGTTTGAGGCCATACAGTGCCTTGTTGAGCTTGTATACCATATCAGGATATTTTGGATTTTCAAAGCCAGGTGGTTGTGCAACATACACTTCTTCTTCAATATTGCCATTGAGAAAGGCACTTTTCACATCCATCTGATAGAGAAGTATGTTATGATGATTTGCATAGGCCAGCAGTATGCGTATGGCTTCAAGCCTAGCCACAGGAGCAAATGTTTCATCGAAGTCAATGCCCTCCACTTGAGTATATCCTTGAGCAACTAGACGAGCTTTGTTTCTGACAACTTGACCATGCTCATCTTGCTTGTTGCGGTATATCCATTTGGTGCCTATTATGTTGTGCTTCCATGAATCAGGACGCTTAACCAGTTCCCATACATTATTCAGCTCAAACTGTTGAAGCTCTTCTTGCATAGCTTGAATCCATTCAGGTTCCATGAAGGCTTCTTCAACTTTCTTGGGTTCTGATATTGAGACGAATGCGAAATTCCCACAGAAGTTTGTTAGCTGAGTTGCCCTTGAACGAGTGAGTGGACTAGGTGCATTGATGCTGTCCAGTATTTTGTCAATTTGTACTTCATTTGCAACACGAGGGTGTGTTGGGCGAAGACTTTGCTCTTGCTGATCTATGTGGTCATTTGAAGGTATATCTTCAGGCTGAGCATTGTCTTCATGTGGATCAGGTGCTGAGATGATAAGTTCTTCTTCAGGTTGAGCTTCAGAAGGTACAATTTCTCCAGTTCCCATAAGCTTGATTGATTCATTTGCAGGAACTTCATCTAGCACATTTGGCAATTGCTCTCTTTGTGATCCGTTGGTTTCATCAAATCGCACATCCACTGTTTCAACCACTTTGTAGTGGAAGAGATTGAAGACTCTGTAGGAGTGCGAATCCTTTCCATATCCAAGCATGAAGCCTTCATGTGCTTTTGGTGCAAACTTTGAGGTGTGGTGTGGGTCCTTGATCCAGCATTTTGCCCCAAATACTCTGAAATAACTGACATTTGGCTTCTTGCCAGTTAGGAGTTCATAGGATGTCTTGTTCAGAAGCTTGTGAAGATAAACACGATTGATTGTATGGCATGCAGTATCAATGCCTTCAGTCCAGAATTTTCTTGGAGTCTTGTATTCATCTAGCATTGTTCTGGCCATCTCAATGAGTGTTCTGTTCTTGCGTTCGACGACGCCATTCTGCTGTGCCGTGTATGGAGCTGAGAATTCATGTGTGATGCCCAAGGTATCCAGATATGTATCAAGGCCAGTGTTCTTGAATTCAGTGCCATTGTCACTTCTGATGTGCTTTATCTTGGCGCCAAAATTGTTCATAGCTCGATTTGCGAAGCGTCTGAAGACATCCTGCACTTCAGTCTTGTAAAGGATTATGTGCACCCAAGTATATCTAGAGTAATCATCAACAATTACGAAGCCATAGAGGCATGCAGAAGTAGTAAAAGTTGAGTAGTGAGTGGGACCGAAAAGATCCATGTGAAGCAGTTCGAAGGGTTGAGTAGTGGTCATGATTGTCTTCGAAGGATGTTTTGCCCTTGTCATCTTCCCTGCTTCACAGGCACCGCATAAGTGATCTTTCTTGAACTTGACGCCTTCGATGCCTATGACGTGCTTTTTCTTCGCAAGGGTGTGGAGGTTCCTCATGCCAGCATGCCCAAGCCTTCGATGCCAAAGCTAGCATTCTGAAGCTTTTGCAAGAAGACATACTGCAAGTTGTGGTCCTGCTGAGAAATCTACCACATACAAATCACCTTTCCTATACCCTTCAAACACTAGAGATTTGTCAGATTCCATTAGCACCAGGCAGCGATATTTGCCAAACATTACAATCATATTCAAATCGCAAAGCATTGAGACAGACATTAAGTTGAAGCCAAGGGATTCAACAAGCATGACTTTATCCATGTGTTGATCCTTTGAGATTGCAACTCTACCTAGACCCAATACCTTACTTTTACCAGTGTCAGCGAATGTAATGTGGCTCTTGTCGGATGGACGTAAAGTTGAGTCCATAAGAAGGCTTCTTCAGCCAGTCATGTGATTTGTACACCCACTGTCAATAATCCATTCTGAAGACTTTGAAGTCGCTTGTATCGTACCCTACAGTGCAGTTAGGGGGATAGGCTTCACGAAGAGTGTTGTGAAGCATAAACATTTGATGAACCAGTGGGTTATGAAAGCTTAGATCCAGATTAGGACTAATGGGGAGAGTAGCATGCGATTCAGGAATGAAGTACATAATTATGCCATTTGGGCAGTTTATCTTGCGCCCCACAAGATTTTTATGGTCCCCAGCAATAGCATCAGAAGATTTTGTTTTTGTGCTGGAGACCTTTCCCTGCAAAAAAAGTTAAGCTTTCTTAACCACCCACATCTTCAAGGGTGGCTTAGAAGCTATGAGTCTAAGAGCAGCATCTGAGAATTTTGGCTTTGAAGCCTTAGCAAACAGTCTAGCAGGGGGACAATAATACTCATAGGCATAAGCAGAATAATTTTTGGTCATATGAATATGACGGTTCAATGAACCGCTCTCATATTCATATGCCTGAGTATGGTTTCCCTGCAAAACATTTGCGTTAGTGTGACTCAGGTGAGTCCTCTGTCTGTATGAAGCCTTTGGACTGAGGTTTGTCTTCTTCAAGTGAGGTGTCATGAAGACATTCACAGGAAGATTTTCCAGACATGTTTTCGGAACCCAGATCTTCTTCATAGCCGGTCCATTCCTGCAGTTAGTACCAATGTACCTGGCAAACACTTCACCATTCTGATTCTTAAACAGTTTATAGTTTGCATCAAAGGATTCATCAATGATAATTGGGTTATCACAAGTGAAGCCAGATAAATTGGATGGATCTGCTGAAAGTTCCTTTGCAGCAACCCATGTAGTTTTGGGGTACTGCTCAGGTTTCCAGTAAGAGCCATCTGCATTGATTTTCCTCACGAACCCAACACCCTCTTTCCTAGGGTTTCGGTTCAGAATCTGCTTCTTAAGGACATCACATAATGTTTGATGCCCTTTCAGACTTTTGTACATCCCTGTTTCAAGCAATGTCTTCAACCTAGCATTCTCATCAGCAATAGCAGTGGTATCCTCAGCAGAGGGGTTAGTTGCCACATCAACAGTTGAAGATATTGGAACAGTAGTAGCAGTGGAACATTCAGCAACAGAATTAGCATTATTACGCTCAATGCATTTAAGACATGGTGGTTCAAATCCTTCCTGAGCGGGACTGATCTGTTCGGCGCGAAGTGACTCGTTTTCCTTTTGAAGATCTTCATGAGCCACCCTCAATTTCTTGAGTTCTTGCTTCCTTTGAAGATAGTCATAGGAAAGCTTTTCATGAGTTGTTGAGAGAGTATCATGACGATCTTCAAGTTCCTGATACTTAACGTGAAGGTTTTTTATGTCTTCAATTAAGGATTCAGATCGAGTCATTTCAGCACCCAACAGATCATCGCTTCTGTCTAACAGTTTTTGAATATGTTCCATAGCTTTCTATTGTTCAGTTGCAATTTTAGCAAGTGTTTTGTAGCCAGGTTTTGAATCACATTCAGAGTCATCGTCACTGGATGTTTCATAGCGAGTGGTGCGTGTGTTTACCTTGGCACCGCGTGCCATGAAGCAGTAGGTAGGAGTGGAGTCGTTCTTGTCATTTGCGTCGGTGTCGGTGATGCAATTATTGACTTCAGTGTTGAAGATGGACTTGGCGACGTATGCTGTAGCCAGACTCGCAGTGCCAGAATCAGACTCCTCCTCAGATTCCACCTCTGCCTCCTCAGATGCGGATTCCTCCTCTGAATCCATCTCCTTGCCTACAAACGCACGTGCCTTGCCAGATGAGCTCTTCTTGTGTGATGAAGACTTTGATGAAGACTTGGAAGAAGACTTTGAGTGTTTCTTCTTCTTCTTGTCGTCAGAATCATATTCCTTGCTCTTCTTCTTCCTTCTGTTCTCATTGTCCCACTGTGGACACTCAGAGATGAAGTGCCCAGTTTTCTTGCACTTGTGACATGTTTTCTTCTTGTAGTCATGAGCAGAAGCTTCATCATTCCTTGAGCTTGATCGTGAAGATTTTCTGAAGCCTTTCTTCTTGGTGAATTTTTGAAACTTCTTCACTAGCATTGCAAGTTCTCTTCCAATGTCTTCAGGATCA
The DNA here is from genome assembly GCF_056163025.1 of Triticum urartu. Lineage (NCBI taxonomy): Eukaryota > Viridiplantae > Streptophyta > Magnoliopsida > Poales > Poaceae > Triticum > Triticum urartu. The sequence goes on along the minus strand of NC_141876.1, from coordinate 225,091,442 downwards.
TCAGAACTGCAGTCAGATTCTTCTTCAGATGAGGAGACAGCTTTTACCTTCAAGGCACGAGTTCGCCCATAGTTTGGACCGTAGATATCTCTTTTCTCAGAAAGCTGAAACTCATGTGTGTTGAGCCTCTCAAGTATGTCAGACGGATCGAGTGTCTTGAAATCAGGACATTCTTGAATCATCAGGGCCAGAATGTCAAACGAACTATCAAGTGATCTCAGCAGCGTCTTGACAATTTCATGTTTGGTGATCTCAGTAGCGCCGAGGGCTTGAAGCTCATTTGTGATGTCAGTGAGCCGATCAAAGGTGTGCTGGACATTCTCATTGTCATTTCGTTTGAAGCGGTTGAAGAGATTGCGAAGGACACTGATTCTTTGATCTCTCTGGGTTGATATGCCTTCATTAACTTTGGAGAGCCAGTCCCAGACCAGTTTGGATGTCTTCAAGGCACTCACACAGCCATACTGTCCTTTGGTCAGATGACCACAGATGATATTCTTGGCAGTAGAGTCCAGTTGAACGAACTTCTTGACATCAGCAGCAGTGACACCTTCTCCAGCCTTGGGAACACCGTTTTCGATGACATACCATAGGTCGACGTCAATGGCTTCAAGATGCATGCGCATCTTATTCTTCCAGTAGGGATATTCAGTTCCATCGAAGACGGGACAAGCAGCGGAGACTTTGATTATCCCTGCAGTCGACATAGCTAAAACTCCAGGTGGTTAAACCGAATCACACAGAACAAAGGAGCACCTCGCTCTGATACCAATTGAAAGTGCGTTATATCGACTAGAGGGGGGGTGAATAGGCGATTTTTATGAAAGTCTTCAAAACGTGAGAGTTGTGAAGACAAACAGTGAAGATCATGCCTATTACTATGCAGCGGAAGTTAGATTACACTAGGCCAGCCATGGTCATGTATTCAATAGAGTGAAAGCGCAATGACAAACAACTTTAGTGTAATAAGGATCAGGTAGGAAGAAGTTATGAAGCCGAACAGATCATACATTCATGTTGTGAAGACAAAAGATAAAGCAAGCATGCAATGGCTTCACAATGAATAACTGTAAGTGAAAGGAAGTGAAGATGAAACCAGTGACACGTTGAAGACAATGATTTGTTGGACCAGTTCCAGTTGCTGTGACAACTGTACGTCTGGTTGGAGCGGCTAGGTATTTAAACCAAAGGACACACAGTCCCGGACACCCAGTCAAGGACACTTAGTCCAAGACACCCAGTCCTCACCGTTTTCTCCTTGAGCTAAGGTCACACAGACCTCGCCCAATCACTCAGGTAAGTCTTCAAGGTAGACTCCCAAACCTTCACAGACTTCGTTCACTGACAATCCACAATTTCTCTTGGATGCTCAGAACGCGACGCCTAACCGTCTGGAGGATGCACAGTCCTCAAGTGTAATAAGTCTTCAGATCACACAGACATGAAGACTTAAGTGATGCCCAATTTACTCTGGCTCTGGGTGGTTAGGGCTTTTCTCCTCACTGGGAATTTTTCTTTCAAAGGCTTCGAGGTGGGTTGCTCTCAAACGACAAAAGCCGTGCACTGAAATCTGAGTAGCCAACCGTTTATGGTTGTGGGGGGTGGACTATTTATAGCCACTTGGCAACCCGACCTGATCTGTCCGAAATGACCCTGGGTCACTAAGGAACTAACACGTGTACCAACGGTCGAATTTTGAACTCACACGGCAAATTTACTTGGGCTACAAGTAAAGCTGACCTTTCTGACTCTGGACAAGATTTTCTCTCAAAGTCTTCTCTCGAAGACATAGGATTTGAATTAGGCATCACTTCAGTCATTCTGACTGGTTCTCTTCGACCCCACTTAACAGTACGGTGGTTCCTATGACACAACACGAATGAAATAAAATTACGAAGGATCTAGGTCTTCGAGTTCCAAAAGCTTCATAGGGAGTCTTCTCATGTCATTGTCTTCAATATGAATATCTTCATAAACCACCATTGTCTTCAATGTCTTCGTACATTTTTAGGGGTCATCTCTGGTAGTAAAACCGAATCAATAAGGGACTTCTACCTGTGTTTTCCTGCAATTCTCACAAACACATTAGTCCCTCAGCTAGGTTTGTCGTTAATACTCCAAAACCAACTAGGGGTGGCACTAGATGCACTTACAATATGCGTCAAGGAAACACTGTGAGTCGTGTCATGCGGTCGCGTCAATTATTTGGTCAATGCGGGGTAGTGGGAAGGGGTCCTTAGGGCAAGCCTTATTGAGATCCTTAAAATCGACACAGAGGCACCATGACTTATCCTTCTTTGTCACCAAGACTAGTTTTGCTAGCCAGTCTGGGTGTTTGATATCTCTGATGAACTCGGCTTCAAGTAGGTTGGCTAGCTCCTCCCCCATAGCTTGTGTTTGGGTTCGGAAAATCGTTGCAGTGTTTGCTTCACTGGTTTGAACCCCTTTATTATGTCGAGGCTGTGTTCGGCCAGTCTGCATGGGATTCCCGACATATCCGAACGGTGCCACGCGAAGATGTCCCAATTCTCACGCAGGAACGCTCACAAGGCGACGTCGACCATCAGATCCAATTGTGCTCCGATGGAGGCTGTCTTGTTGGGATCCATTGGTTGCACTTGAAATTTAACTATTTTGTCTGCTGGTTTGAAAGAAGTGGACTTGGGCCTCTTATCGATGATTACATCGTCTTTCTCCACTATAGAGTGCAGAGTGGTTAACTCTTCGGCCGCGAGGGCCTTAGATAGTGCCTCGAGGGCCAAAGATGCTATTTTGTTTTTGGCGCGGAGTGCTATATCCGGATCACTGGTGATTGTGATAACTCCGTTGGGCCCTGGCATTTTGAGCTTCATGTACCCATAATGGGGTATAGCTTGGAAGCGTGTGAATGCGTCTCGCCCCATAAGGGCGTGATATCAACTATTGAAGGGTGCCACATGGTAGAGCAACTCTTCGGACCTGTAGTTCTCCGGTGTGCCGAACACCACATCAAGCTTAATTTTCCCCGAGCTTCATGCTTCTTGACTGGGGATAATGCCTCGAAAGGTGGTGCAACTTTTCTCAATGCGACTCTTGTCCATTTGTATTTTTTGGAGCGTATCCTCGTAAATGAGGTTCAGTCCACTACCGTCGTCCATGAGCACCTTGGTGAGCCTGAAGCCATCCACAATTGGGTTTAAGACCAAGGCGGCAGGTGCTCGGACTAATTTGGACCTTGGTTCGTCATCAGTAGTGAAAGTTATTGCCATATCGTTTCGGGGATTTATTGCGGCTACGTGGTTGACTTCGGCGAGGTCGCGGAGTGCCCTTTTGCACCGACTATTTGAGGAAAAGGTCTCAAAGACCGTAAAGACATTGAGATCGTCGTCCTCTGAAGAGTACGTCTCCAGAGTGGTGTTGGTGAGGATGGCCTCGCCGCTCTTAGCCAATTGCTGGAGTATCGAACATGCCTAAAGGCTGTGTGTTGGTTCGGTATTCGGCGTAGTGTGTATTTGACAGGGCTTGTAGAGTAGTTTGTCAAGGACAGTCCTATGTCCTGCGAAGGATTTGGTTCTCTTGTCAATGAGATGATAGTCGGGTGCCCTGTAAGGGTGCATCCTTTTTGTCCGTCCGGTGGGCTGCTTAAACGCATGAGGTTCCCATCGGGTTGTCTAGTCTTTCCAGGTGCTTTCCATTGCGTAGTACTTCTGTATGATGTGTGCCAGATCTGCGAAGTGCAGTATGTGGCGGCGGTTGAGGGTGTTGAGGATTCCCTCGTCTGTATAGTTGTGGAAAAATACTAAAACCGCGTCATTGTTGCCGCAATCTTTGATCTTATTTTTAACAAGGAGGAATCTGGCCCAGAAGTGATGGACCGTTTCCTAAGGCTGCTGCCAAACATACATTAGGTCACATGTGTTTGGAGGGCTTGAAGTGCTTGGGGAATATTGCTTGTGGTGGGTGGGTGGGATAACATCTGAACCCTGACCCACTATTTTATCCAGAGTTTGAAGAATTTCCGAGGTTACCAGCCCAGGATCCGGAGTGTCCTGGTGGCTTGTGGGCTCAATGACCGGTTCTATGTTCAGACATGAGGTCTCTTCCCGAAGATGGGTATCTGGCTCGCAGGGCTCGGAAATTTGAACATAGCTTGTTCTTAACTTAGGGGGAGAAGTATTCTCGGCTTGTTCCTCCACGACCGCTACCAGATGGGTGATCGGCGGGGACTTGATTTCCCTCTGATCGAGTTTAAGCCCAATCAGATCGTAGTCTGTTGCAACCCCCAGGGTGGCGATGCGAGCTAGTAGTTCATTCAAGGACGAGACATTTGCTGGATCCAGTTTTTCGGGGTGTTCAAGGCCGATGTGAAGATGATGTTTTGCGTTTGGAGGGCTACCTATGGCTTAATGGCCGCGCGGGCGCCCATGGTGAAACCGCCGAGCTGGAGGACCTGTCCCGGAGCTAGGGCCCCTCTAGAGGTAATGTTGTCGTTAATTACAAGGCGAGCCATCGATCCTTCCGTCGATGACATAGAGGAACTCTCAATGAAAGAACCAATGTCGGTGTCAAAAATGGCCGATCTCGGGTAGGGGGTCCCAAACTGTGCGTCTGAGGATCAAGGGTAACATGAGACAAAGGGGACATGATGTTTACCCAGGTTCGGTCCATCTTAATGGAGGTAATACCCTACTTCCTGCCTGATTGATCTTGATGAGTATAGGGGTTACAAGAGTTGATCTACCTAGAGATCATAATGGCTAAACCCTAGACGTCTAGCCTATATGAATTCTGATAGCCTCTATGGACCAAACCCTCCAGTTTAGATAGACACCAGAGGGGCCTAGGGTTTTACAGAGTCGGTTTACAGAGAAAGGAAATCATACATCCGGACGCCAAACTTGCCACCCACGCAAAGGAGAGTCCCATCCGAACATGGGGGAAGGCTTTCCATCTTGTATCTTCACGGCCCATCAGTCTGGCCCATGTTATACGTCCTGGACACCCGAGGACCCCATAGTCCAGGACTCCCTCAGTCACGCATAGTAAATGTAGCACCACAGAATACTGACTGCGATGGCAATGCGAGCACAAACGATTAGCAAGGATGGAGCGTTTGGGATACTCGAGATATCAGAAACAGTTTTATAGGGACAACTGTATGCATCATGGCTCCCTATCCCCGACGGTTTCTGGGTCATGTGGGAAGGACCCCCCTATGGCCCACACTCACCTAACGATGATTTAAAATACTATTGTGGAAAGGGGTTAAAAATCGTTTGTATAGCAGCTTGCTGTACCAGTTCTTGGACATATTTTATGATCGTGAGCCCCCATTAAATATTCTATGTCAATTTGTTGATGTTGGACAAGGAAGATAGGGTAATGAGTTATGTTTGCTTATATTCACATAAAAGTTATATTGTCATAGATCCTCCAATATGTGGTGCTTTCCCAATATCTTTGCTAGCCAAAAATCCGCACTAAGTAGAGATACTACTTGTGCATCCAAAACCCTTAAACCCAGTTTCATGCCATAAGAGTCCACTATATCTACCTATGGATTGAATAAGATCCTTCAAGTAAGTTTTCATCGGTGCATAAAGCAATAAAAATTGCTCCTAAATATGTATGATTTTTATTGTAAGGGAAATAAGCTTTGTACGATCTTGTGATGGTAAAGAAATAAAAGCGACGGACTGCATAATAAAGTTGCTATCACAAGGGGCAATATAAAGTGATGTTCCTTTACATTAAGAGCTTGCACATCCAACAATTAAAAAGTGCCTGACAACCTCTAATTCCTCCTGCGAAGGGCCTATCTTTTACTTTTCTGTATTTACTTTTTATGCAAGAGTCAATAGTGTTCTTCTCTATTCCTTTTTCATTTTTCTATTTGCATGCATCATGTGTTGGGGAAGATCTAGACCTATATACCAAGTTGGGAGGCGAAATTATAAGCCCCAAAAATAGGGTAAACGCAAGGAGATGATGAAAAGCAATCAGAAAGGAGAGGCCATAATCACTTCATCCCATGGCTTCTTTATCATAGCTGCCTACCTCTTCAGATCAAGGATCAAAGGCTATAGGACCTCAAAGTATTTCTATATGTTTGACTAAAACTTTTGCTCCATATATATGTCGTGAGTGTCAGCAATCATAGAAGACTAAATGATAGTTGAGTATGTGGACTAATGTCGCTTGAAGCTACGTCGGTATTTCCCCAAAGAGGAAGGGTTGATGCAGCACAGCGGTGGTAGGTATTTCCCTCAAATGTGAAACAAAGGTTATCAAACCAGTAGGAGAACCAAGAAACACAACGTAAACAACACTTGCACACAAATAACAAATACTCGCAACCCGATGTGTAAAAGGGGTTGTCAATCCCTTTTGGTAACAGCGTCAGAAATTGGCAAACAGACATGAGAGAGTTGATTGATAGATCGAATGCCAAATAAAATAAATTGCAGCAAGGTATTTTTGTATTTTTGGTTTAGTAGATCTGAAAATAAAAGGCAAATAAAATAGATCACAAAGGAAAATAATATGAAAAGAGACCTGGGGGTTGTAGGTTTCACTAGTGGCTTCTCTCGAGAAAAATAGCAAACGGTGGGTAAAAAAATTACTGTTGGGCAACTGATAGAACTTCAAATACTCATGACGATATCCAGGCAATTAGCATTACATAGGCATCACATCCAAAATTAGTAGACCGACTCCTGCCTACATCTACTACTATTTCTCCACACATCGACCGCTATCCAGCATGCATCTAGTGTATTAAGTTCATGGAGAAGCGAAGTAATGCAATAAGAATGATGATATGATGTAGACAAGATCTGTCTATGTACAGATAGACCCCATCGCTTTATCCTTAGTAGCAATGATACATACGTGTCAGTTACGCTTCTGTCACTGGGATCAAGCACCGTAAGATCGAACCCACTACAAAGCACCTCTTCCCATTGCAAGATAAATAGATCTAGTTGGCCAAACAAAACCTAAATATCGGAGAAGAAATACGAGGCCATAAGCAATCATGCATAAAAGAGATCAAAGGAACTCAAATAACTTTCATGGATATAAAAAGATAGATCTGATCATAAACTCAAAGTTCATCCGATCCCAACAAACACACCACAAAAAGAGTTACATCATATGGATCTCCAAGAGACCATTGTATTGAGAATCAAACGAGAGGGAGGAAGCCATCTAGCTACTAACTATGGACACGAAGGTCTACAAAGAAGTACTCATGCATCATCGGAGAGACGCCAATGGAAGAGGTGAACCCCTCCGTGATGGTGTCTAGATTGGATCTGGTGGTTCTGGACTCTATGGCGGCTGGAATTGATTTTTGTCAACTCCCCTAGGGTTTTTGGAATATTGGGTTAATTATAGAGCAAAGAAGTGGTCTGGGGGGCACCTGAGGTGGGCACAACCCACTAGGGCGCGCCTGGGCCTCAAGGCGCGCCCTGGTTGGTTGTGCTCTCCTCGGAACACCCCTAGGCGCTGCCTTGTCCCATTAGGTGTCTTCTGGTCCATAAAAATCTCTGTAAAGTTTCACTACATTTGGACTCCGTTTGGTATTGATTTTCCACGACGTAAAAAACATGCAAAAACAGCAACTGGCACTTGGCACTATGTCAATAGATTAGTACCAAAAATGATATAAAATGACTATAAAATGATTATAAAACATCCAAGATTGATAATATAACAGCATGGAGCAATAAAAAATTATAGATATGTTGGAGACGTATCAGCACCCCCAAGCTTAACTCCTACTCGTCCTCGAGTAGGTAAGTGGTAAAAATAGAATTTTTGATGTGGAATGCTGCCTAACATGTCATATCATATTCTTTTCTTTATAGCATGGACATTTGGACTTTTATATTGTTCAAAGCAATAGTCTAGTTTTGACATGATAACTTAAATACTCAAGCATATCAACAAGCAACCATGTCTTTCAAAATACCAATGCCAAAATAAGCTATCCCTAGCCCATCATGCTCAATCATTGATCCATTCATGGCACACACTCGCATATTAACTACACCCAATGCTCAAGTACGATCATAGTGCCTCCTGGCTGGTGCTTTTATAAGAGAAGATGGAGACTCAAATTCAAAAATAAAAATTGCATAAACTAAAATAAAGGCCCTTTGCAGAGGGAAGTATGGATTTGTAGAGGTGTCAAAGCTCAAAGCATTTTTGGAGGTGTGTCCTTCCCACCAATGAAAACGACTTCGAGTTCCCAACACTTTCCATGCTAGATATATCATAGGCAGTTCCAAACAGAAAATAAAGTTTATTCCTTTTTCCACCATACTTTCACTTTCCATGGCTGACCGTATCCATAGATGCCTTCCATACCAACACTTTAAAAGGAATTTATTATTTGACAACATAAAGTAAATTCATTTTTCATTTTGGGACTGGGCATCCCTAATACCTTAGCCTTACTCTCATGCAATGACAAGTGAATAAACACTCATCGTTAGAATAACACATCTAGCATGGAAAATATTAGCCACCCCTCACCACTCCGCGAGCGGAACGAACACACAAAAGAGAAGTTTATTTTGAAAATTAGAGATGGCACATACAAATTTGCTTAGAACGGCAAAAGAATACTGCATATATGTAGATATAGTGGACTCATGTGGCAAAACTGGTTTAAAGGATTTTGGATGCACAAGTAGTGACCATACTTAGTGCAAAATGAAGGCTAGCAAAAGATTAACCAAGAAACGAATAATCTCATAAGAGAGCATGTAACACCCACGATGTGGCTATATCTCCCACGTGTCGAGGCATGACTTAGAGGCATAACCGCATGGTGGTTTTGTCGCAAGAGGGGTAATCTTCACACAATCCCATGTACTGAATAAGAAAGGGATAAAGGGTTGGCTTACAATCGCCACTTCACACAAATAACAAGTTAAACATACATCATCCAGAGTACAATCAAGGTCCGACTACGGAACCAAACTAAAAGAAGACAACCCCAAATGCTAGTTTCCCGATCGTCCCAACAGGGCACCACTACTAATCAACCGGAATAGACACATAACAACGACCAAGATCTTCATCGAGCTCCCACTTGAGCTCGGTTGTGTCACCTGCACTGGTATCATCGGCACCTGCAACTGTTTGAAAGTATCCGTGAGTCATGAGGACTTAGCAATCTCACACCCGCGAGACCAAGACTATTTAAGCTTATGGGTAGGATAAGGTAATGAGGTGGAGCTGCAGCAAGCTCAAAGGGCATGTACAATGGTGTTATCTTAGGAGTGCCACATAGGATAAATGATGAGGTGGAGGAGAGAGAATTCATAAGAAAAGGTTGGTCTTCTCTTATTTAAGATAAGACAAGAGATGATCTCGTAGCACAATTTGTCTCACCATTTTTTTAAGGAATTTCTAGTTATTGAAGGTAAGGCTAAGATATAACCCATTGTAGACATACCTTTTTGCCATCTCTAAATTACATGGAAGATTTAAGATAAGACTGTCTTATCAACCATTGTACATGCCCTAAGCAAATATGGTGGCTAACATACGCAAATAAGAGCGACAAGAGAAGCAACGCAACGGTCGAGAAGCTAGAAGTGATCCTCAAACTACTTACGTTTATACATAGCACAAGACCGTGTTCACTTCCCGGACTCTGCCGCAAAGAGACCATCTGCCACATAACCGCAGGCACGGCTTTCGAAAGTTTAAACCCTGCAGGGGTGTCCCAACTTAGCCCATCACAAGCTCTCATGGTCAAAGAAGGATATTCCTTCTCCCAGAAAGACATGATCAGTCTCGGAATGCCGGTTACAAGACATTTTGACAATGGTAAAACAAGACCAGCAAAGCCGCCCGAATGTGCCGACAAATCCCGATAGGAGCTACACATATCTCATTCTCAGGGCACACCGGATAGGTGAAGCTACGGGTAAAACCGGCCCTCGAGTTTCCCCGAGGTGGCCCCGCAGGCTGCCAGGTTTGGACCAACACTTAGAGAGGCACTGGCCCGGGGGGGTTAAAATAAAGATGACCCTCGGGAGCGCGACTCCCAAGGGAAAAGAAATAGGTGGTGGTGGCAAATGTTAAAACCAAGGTTGGTCCTTGCTGGAGGAGTTTTATTCAAAGCGAACTGTCAAGGGGTTCCCATAGCACCCAACTACGTAAGGAATGCAAAATCAAGGAACATAACACCAGTATGACAGAAACTAGGGCGGCAAGAGTGGAACAAAACAGCAAGCATAAGGCCGAGGCTTCCACCCTTTACCAAGTATATAGGTGCATTAATTAAATAGAAGATATTGTGATATCCCAACATATCCATGTTCAAACATGGAACAAACTTCAACTTCACATGCAACTAGCAACGCTATAAAAGGGGCTGAGCAAAAGTGGTAACATAACCAAACAACAGTTTGCTAGGATTGTTGAAAAAGGTTAGAGGCTATCATGGCAATTTGGGAGGCTTGATAAATAAGTGGTAGGTAGCGCGACATAGCGATAGAGCGAACAACTAGCAAGCAAAGATATAAGTGATATCGAGGGTATGGTCATCTTGCCTGAGATCCCGCAAGGAAGAAGGACGAGTCCATGAAGAAGACAAACGGACGTAGTCGAACGGATCCTAAAAAAAGTTACCGGAACTATCGGGAAGAAGCACACCCGGAAAGAAGGAAACAACATGGTAAACAACCATCACATAAGCATGGCATGATGCACAACGAAGTATGATGCATGTCCGATTTAATGAAACATGGCATGACCGAGTGCGACAAACAATACTAAAAATTAAGTGTAGCTCAATATACAATGAGTTGCATATTGACGAAACACCACATTCGATTATTTAGTTCTCTCCCGTTTAGGTATCGAACAATATTAAATGTTGTTAAACATGGCAAGAAATGAAGCATAAGTAAACTACACATTTTAGGCAATTTAAATGAGGCCGGAAACATCAAACAACGATTCCGGTAAACCCCCACATGCAAATTTTAGAGTTGGTACTATTCTTCCCTAAACCATATTTTAGAGTTGTTAAACATGCAAGATGAGTGCACCAAGTTAAACTAGTCATTTTCTACCCCATTTACATATGAAGTTTATTAAATTCCGAGTTACGGTTATTTAGTTATGAAATAAAACATTTTAACATGGCATTATGCAAATTAAATGCAAACAGTATATAAAAACATGGATGAAAGTTGGATATTATGAAACTAGATGAAATTCTAGTCAATTTTCATATCTAAAGTTTTTACATATGATGCATAGTTTGTGAGTTATTAAATGCATGCAATCTAGAAGGTTTTCTATAAAACTGCAGTCTCTGGAAAATTAGCCAAATTCGTCCAGAGAAAAAAACACTACACGGGCTGAACCTGGTGCATGTTGGGCCAACAGAAAAAAACAAAGGAGGCACTGGGCCTCACCATGGGCCAAGGCCCGATCAGAGCAACGGCTGGAGGAGGCTGGTTGCTGGGCCGGGGAAGCGGGTCAGCTGGAGCGGGCTCGACGGGGGATTGAGCTGGGCTGGGCCCCACACTGTCGTCCTCCTCCCGATCTGGTTGGATCGGGGCCAGCGGCGGCGATGCAGGTGGCGGGGCATGTAAAGCCCACTATGCGGCTATATCTCCCACGTGTCGAGGCACGACTTAGAGGCATAACCACATGGTGGTTTAGTCAAAGGGATAAAGAGTTGGCTTACAATCGCCACTTCACACAAATAACAAGTTAAACATACATCATCCAGAGTACAATCAAGGTCCGACTACGGAACCAAAATAAAGGAAGACAACCCCAAAGGCTAGATCCCAGATCGTCCCAACTGGGCTCCACTACTAATCAACTGGAAAAGAGACAAAACAATGATCAAGATCTTCATCGAGATCCCACTTGAGCTCGGTTGCGTCACCTGCACTGGTAACATCGACACCTGCAACTCTTTGGAAGCATCTGTGATTCACGAGGACTCAGCAATTTCACATCCGCGAGATCAAGACTATTTAAGCTTATGGGTAGGATAGGGTAAAGAGGATGAGCTGTAGAAAGCACTAAGCATATATGGTGGCTAACATACGCAAATAAGAGCGAGAAGAGAAGCAACGCAACGGTCGAGAAGCTAGAAGTGATCCTGAAACTACTTACGTTCAAGCATAACACAAGACCGTGTTCCCTTCCCGGACTCCACCGAAAAGAGACCATCACGGCAACACACGCGGTTGATGCATTTTAAGTAAGTCAAGTGTCAAGTTCTCTACAACCGGATATTAATAAACTCCCATCTACCACATAACTGCGGGCACGGCTCTCGAAAGTTTATACCATGCAGGGGTGTCCCAACTTAGCCCATCACAAGCTCTCACGGTCAACGAAGGATATTCCTTCTCCCGAAAAGACCCGACCAGTCTCGGAATCCTGGTTACAAGACATTTTGACAATGTTAAAACAAGACCAGCAAGACCACCCGACTGTGCCGACAAATCCCGATAGGAGCTGTACGTATCTCGTTCTCAGGGCACACCGGATAAGCTAAGCGTACAGGTACCAACATAACCCAAGTTGCTAAGGGACGGTCCCACACGGTGCTCTAGTTTGGACCAACACTCAGAGGAGCACTGGCCCGGGGGTTAAAATAAAGATGACCCTTGAGTCTGCAGAACCCAAGGGAATAGGCTTAGGTGGCAAATCTAAAACCAAGGTTGGGCCTTGCTGGAGAAGTTTTATTCAAAGCCAACTGTCAAGGCATTCCCATAACACCCAACCGCGTAGGGAATGCAAAATCAAGGAACATAAAACCGGTATGACGGAAACTAAGGCGGCAAGAGTGGAAAAAAACACCAGGCATAAGGCCGAGCCTTCCACACTTTACCAAGTATATAGATGCATTAATTAAATAAGAGATATTGTGATATCCCAACATATCCATGTTCCAACATGGATCAAACTTCGACTTCACCTGCAACTAGCAATGCTATAAGAGGGGCTGAGCAAAAGCGGTAACATAGCCAAACAACGGTTTGCTAGGACGGTGGGTGAGAGGCTTGACATGGCAATATGGGAGGTACGATATAACAAGTGGTAGGTAGCGCGAGATAGCGATAGAACAAGCAACTAGCAAAGCAAAGATAGAAGTGATATCGAGGGTATGATCATCTTGCCTGAAATCCCGCAAGGAAGAAGAACGAGTCCATGAAGAAGACAAACGGACGTAGTCGAACGGATCCTCACAAACGCGACGTTACCGGAACTAACAAGAAGAAGCAACACCTAAAAGGAGTAAACAACATGGTAAACAACCATCACATAAACATGGCATGATGCACAACCAAGTATGATGCATGTCCGGTTTAATGAAGCATGGCATGGCAAAGTGCACAAACAATACTACAAATTAAATGGAGCTCAATATGCAACGAGTTGCATATGTACGAAACACCACATCAATTATTTAGTTCTCTCCCATTTATGTACCCAACAATATTAAATGTTATTAAATATGGCAAGGGGTGAAGCACAATAAAACTACACATTTAAGCAAGTTTAGAAGAGGCCGAAATGACAGATAACAATTCCGGTAAATTCTCATGTGCATTAGCAATTTAATGCAACAACAATTTTAAACATTTTAAATGTTATTATCATGATGCAGATGACACGAACAAGTTATATGCAATTTTATGAAAAAAATGACATGAGCATTATGAAGCATTTGTCACCGTGGTGGAAAGAAAGGGTGCGACGGCGACGATAATGAAAATGGTGCCATGACAACGTTCCGGTTCCAAGTAACTCGATTGAGATATCAGTGAAAAATATAGGGCATGAGCGAGTTAAGCAAGATGGTGGGGTGCTCCCGACTATCGGGTTCCCACGGGTTAGTGGCATGGAAACGAGTGACAATTCGGACACGCTGCAGAGAAGGGGTGCATCTCATACAACACAAGCATTCGTCCTGGGACGGTCGTCTCGGGGTTATACCTTCGAAGCGTGCATTTTTCGAAGCGTATCGAGTTCGTCGAGGGAAGTAGTCGTTCACGGCCATCGTGGAAGTAGTGGTTGACGCGATGGTGGTTGAACTTGACGCTTGCGTTACACGAGTCTTCGGCGATGGTAGTCGTACATGCTTCGGAGTGGTACTTGCATCTTCGGACTTGTCGGTCTCGATTCTTGCGATGGCAGCGGAACACGTTTTCGTAGAGGGACTTGACGAATACGAGTAACTTGGTGTAATCGGGGAACCATTCGTGTTGTAGTCGTGCATGGTTCGTAGGCTTTTAAGTGCGCCCGTAGAGGTACTTGGCACATCATTACAAAGGCCGTACATAGATCCAGAAGAGGGACTTGGCGTTTTGTTCGGCGCTCGTTTGAGCATCTGTGTGGTCTTGCCGGTGGTGTACTTGGTGAATTCCACGCTCGGTGGTCCTTGGACTTGGGGTCAACAGCAACAGGGGCGCGATACAGGGAGTTGGCGTGATGCAGGGGTGACGACTGCGGGACTTGGTGCGTGGAGGAGGCTAGTTCCGAGCGGGACGGGCCTGTCCTGGCGGGCTGCTCGTCAGCGAGGTTCAGGTGAGGTCGCCGGCCAGTGGAGGTGCAGCAGAGGATGTCGTGGGGCCCTCGAGCGGAGGCGGTGCTTCTCCCACCGGCTTCTGGCGACGAGCGGCGCGGGTGTCGGTGTCAAAACCGGCGGATCTCGGGTAGGGGTCCTGAACTGTGCTTCTAAGGCTGATGGTAACAGGAGGCAGGGGACACAATGTTTACCCCGGTTCGGGCCCTCTCGATGGAGGTAATACCCTACTTCCAGCTTGATTGATCTTGATGATATGAGTATTGTAAGAGTTGATCTACCACGAGATCGCAGAGGCTAAACCCTGGAAGCTAGCCTATGATTATGATTGTTCTTGTCCTACGGACTAAACCCTTCGGTTTATATAGACACCGGAGGGGTCTAGGGTTACACAGAGTCGGTTACAAGGGAGGAGATCTACATATCCGAATTGCCAAGCTTGCCTTCCACGCAAAGGAGAGTCCCACCCGGACAGAGGACGAAGTCTTCAATCTTGTATCTTCATAGTCCAACAGTCCGACCAAAGAATATAGTCCGGCTATCTGAGGACCCCCTAATCTAGGACTCCCTCAGTAGCCCCTAAACCAGGCTTCAATGACGATGAGTCCGGCGCGCAGATTGACTTCGACATTGCAAGGCGGGTTCTTCTCCAAATCCCGAGTACCTGCCGTAACGAGTAGTGTCCGACTTCCCATGAATGTTGCGCTCCTCGGCTTCTGTGCTTTAATAATGGCTATCTTCCACGTGTCGAGCGAATGCGAAAAGTCGGGGCATTTTTACATTTGCCACCCTAATCATGTAAGTAAATCGTCTATTTAAAGAGACGGGGATCCTCATATCCAGATCACGCCATCCTCCCATAGCGAGTATCCATCGGAGAGCGCTCGGAAAAGTCCATCCCATCATGGCCGGTCATCGCAGCTCCTCCTCTTGCTCCCGTAGCACTAAGCCAGGCAATTGGGAGAAGTGTTCCGTCCCCCACAGCCAATTAGTAGAGTTACAGACCCAGGGGTTTCTCCCTCCTGCGTATATGGTCCCCGTCCGAGCCGAACTTGCCACTTATAATGGCGGGGAGCAAGCGGAGAGCTTTCCCAACCCATCCAGGGGGGAGCGGGTATGCCTTGTCCCTTACTTATTGAGGGGACTCAGATTTCCAATCCATCCATTCCTCCGCGGGCTCTTGGAGTTCTACGGCCTCCAGCTGCATAACTTTACTCCCGCCTCCATATTACACATCGCAGGCTACATCGCCTTTTGCAAGCAGTTTTTGGGTTGCGAAGCTCATTTCGAGCTATGGAAGAGGCTATTCTGCCTCATACCCCGTACACAGGAGGGGTCAATATATCATGTTTGCGGAGCCGAAATATGGTGCATCGCCGGGACCGGATACCTATCCGGTACTCCAAAGAAGACATCTGAAGACTGGCCTTCAGAGTGGTTTTATATGGAGGACGTCCCCCTTCCGAACCCTATTCGGATGGGCCTTCCTGTGTTTAATAATGCCCCTTTGAAGAAACGCTGCAGCTGGCGCCCTCGGAGCCCCCAGGAGGAAGATAACAGAGAGGTCCTTTACCTGATGGGCAGGATAAAAACGCTGGCCAAATTAGGAATGAGAATAGTCGAGGTTATGTCAATATGTATAATGCGGGGGGTGCAACCACTTCAGTATCGCGGGAAACCCATGTGGCACTTCATTGGAGAAGACAATGCCACCCGCTGCGGTCGTAAAGGTCCAGACTCCGCCGCTGCTCTAGCGAAAATACTGTAAGATTTGTACAAATTAGAGGAAGAGGAGTTCATCCACATTAAGCCACGGGATGGATTCTCCATGTACAACCCCCCAAACTTGGTGAGCTGCTACCTTTTACTCCAGACCTTCCCGCATTCTTCATCATAAATATTTACCTTGCTATTTCATCGCAGGAACTGCAAAAAGCTGTGAGGGAGGTCCACAGCCCGTCTGTATAGCCAGAGGACCCTGACCAGGCCCTCGACCCCGTACTCAAAGAAGATCCAGACATATTTGTGGAGCTCGTCGACATTAGGTTCTATCAGTTAAGCTGCGACGACGCCTTGGTGGCCATCATAGCCGATTATCCTGGCCTGCTCCCTGCATCGCGTGTAAGTAAAACTGGAGACCCAACTTCTGAGAAGGATCCCTTTTTTGCACCTCACCCACCGCACACGTATTGCGTCTTACAGGGAAGGCCCTCGGGGCGCCATGCCGAACCCGCGGTGACTCATCAACAAGGGGCATCGAAGCCGGGTAGGCTTAAAAGGAAGGAGGTCCGGACTGAGACGCCGTTGTAGAGGTATGAAAAAAACCCTGCTCCGTGGTTGTCGTCTTTAAAATATAATAACGTCCATGGTTCCTGGCAGAAAAAGCGCTGGCCGGACCGTGTCCGGAGAGCCTGCCGGCCACGCCTCCACCAGCCGGACTCCAGAGCGGGACTTAGGGGCAGATGCTAACGTGGGGAAAACACCGGATGTTCCTCCTATAGAGGATGCGGATAGGCTGTCCCCTACAATTCCGAAGTGGAGAGTGCCATGAATCACAGGCGTCGTCGGGCCATACTCCGCGACCCTAGTTTCTTCGAAGAGGTGTTCGATGCCTTCAACTCAGGAGATGCGTACATCCGAGATGCTCAAAATGGCCTTGCCAGAGCCACGGACCAGTATGTAAAGGATATACGGGTAAGAAAATCTGATAATTATGTATATCAGTAGCCCCTAAGACTTTGAACAGTTGGCACAACTGATTTAAGGATCATTATATGCGTAGGTTCTTACGGAGAAGAATACCCACTTGTCTCAAGAGCTGGAGGAGTGCAAAGCCCAGCTACGGGCCGCAGTTGCCGGAATGGAGGAGTCCAAGAAGGCCCCATTTGGTAATACTTGTCCTAATTGAAAAGAATGAAATGACATGTACCGGTTAGTATTCGGCATGCATGCAAATCTAACAATAGATTCTGCAGATGATCCCGGAGTGAATCCGAAGATTGTGCGAGGGGATGAGCAACATGCTTAATGACAGCTAGAGGCTGGCGAGCACGTGCTTACGCGGGTTAGGCGGGAGAAAAATGATCTCCAAGATGCCAATACGCGGCTGGGCATTGAACTAAAAGATGTTCGGGCCCAGCTAGCTGACTCCGTAAAGGAGAATAAGAGGCTTCGACGCGGCATTTTTAGTAAGTGCTTGAATGAACTTTTATAGAGTTCGGCGAAGAAACCGGCTAACAGAGTTATATTTGTAGGTATGCTGATGGGTCGTCCCAAAGAGGAGATGCCCGGATCTACGGGCGATCTTCTGCAAGAGCTCTCACAACTGCACGAACAAGTTCGGTAGGTGATGCAGGTCATTGCCTAGGCCTTGTGGCCATCCGCCTCCCTGCCAGGAGGCATGGGGGAGCTCGTAGAGATGCTCAAGGGAGTGCGGCGGCGCTTCCGATTATGGAGGATATCTACCTGCCGATAAGGTGCAAGGGAAGCCTGGGCCATGGTGAAGACGCGATATACCAAGGCTGACCCGAACCACATGACCGAGGTCGGACCTGTAGGGTCTAATGGGAAAGAGATCCCCGTTAGTCTGGTATATGACCAGGTAAAATTAGCCGCAAAGTATTCCCAACAGTATTGTAGGCTAGACAGCCTGTTGGATGGTATAGAAGAAGAATTTAGTCAGTCTAAGTGACCGTGTACTTCAAGTGAAATATTTTGTCCCTAGCCGGATTGTAAATCATTTTTCATGGCGGACCTTTTCGCTTCCACCTCCGGACCTGACAGTCCAGAGTGTATCGGAATACCCGCTCAGTTATGTAAAAACCGGAGTACGCGTGGAAACCAGGCGTAGGGGTCATAAGTGCTTGAACAGACAAGTACCCAACTAGCTATGTTATATTACATGGATAGTAAGAAATATCTTCCAGGGAGAATAGTTCCGTTAAGGGTTCCTTTCCCTGGGTACGCATGCATTAATGTGCATGTCCGACATGCGAAAAGAGATGCATGATATAAACATCTGGGGGCATGTATTGCAATAACTAAACGTCATGTTTTGTTCACTGACCGAATATTCCCTTAAGAACGCTAGCTTTCGGCTTCACCCAGTCTGAGGTACACATCCGACTGACCCGGCAGTAACAATCGCAGAGGTGCTCCCCTTATGCCCTAGCCGAATTAACAAGAACGTAGGGCATAAACATAAGAGCCAGGCAACCTAGCTTGGCCAAAACTTAAGTCATATCGATGCATATAATGGCGAAGAAAAGGTACATGTGGAAAGGTAACACATGTGCAGGGGGCATGGAGCCCGGAACATAATTATATTAAGCTTTTGTATAAGAAGCCCCCAGGTATAATGAGCATGCATGGCGCGTCAAGATTGTGTAGTCAAGACACATTTTAAGCTTTTAAGGCCGTGAAGAAAAAGGGAAGAAAGAAAGAAAGACGGATAGAGGATATATATAAAAAAAGGTGGAGGTAAGGAGACAAACATAGAGTCCAGCACTAGGCGTAGAACCTTCGGAGTCTGGCCGCGTTCCATGGGTTTGGCTCGAGTCGATTGTCCGATGCATCACACAGATGGTACGCTCTACCGGTTAGAACTTTGTCGATGATGAAGGGACCTTCCCATTTGGGCTTGAGCTTGTCCTTTTTATTCTCTAGTAGGCATAGAACGAGTTCACCAATGTTATAAGTCTTGGCCCGTACTTCTCTGTTTTGATACCGTCGAGCCTTTTGCTGATAGAATGCGGAGCGGGCTTTTGCAACGTCACGCTCCTCCTCCAGGGCTTCTAAATTGTCCTGCCGATCAAGCTCGGCTTCTTTCTCTTCGTACATGCGAACTCGAGGTGAGTCATGAATGATGTCACAGGGCAGTACCGCCTCTGCGCCGTACACTATAAAAAATGGTGTGTATCCGGTAGTGCGATTCGGCATGGTCCGCAGCCCCCATAGTACGGAGTCGAGCTTCTCAACCCAGTGCGTATCTGATTCCTTCAAGGATCGCACTAATCTGGGTTTAATTCTGCTCATAATAAGACCATTTTCTCATTCGACTTTACTGTTTGTTTGGGGGTGATAGACGGAGGCGTAATGGAGCTTAATGCCCATGTTACCGCACCAAGTTTTTACCTTGTCAGCTGTGAAGTTCGAGCTGTTATGGGTGATGATGCTGTGGGGGACACCATAACGGTGTACAACCCGGATATGAAGTCTATCACTGGTCCGGACTCGGTCATTTTAACTGGTTTGGCTTCTATCCATTTGGTGAATTTATCCACCATGACCAATAGGTACTTTTTCTTATGGCTTCCTCCTTTAAGGGGTCCGACCATATCAAGCCCCCAGACCGCAAAGGGCCAAGTAATGGGGATTGTTTGGAGAGCGGTAGGTGGCATATGGCTTCGGTTTGCAAAAAGCTGGCAACCGACGCAATGTTGGATGAGGTCCTGTGTGTCTGCTCGGGCTGTCGGCCAGTAGAAACCTGTACGGAAGGCCTTGCTTTCAAGGGCCCGAGCTACCACGTGATGGCCGCCGAGTCCAGCATGAATTTCTGCCAAAAGTTGCCGTCCTTCCTCTTCGAAGTTGCTGGTAGCGCTTTCTTATAAAGCTCTCCTTCGTGGACCTTGTAGGCTTTAGACCACTGCACAATGCAATGTGCCTCGCTTGGGTCCTCAGGGAGTTCTTGCCTATTTAGGTAAGCCAAGAAGGGTTCTGTCCACGGGGCGATGATAGCCATGATCACATGGGCCGAAGGTGTTATTTCGGTGGCGGAGCCTTCGATTACGTCAGAGTGTTCGGGATCTGGTGTTGTGGCCGGATCCGGACTGTTGTTGTCAGTCTCCCCTTCCCACACCACGGATGGCTTACATAGCCTTTCCAAGAAGATATTAGGTGGGATAGGGTCGCGCTTAGCGCCGATGCGGGCGAGGATATCCGCTGCTTGATTGTTTTCTCGGACCACATGATGGAATTCGAGCCCCTCGAATCGAGCTGACATTTTGAGGACGGCATTGCGGCAAGCCTGCCATTTTTGGGTCCTTGGCGTCAAAGTCTCCATTTATTTGAGATATTGCGAGGTTCGAATCCCCATGCACCTCTAGGCATTGAATGCCCGTGGAGACTGCCATCCGGAGACCATGCAATAGGGCCTCATATTCTGCTGCATTGTTGGAGTCTGTGTATAATATTTGGAGTACGTATTTGACTGTATCTTCGGTGGGGGATGTTAGGACGACGCCTGCCCCCAGACCAACCAGCATCTTAGAGCCGTCAAAGTGCATGATCCAATTGGAGTACGCGTCATACTCTTTAGGGAGTTTGGCTTCTGTCCATTCGGCGACGAAATCAACCAGTACTCGCGACTTAATGGTTCATCGTGGTTTGTATGTTATGTCGAACGGGAGGAGCTCAATAGCCCATTTAGCAATCCGGCCCATGGCATCACGGTTATTTATTATGTCGTTGAGTGGTACTTCAGAGGCCACCGTAATTGAACATTCTTGAAAGTAGTGTCATAGTTTCCGGGATGCCATGAAGACTGCGTATGCTATCTTTTGATAATGTGGGTACCGTGATTTGCATGGAGTGAGGACAGTGGATACGTAGTATACCGGCTTTTGAAGCGGGAACTTATGTCCGTCCGTCTCTCGTTCGATGACGAGCACTGCGCTTACAACCTCGTGTGTTGCCGCTATATATAACAACATTGGTTCGCCGATATTTGGCGCGGCCAAGATTGGGTTGCTGGCCAAGAGGGCTTTTATTTCTTCCAATCCGGTCATGCCCTCATTCGTCCACTCGAAGTGTTCGGTGCATCAAAGAAGGCGATAAAGAGGTAATGACTTTTCTCTGAATCAGGAGATAAAGCGGCTTAAGGCAGCCACGCATCCGGTTAATTTCTGGATTTGCTTGAGGTCTGTTGGGATAGCCAACTATGACAGAGCTCGGACTTGCTTCAATTCCTCTATTGGAAACGATGAAGCCCAAGAGCTTTCCGGCGGGCACGCTGAAAATGCATTTTTCCGGATTGAGCTTGATGTCATATGTTCAAAGATTGTCGAACGTAAGCCTCAAGTCGTCTATTGAAGATTCGACGTGTCTGGTTTTAATGACCACATCGTGTACGTATGCCTCCACTGTTTTGCCGATTTGTGTTTCCAGGCATGTCTGAATCATGCATTGATAGGTTGCACCGGCGTTTTTGAGCCCGAAAGGCATGGTGTTAAAATAGAAGGGGCCTTATGGAGTGATGAATGCCGTTGCGGCTTGATCAGACTCCGCCATCTTGATCTGATGGTATCCGGAGTATGCGTCGAGGAAACACAATGAGTCGTTTCTTGCGGTAGCGCCGATAATTTGATCGATGCGGGGGAGGGGGAAGGGATCCTTGGGGCAAGCCTTGTTAAGGTCCTTGAAATCGACACATAGGCGCCATGATTTGTCCTTCTTTGGTACCATCACCAGGTTTGCTAGCCAGTCCGGATGTTTTATTTCTCTAATGAATCCAGCCTCGAGTAACTTGGCTAGCTCTTCTCCCATGGCTTGTCGCTTAGGCTCTGAGAAACGCCGAAGAGTCTACTTGACTGGCTTGTATCCCTTTAGAATGTTTAGGCTATGCTCGGCCAGCTTGCATGGGATTCCTGGCATGTCTGAAGGATGCCAGGCAAAGATGTCCCAATTCTCACGCAAGAACTCCCGCAGTGCGGCGTCTGTTGTGGGGTTCAGCTGTACTCCAATGGATGCTATTTTTGTAGGGTCCGTTGGGTGGACCTGGAATTTGACTACTTCGTCCGCTGGTTTAAAAGAGGTGGACTTGGGTCTTTTGTCGAGTATCACATCGTCCTTGTCCACTGTGGAGCGCAGCGCAGTTAGTTCTTTGGCCGCGAGGGCTTCGGATAACGCCTCGAGGGCTAGTGCGGCAGTTTTATTTGCGGCGCAGAGTGCTATGTCCGGATCACTAGCTAGAGTGATGATTCCATTGGGCCCGGGCATCTTGAGCTTCATGTACCTGTAATGGGGTATAGCTTGGAAGATCGTGAATGCCTCCCGCCCTAGAAGGGCGTCGTATCTGCTACTAAACGTATCTGCCACTTGGAATGTGATTTCTTCGGACCTATAATTCTCCGGCGTGCCGAATACCATATCTAGTGTGATTTTTCCCGCACATCGTGCCTCCCGACTACGGATGATTCCTCTGAAGATCGTGCTACTTTGCTCAATGCGGCTCGTGTCTACTTCCATTTTGCTAAGAGTTTCCTCGTAGATGAGGTTTAATCCGCTGCCACCGTCCATGAGCACTTTAGTAAGCTGGAAGCCGTCCAGAATTGGACTAAGGACCAAAGCGGCTGGTGCTCGGGCTATTCGGAATTGAGGTTCGTCACTGGCATTGAAGGTTATGGCCGTATCGTTCCATGGATTTATTGCTGCAACATGGCAGACTTTGGCAAGGCCATGGAGTGCTCGCTTGTGCCTATTATTTGAGGCGAAAGTCTCGAAGACTGTCAATACTGTATTGTTATTTTCCACGAGATGGTGCTATGTGGTATTGTTGATGAGGAGATCCTCGCCGCTCTTGGCCACCTGCCGGAGTATCCAACATTCTCTAAGGCTGTGTGTTGGCATGGTATCCGTTGTACTGTGAATTTTGCATGGCCCATTGAGCCATCCCTCCAATACAGTTCCATGCCCTGTAGTGGGCTTTGGTTTATTTGTAATTGGATCGGGTGACTTACGAGAGTACACCCTTTTAGTTCGGACGAGGGGTTTAGTGAGAGCCGGAGGATTCCAGAATTTTGTTTGGGTTTTCCAGGTGCTTTCCATCGCACAGTACTTCTGTACTATGGTCGCCAAGTCAGCGAAGTGTGCTATGTCATGGCGACTTATGGCGTTGAGGATTCCCTTGTCCATGCAATTTTTGCAAAAGAATGAAACTGCGTCTTCCTCGCGACAGTCCTTGACCTTTCTCATTACAACGAGGAATCTGGCCCAATAGTGATATACTGTCTCTTGGGGCTCTTGTCTAATGTGGGAAAGATCACTTATGTGAGGGTGGGTGGGTAGATTTAGGTCCAAACCCTAACTCGATCTGAGACCCAGGGGCAGAGGAGTTTCCGAGCTTGGCAGTTCGGGCTCCGGGACGTTGCCCAATAGTTCTGGGCCGCGCTCCGATTCTAGGTTCGAAGCTTGGGCCATGTCGTCCCGTAGACGGGTATCTGGCTCGGAGAGCTCAGGAATCCGGACAAAGTTTGTCCTCAAAATAGAGGAAGAATCGCTACATTGCTCCTCCACCACAGCTATCTGATGGGTGACCGGCGGAGAGTTAATCTCCCTTTGGTCGGGTTTAAGCCCGATCCGATTATAGTCCGTAGCGACTCCCAAGGTGGCGATGCGATCCAAGAGCTCGTTCAAGGAAGAGAGCTCCATTGGATCCATCTGCTCGGTGAATCCCGAGCCGACGTGGAGGCTGTTTTTGATGACCCGAGTAGTCATCGTCGGCACGACGGCCGAACGGGTGGTCATGATGGCACAGTGGAACTCTCAATGAAAGCACCAATGTCGGTGTCAAAACTGGCGGATCTCGGGTAGGGGGTCCTAAACTGTGCGTCTAAGGCTGATGGTAACAGGAGGCGGGGGACACAATGTTTACCTAGGTTCGGGCCCTCTCGATGGAGGTAATACCCTACTTCCTGCTTGATTGATCTTGATGATATGAGTATTACAAGAGTTGATCTACCATGAGATCACAGAGGCTAAACCCTAGAAGCTAGCCTATGATTATGATTGTTCTTGTCCCATGGACTAAACCCTCCGGTTTATATAGACACCGGAGGGGTCTAGGGTTACACAGAGTCAGTTACAAGTGAGGAGATCTACATATCCGAATTGCCAAGCTTGCCTTCCATGCAAAGGAGAGTCCCACCCGGACACGGGACGAAGTCTTCAATCTTGTATCTTCATAGTCCAATAGTCCGGCCAAAGTATATAGTCCGGCTGTCTGAGGACCCCCTAATCGAGGACTCCCTCAGTGGGAACGAGGACGAGGCAGGAGGACGCGCGAGCGGGAGGAGGCGCTGAGGCGGACTGGCCGGTGGAGGCAAACTTGGCGCCTACTCCGGCGAGGGCGGCGCTATTCCTTAATGCCACCAGTTGACAGAGGTTGGGACCGGCCGGAGACGCAGGGGCCGTGCTTGAGCGGAACGTGGAGCAGGGCGCCGGCTCTGCTTGAAGCAGGAGTCCGATGGTGAGGTACGAATGAAGAAGGCAAGGCGGCGCAGGGCAGCCGCGAGTCTGGTCGGCGGCGGGGCCGAGAAGATGAGGCCGAGTTCCAGGCCATGGCGACGGGAGATAGATGAGGGGATCGGGCGGTGGCTGCGGTACTCGTGGGTGGTGGTGCTATGGGAGGAGGTGAGGGAGAGATCGAGAGGAGGGAGTGGTGGCGCAAGGGGGGAGAGCAGGGGAACGAAGGGAGAGGGAGGTGGATCGGGCAAGGGAGCGATCGGGCTAGGTTTATCCAAGGGGCGGCTGGGCCTAGGAGAGGGATGGGCCGATGCTGGAGTTGGGCCTAGGGAGGCCCAGTTGGGCTGCTGCACTACTCCTCTCCCTCTCTCTTAATTTCTCTTTTCATCAAAAGAGATAGGCCAAGTAGAATTAAGAAAATAGGCCATAGAGAAGAACAAAATTATGGGACACTAATATTTCCACCCCAACAAAAGTGGTTCCAACAAATTAGGAGAAGTTAAACCCAAACAAGTTGACTTGAGCCAAGGAGTTTGAATAGAGGCTAGGCTTTACGAGATTCCAAAGATGTTGAGAATTACCAGGGAGGTTTTGAATAGAATAAAAGAATTGAGGGCAAAGTTTGGGAACGAACTTGAAAGAGAATATGCATGGAATTAAAAATGCAAGTGTGTTTGAGGGTGGTTCCAGACTAATGGAATATTTTATAGTAGCTCCCTAAAATATTGGGAGAATATGTTTCAAAGAGAAATCACCATAGTGAATATCCCTCAATTTAAATGAATTGAAGATCCATACAATTTAATTGGTTGAGTTTTTAAAAGGGGTGCAAGTTGACATGATGCAATGCAAAATATGCAAAGATGAATGCAACAAGCAAAACAAATCACATGACGAACTACGAAAAAAAATATGGAAGGCTTCTGGAGCGTCAGTTTTGGGGCGTCACAACACTCCACCACTACGAGAGGATCTCGCCCCGAGATCTAGGATGGCACCGGAGAGAAGCATAAAAGGGAGAGAAGAGCTAAACTAAGTTGCTTCTTGTACAAACGAGTGAAACTAAAGAACCTTGAGAGGTTAAACTAATTGAAAGAAAGAATACAACGAAGATGAACAAAGTTGAAAACACTCCGTTAGAAAAGAGGAACAAGGAAGAACAAATTCGGACAACACTCTGGTTGAAAAGAGATGCAAGACTTGATAAGATGAAAAGAACTTGAGCAAAGGACACAACACTCTGGTTAAATGGATAAGCATGAAAAGAACACGATCCTCACAATTCGAGATGATGAGTGATGAGAGCAACATCACAATGCCTCCGGAAGAAAGAATAGAAGCTAGATAGTTAGGAAGAAAGAAAGTAGAAGGAAATGATAACTTCTACCACCAATGAATTTGAAGGCATCCTTAGAACGAAGGATTGAATGGAGTTGTTGAAAATTAAACAACAAAAGAATAAGGTTGTTGTGGGCTTATGGAAAACTTCTCAAAATTATGAGGTGAAATTATGCCACTAACGGAAACAATAGATTGGATTGATATCAACAAGGAGACGAGAAACTTATTTCACCGAGAGGATAAATGAAGAACTTGGGTCATTTATAAGCACCATAAATATCAACAATCCTTAGGGAAAGCTTTAGGTGAAATATAACCCAAGATAACTCCAATGAAGATATTGGTAGATTTAAAATATCTGATTCTTGACAACATATGAATCATGAAACACGAACTCAAATTGTCAAGAATGAAATAATACCACCTCAAAAGATAAGGTAGAACGAATTGCATTTTGGAATGCAAGATGAAGAATACTTGAACTCCTCAAAACAAAACATGTGTTGAGCACCCTGTTTAATTTTGAGTAAAGCTTGGCGGACCATAACTTCGAGAGAAATCTTGAAGAACAAATGACGAATGAGAGGAATCCTTGACGAACCATCATGTAGAGCCTCCATTAAGTCCGTTAAGAAAAGAATGATAGAAAGAAAAGAGAAGTTGGAAGAACAAGGTGAAGTGCTGCAATGATTAAGATGGAGCTTGGTGACGAGATAATGCAGTAAACTTGGAACTCCGGAAAAGAAAAGATGAAGCATCCCAAACCGAGAAATGTGACATGACGAACAACTGTGGAAAGAAGAAACTAGATCACTTGGATGAAACAATAATAAGAATTACGTTATGCGTATCCTTCACTAGTTTAAATTGATGACAAGCAATGGATTTGGCATACTACTTATTCTCGTAGAAAGGATTCAGATGATATAGCGCAAACTTGAGAAGGACTTCAACGAACCACCAGCAGGATTGGAAAGAAAGAATGAATTAATATGAGAACATAGGAAGAGGAATCTTGAATAAACCACCGTAAGAATTGAAAATGAACCAAGCAAAGGGAACGAATCACCGGTAAGAATTAGAAAGTGAATGAAGATACTTTAGGGAATTCAGATACGAGAGAACAAGGAGATCATGAACTGATTAGAGGATATTTGCAAGATGCACTTGTAAGAATTTGGGAATGAGGGCTGAATGTTGAGAATGAATAATCCCAAAATGATGGCCTTCAGAGAATCAAACTGAAAATACTCATGAATTGCTCCGGATGGATGAGAAGAATATCTCACAATCGAAAACAACTATGAGAGGATGGAATCAATCTAGAACCACGAATCTTCAAAAGAATGGAGCAAGATTTAGATGAAATCTCTTCTTCGATCTACAAATGCAGAGAATGACGATGAGAAACACCACCACGAATTATTGAGATACTCCGGGAGAATGAAAAATGAAGAAGTTGAGCCAACGATGAAAATAATTTAAAAGATCTTGGAGGAAGACATATGACTGATGATAATTCATTCTTACGTCAACTTTGAAAGAATTTGAGAATAACTCTAAGAAAATAGAAGAGTCAGGTAAGATCCTGGGAAAAACCTGTGGGTTAGGGCCCACTCAAAAGAAACATCGTTGGAAATTATTGCTTAGGAAGAGATAATGCACCGGTTGATTTGAACGTATTGAATGAGGTAACAACCTCAAAATAGCTTGAAAGGAATAAGAATGGAAACTTGAATCTTCTGAGATATCTTCAGCACTCCGGAACAAATGAATAGCGAGAAGTGAATGATTAAGTGGTGCACCGACATGAGAAAAGCATTTGAAACAAGGAAACGATATGGTCGACAAATCTTGAATTTAATCCACCGAAGAGAAAAGAGAAGGGAGAATGATAAACTTGAAGCTCCGTTAGTATCTTCCTGAGAATCACCAGATAAGAACATTGACGGAAAAGAATGAAGAGACTTCGCATGAATAAAATGGATACTTGATTAAGAATTCTGAGTCTTTGAAGAAAAAGGGTGGGAGGGTGAAAAAAACAAAGGCAACTTGGGGACGGATGAAACGAACAACGTTGGGAAAACTGAGAGGTGATCTTGCGAATGTTGAAATGATCGGATCCACTTGAAGAGAAGCACGCCGGTTGGGAACGAATTAACATGGCAATCTCGATAAACAAGAAGGACTATTATTCACATAGGAATATGAGAACATCGTTTAGAAAAGGTATGGCTTCAACACTTGACATTGAAGCAACTCGACTACCCCAACTGAAAATAAAACAAAGGATTGGCCTACAGAATAAGCCAGAAAAAAACATATGATAGAGATTTACCCAATCCCATATCATGCATTTGCCGGAAAGATATTCTTGGAGCTACTTCAATTCCCACTTATAAACTCCCAACACTTTTTGGTTATGCAATCAAGTGTTGGGGATACAGGGGAGGCATAATATCTCACCCAAACTAACAATTCCTACATCCAGCTGTATCCATCCTTCAACACATAACCAAGAAACCTTCGGAAATCATGTACCTCAACCTTCGAAAAGCATTCGTTATACGAGTTATGGCAATACTCCCGAACTCCCGCCCCGGTACCTTGTGGCGTTGAGGTTATCTCACCAACAACTGCATAAAAGAGATTTTTGATGTCGGCGAACTCACGTATTCCAGAACTCCAACGATAAAATTGTGACGACAACACCTCGTAGCTCAACTCCCCGGGACACTGCCACAAACCCTAAATGTTAGGAGGCACCAAGAACAATGTTCTCGTAACAAGACTATCGGAACGATTCCAATATACTCGCGTGATCCCAATTTTTTTCCGTCAAATTTGAGGAGAGGAGAGTCAAAACTTCTACGTCAGGAGGCCCCACCAGAGCGACGAAGGTACTGAGGAGTAAAAAGAATCCTACTCTCCGATATATATAATCCTAAGACTCCAAACATTTTGTTCTATACTCGAGAACATCAGTGATTCAATCAAGTAGGGGGCTCCTAAGTCGAGGATGGCTCTGATTACCAACTTGTAACGCCCACGATGCGGCTATGTCTCCCACGTGTCGAGGCATGACTTATAGGCATAACCGCATGGTAGTTTAGTCACAAGTGGGGTAATCTTCACACAATCCCATGTACTGAAGAAGAAAGGGATAAAGAGTTGGCTTACAATCGCCACTTCACACAAATAACAAGTTAAACATACATCATCTAGCGTACAATCAAGGTCCGACTACGGAACCAAAATAAAGGAAGACAACCCCAAATGCTAGATCCCCGATCGTCCCAACTGGGCTCCACTACTGATCAACTGGAAAAGACACAAAACAATGATCAAGATCTTCATCAAGATCCCACTTGAGCTCGGTTGCATCACCTGCACTAGTAATATCGGCACCTGCAATTTTTTGGAAGTATCTTTGAGTCATGAGGACTCAGCAATCTCACACCCGCGAGATCAAGACTATTTAAGCTTATGGGTAGGATAGGGTAAAGAGGATGAGCTGTAGAAAGCACTAAGCATATATGGTGGCTAACATACGCAAATAAGAGCGAGAAGAGAAGCAACGCAACGGTCGAGAAGCTAGAAGTGATCCTGAAACTACTTACGTTCAAGCATAACACAAGACCGTGTTCTCTTCCCGGACTCCACCGAAAAGAGACCATCACGGCAACACACGCGGTTGATGCATTTTAATTAAGTCAAGTGTCAAGTTCTCTACAACCGGATATTAATAAACTCCCATCTACCACATAACCGCGGGCACGGCTCTCGAAAGTTTATACCATGCAGGGGTGTCCCAACTTAGCCCATCACAAGCTCTCACGTTCCACAAAGGATATTCCTTCTCCCAAAAAGACCCGATGAGTCTCGGAATCCCGATTACAAGACATTTTGACAATGGTAAAACAAGACCAGCAAGACCACCCGACTTTGCCGACAAATCCCGATAGGAGCTTCACATATCTCGTTCTCAGGGCACACCAGATAAGCTAAGCGTACAGGTACCAACATAACCCAAGTTTCCAAGGGACGGTCCCGCACGGTGCTCTACATTGGACCAACACTCAGAGGAGCACTGGCCTGGGGGTTAAAATAAAGATGACCCTTGAGTCTGCAGAACCCAAGGGAAAAGGCTTAGGTGGCAATTGTAAAACCAAGGTTGGGCCTTGCTGGAGGAGTTTTATTCAAAGCAAACTGTCAAGGGGTTCCCATAACACCCAACCGCGTAAGGAACACAAAATCAAGGAACATAACACCGGTATGACGGAAACTAAGGCAGCAAAAGTGGAACAAAACACCAGGCATAAGGCCGAGCATTCCACCCTTTACCAAGTATATAAATGCATTAATTAAATAAGAGATATTGTGATATCCCAACATATCCATGTTCCAACATGGAACAAACTTCAACTTCACCTGCAACTAGCAACGCTATAAGAGGGGTTGAGCTAAAGCGGTAACATAGCCAAACAACGGTTTGCTAGGACGGTGGGTTAGAGGCTTGACATGGCAATATGGGAGGCATGATATAACAAGTGATAGGTAGCACGAGATAGCGATAGAACAAACAACTAGCAAAGCAAAGATAGAAGTGATATCAAGGGTATGATCATCTTGCCTGAAATCCGCGAGGAAGAAGAATGAGTCCATGAAGAAGACAAACATATGTAGTCGAAGGGATCCTCACAAACGTGACGTTACCGGAACTAATAATAAGAAGCAACACCGGAAAGGAGCAAACAACATGGTAAACAACCATCACATAAACATGGCATGATGCACAACCAAGTATGCTGCATGTCCGGTTTAATGAAGCATGGCATGGCAAAGTGCACAAATAATACTACAAATTAAGTGGAGCTCAATATGCAATGAGTTCCGTATTGACGAAACACCACATCAATTATTTAGTTCTCTCCCGTTTATGCAACCAACAATATTAAATGTTATTAAACATGGCAAGGGGTGAAGCATAATAAAACTACACATTTAAGCAAGTTTAAAAGAGGCCGGAACAATAGACAACAATTCCGGTAAATCCTCATGTGCATTAGCAATTTAATGTAACAACAATTTTAAACATTTTAAATGTTATTATCATGATGTGGATGACATGAACAAGTTATATGCAATTTTATGAAAAAGTTGACATGAGCATTATGAAGCATTTGTCACCGTGGTGAAAAGAAAGGGTGCCACGACGACGATAACGAAAACGATGCCACGGCAACGTTCCGGTTCCGGTAACTCGATTGAGATGCCGGTGAAAAAGATAGGGCATGAGCGAGTTGAGCAAGATGGTGGGGTGCTCCCGACCACCGGGTTCCCACGGGTTAGTGGCATGGAAACGAGTGACAATTCAGACAGGGTGCAGACAAAGGGTGTGTCTCATACAACACAAGAATTCATTCTCGGATGGTCGTCTCGGTGTTATACCTTTGAAGCATGCGTTTTTCGAAGCGTACCGAGTTCGTCGAGGGAAGTAGTCGTTCATGACCGTTGTGGAAGTAGCGGTTCACGCGACGGTGGTTGAACTTGACACTAGTGTTACACGGGTCTTCGGCGATGGTAGTTGTACATGGTTTGGAGTGGTACTTGCATCTTCGGACTTGTCGGTCTCGATTCTTGCAACGACAGCGGAACATGTTTTCATAGAGGGACTTGACGAATCCGAGTAACTTGGGGTAATTGGGTACCCGTTCACGTTGTAGTCATGCATGGTTCGTAGGCTTTCAGTGCACCGTAGAGGTACTTGGCACATCATTACAAAGGTCGTACACAGATCCAGAAGAGGGACTTGGTGTTTCATTCGGCACTCGTTCGAGCATCTGTGTGGTCTTGCCGGTGGTGAACTTGGCGAATTCCACGCTCGGTGGTCCTTGGACTTGGCATCAACAGCAACAGGGGTGCGATGCAGGGACTTGGCGTGATGAAGGTGCGAAGGCCGCGGGACTTGGCGCATGGAGGAGGCTGGTTCCGAGCGGGACGGGACTGTCCTGGCGGGCTGCTCGCCGGCGAGGTTCAGGTGAGGTCGCTGGCCAGTGGAGGTGCAGGCAGAGGATGTCGCGGGGCCCTTGAGCGGAGGCAGGGCTTCTCCTGCTGGCTTCTGGTGACGAGCGGCGCGGGAACGAGGACGAGGCAGGAGGAGGCACGAGCCGGAGGAGGCGCTGAGGCGGAGGCGAACTTGGCGCGTACTCCGGCGAGGGCCGCTACTCCTTAACGCCACCATGCGGCAGAGTTTGGGAATGGCTGGAGACGCAGGGGCCGTGCTCGAGCGGAACGTGGAGCAGGTCACCGGCGCTGCTTGAAGCTGGAGTCCGACGGCGAGGTACGGACGAAGAAGGCAAGGCGGCATAGGGCAGCCGCGGGTCTGGTCGGCGGCGGGGCCGTGGAGATGAGGCCGAGTGCTGATACGTCTCCAATGTATCTATAATTTTTGATTGCTCCATGCTATATTATGTACTGTTTTGGACTATATTGGGCTTTAGTTTCCACTTTTACATTATTTTTGGGACTAACCTATTAACCGGAGGCCCAGCCTGGAATTGCTGTTTTTTTGCCTATTTCAGTGTTTCAAAGAAACGGAATATCAAATGGAGTCCAAACGAAATGAAACCTTCGGGAACGTGATCCAGGAGACTTGGACCCTACTCCAAGGCATCAGACAGGCGGTCACGAGGGTGGGGGGCGCCCCCCCTGCCTCGTGGGCCTCTCGGATCTCCACCGACGTACTTCTTCCTCCTATATATTCCTACGTACCCCCAAACGAACAGGGACGGAGCCAAAAACCTAATTCCACCGCCGCAACTTTCTGTATCCACGAGATCCCATCTTGGGGCCTGTTCCGGAGCTCCGCCGGAGAGGGCCGTCATCACGGAGGGCTTCTACATCATCATAGCCTCTTCGATGAAGTGTGAGTAGTTTACCTCAGACCTTCGGGTCCATAGTTAGTAGCTGGATGGCTTCTTCTCTCTTTTTGGATCTCAATACAAAATTCTCCCCCTCTCTTGTGGAGATCTATTCGATGTAATCTTCTTTTTGCGGTGTGTTTCTTGAGACCGATGAATTGTGGGTTGATGATCAACTCTATCTATGAATGATATTTGAATCTTCTCTGAATTCTTTTATGTGTGATTAGTTATCTTTGCAAGTCTCTTCGAATTATCCGTTTGGTTTGGCCAACTAGATTGGTAGTTCTTGCCATGGGAGAAGTGCTTAGCTTTGGGTTCGATCTTGCGGTGTCGTTTCCCAGTGACAAAAGGGGCAGCAAGGCACGTATTGCATCGTTGCCATCGAGGATAACAAGATGGGGTTTATTTCATATTGCATGAATTTATCTCTCTACATCATGTCATCTTGCTTAAAGTGTTACTCTGTTTTTAACTTAATACTCTAGATGCATGCTGGATAGCGGTCGCTGAGTGGAGTAATAGCAGTAGTGTCGGTGTACAAAAAGAGGGGTACACTTTTTGTACCCCTATAACTGTGCACGGGCAGTCCGAGCCACGGGCACCACCACACTGAGCAAGGCAAGGGAGGTGAGCAAGGTAAGGCCAAAGCTCAGAAGAAGCAGAACGACGCCAAGATCAAGACCACAAAGAGAAAAGGGGACGAAGCAGACCCCCCCCTCCCGGCAAGATCCTTGCCGGGAGGCGGTTTTAGCAAACCCGGCAAGACCCTTGCCGTGGAAGCTCGCCCCACACCTATGGAGTGAGTCACCCTTGAGTCGACTGCCCCCATGGGGCAAAGATTCGGGAGACATCCCCGTGGTGGCTTGCAGATCTTTGTGAAGACATTCAAGATCAGATACACCCTTTAGAAGATGATGATCCCTGGCGGGATCCCAGCCAAGGAGGACCACAAGGCCCCCGGCAAGAGCCTTGCCGGGGAAGACAGCAGGCGCCATGGCAAGACCCTTGCCGGGGCCCCGGCAAGGCCCTTGCCAAGAACACCTGTAGGGCCACCATCAGGCCCACGCCAGTCAAACCTCTACCGCCGTTCGCATGCAGCTGCTGACCCAACCAGCTGGGCAGGCACCAGTGTGGCGGCATGCAGATCTTCATGGAGACCCACCACTGCGCCACCTCAGCTGCCTGCCTGCCTACATGGCACCGCGGGCGCCATTAGCTAGGGCGCGTGTCAACACGAGAGGGAGCGGCGACGGACGAGACGTGTCTCTCCCCCGTCCCCGATAAAGCAAGGACACCTGGGCAAGACGCATTAAAGGCGCCTTGTCATGTAATGCGTGGGATAACCTCACATCACTGTACCCTTTTTCCACCTCCTGTGTGCCACTGTGGCAACCCCTTTCCTATAAAAGGAGGCCCGAGGCGACCAGGAGGAGGATTCGGCGTTTTGGAGCTCCTCACGCCCCATAACTAGCTCAAGAACACAGATATACAATCCACCAAAGCAGGAGTAGGGTTTTATGCATCCCCGCGGCCCGAACCTGGATAAATGAACCGTGTGCTATCTGTTTGATCCGCTCTTCTCACGACCCCGCGCCCGGCAACCATAGTAGGGATTCTTGTGATCCCATAGGTGTCGTTCCCACCGACATCTTTGGCGCGCCAGGTAGGGGGCGCAGTTGTGAGAATCGGCTCTAGCAATCAGCTCAGCACTCCTTCGCTTTCGTGGCTCTTGGAGAAGGACGGAGGCCAGAAGATCAGCGCTCGAGTGACTACAAACGGAAGCTAAGTCGCACTTAACCCTTATTTGTGCTACCCTTGTTATTTGAGGTTATCCCCCCCGGAGATATTTGCTTTGTATGAGAAACCTGCACGCCAGGGGGCTCTACCACGATCGGCAACACCCTTGCCCTGTTTCGAGTCCGCTCAACAGCTCAAGCGGCTGCGTCAAGAATGGCAGAGTAGCCTTCCGCGACAGCAACGCCCCTGATTCTTACTCGAGTCAAGCTCGACAGTTCGAGCGGCCGCGTTCAGAATGGAAAGGTGGCTCGTCCGGCAGCACGCGTACCCGGCTGGCCATGGGGATCCATCCCCAAAATGCCACTATGGGCTTCCGCGCTGGCAAGCCTTCCCGATCAGCGTAGGGCGCGCATACAAAGAGGAATTGAGCGGGGAAATAACATGCATGAAAATTAAGAGTACTTCAAAGTTATATTACATCACATCATAGCTGCGGTTCTAATTAAAGATAAAATTTGTCTTGGTCGGGAACCTGCAGCGGCGAGGAAGAACGGGATGCCTAATCCCGGCGCTGGCCTTCCACCCTCTTGATTTCGTCGATGCAGTCGGTGATGGGCTTGATGCGCTCCTTGAGCACCGTGAGGTCAGCACCATCCGGCAAGCTCTTCATCGCGGCCGCGAAGTCAAGATCGGGATTCCAGTACGCCATCTTGGTGAGGACCTTGGTCACGACCCTCCGGCAAAGTCGCCGGGCCTCCTCGGCCAGCGTGGCCATCCTGTTGGAGTGGAGATAAGCCAAGGCTCCGAGGACGCCCTCGAAGAACAGGGTTAACTTGGTGTTGACGGTCCCGCTGCGCTCAGGGGCGTACCCCACGTTTGGCATCCCCATGGTGGCCAACTGCGAGGTGACCCTGCCGGCGACCTCCTCCAGACGGCTGATCCATCTGTTCTCGCCCGCCACATAATCCTGGTGGGAGGCGGCCTCGTTCGCCCGCAGCTGCTTCTCCTCCTCCAGGCTCCTGGTCAAGGTCTCCTCCCGAGCCCTGCTCTCCGACAGCATCTTCTCGAGATCCCCCAGCTTCAGCTTGAGGTCTCTGACGGAGTTTTGCGCTTCGGAGAGCTCCCCAGCCCTACTGATGACTGCTCCTTGCGCCTCCACCAAGGCGCTGTTGAGCGTGCTCTTCTCGTTGGACAGCTTGAGGGCCTGCTCCTTCAGCTCGTCCTGCGCCACCTCTAACTCCCTTACCTTGCCGGCATGGGCCAGGGCCTGGGCATCGAGTGCCTCCTTGTGCCTCTGCTCCAGCTCGCGAATCAGCCGCACAACAAGGGCCTCGAGCTCCTCATCCTTGCCATGGAGCGCTGTGGCAAGCTTCACCTCACGCGCGGTGAGGTCCTCTTCCTGGGAATCCAAGGTGGCTTAATGCTGGTTCCGGGCGGCCTCGGCAGCGGCAACCAAGTTCGCCGCCTTTTCCTGGGCCTTCTCGATGTCGGCCATCTTCATGGTGAGCTCCACATCGTGCTCGGCCAATTTCTCCTGAAAGGCCCTCTGCTCCTCATGAGCCTGGTGGAACCAGGTCTGCGTCTCGGCAACGCGCGCCTTGAAGTCCACCTCCGCGTTGTCCACCGTTGCCATCCTGGACTTGACCTTGTCCAGGCGAGCTTCCGGAAATTGGCCCCCATGGCACGGAAAAGCTGCTCTTCTAGAGAACCGTCACCACCAACGCCCGGCTCATCAACCACCTCGAGCCCGGTGGCGGCAAGCACCTCGCCGTCAAAAACTTCCCCTTCGGCGGGCGCCCGGCTTGACGCCCCTGGGAGGTGGACGAAGAGATCGTCGCGCACCTTCAAATATCTACCGGGGCCCGAGGTTTAGGAGGAGGGAGGCTGGTCACCCACCACCTCTTCCTCAGCGGAGGCCTTGCCGGCCTCACCGGCAGGTCCACCGCTAGCGCCCTCGGCAGAAGCCTCGCCGGTTGCCTTGGCGGCCCCCACTGCGGTGTCCTCGGCAGCATCCTTGGCGGCCTCCTCAGCAATGTTCCCAGCAACGGTATCCACGTCCTCCATACCTGTTGAAGGAGGGCCTGGGCAGCAACGGGAGCAATGAAGCCAAGAAAAGAGTAAGGGAAAAACAGAGACAAAGGACAGGCGACTCACCAGTGCCAGGCTATGAAGCAGAAGTCCCCTCTCCGCCAGCATTTGGTGCTGCGCCAGAGCCACCAGCGCCCAAGTTCCCCTCTTCCTTCATGGGTGTGGGCTCCGTGCCTGATGCCCTTGCTAGGGACGCCCCCCGCGGTGGCGTAGTCGATGGGGGTGGTGTGTTAGGAGTAGCCCTCTGTGGCTCCTCCTGCTGCCGCTCCCCTCCTGCAAACCCGGCAAGGTCAGCATCATAGCATCGAGAACCTACCACATGTCAAGTAAGAAGAGGGTGACGAACTTACGCTGGGGGCTGCGCCGGGGGCTGCTGTCCGGGCTGCTCAGCACCACCAGTGGTGTCTTTGAAGCCCCAGCCGGGGGCTGGCTGCTCGCGGATGTCCTCGCCCTCTTCACCCTTTGGGCCAACGTCTCTGTCTCCCTACGGAAGCAAAAATGCATCAAGACAAGAGACCCAATTCGAGGAAATGGAAATGACAGTAAGGAACGGAGAACTTACTCGTCATCCGTCTCCTCCTCTTCCACTAGTTTCCTTTTCCTCTCCAGGCTGAGAGGCCCGAGATCAAAAGGGAGCTCCACATCATCATCCGAGTCGACGCCTGCCGGAGGAGGCGAAGGAGGCGGCGGGGTTTGTGCGCGCCCCGGTGAGGAAGGGGCTGTTGTCTTCTTCTTCTCAGCGGCCTTCGTCAGCCTCTTGGCTGCCATGGCCCTCGTGTGGCGCCCAGACCCCTCCAGGGTCAATTGAGGCCGCACAGCCCTGCCGGGCCGGACCGGCTCACCGGAGCCAGCCCACTGCGGGACTCGCCCTCTTCCCCTGGTTGGCATCGAGCCCGCCGCCACGTCCTCCTCCTCCCCCGACAACTCGTTGGCCGTGTCCTCGACAAGCGGAGCTCCGGTGTCGGCGCTGCTGACCGCCCCGGAGGCCGCCGCCCACCGGGTGAGCTCCTCTTCCTCCGCCGCCGTTGCGGTCGTGTCCTCCACGCCCCCGGCGCTGCTAGCCTCCATGGCAAGCTGTGCCTTCCTCGCCCTAGTGGCGATGTAGTCCACCTCTGCCTGGGTGGTGTCCATGATAAGCCACCGCTCGGCGTCGGCATTGACATACACCTCAATCAGGGTGTCGAAGAATTGCTGCACATCCTCGTCCTTTGGCTCCTCCTAGCTCGGGACAGGACCGTGCGCATTACAGTCCGGCATCATGGCGATGATCTCGGACCGACGCGAATTGTTGCACAATGGGACCACCCCCGCCGGCAGCTTGAAAAATGGCCCCTTGAGGGCCTTGCCAACCTTTGTGGCAGCCCTCGCGGTCTTGCCGGTCCGCTCGACCTCGCCATCGCAACACACATCAAGCAGGAAAAGCCGCTGGCAGAAGTGGGCATGCGCCAGCATTGTGAAGTTGTGATCGAGGCCGGGGCGGAGTCGCATAATGTCAGCCGGGTTCGTGAAGAGCCAAGCTGGCCTCCCCTTGCTGTGCAACGGGGCGATCCGGCGGCGAATGAAGTCCGCCCCGATCATCTCAAGGGTGAGTCCGGCCTGGGTGAGCCGGAGAATCCTGGTGGTGGCAACGGTGAGCCTCCCATCGGCGGCGTCGACATCGCTCCAATCGCTGCCACGGACCGGCGGCACTCGGCGGACCTTGCAGAATTCCGGCGGGTTTTCATCTTCAATCCAGCACCACCGGCCACGCCATTCCTCCCACCTCTCCTTCACGGCACCATCCGGGTACGCCCCCTTGGATCTTGGGATCCAGGTGACGCAACCGGAGACGGATCCTCTCGGATGGATTCGAGGGAAGAAGTAATGGCAGAAGAGCGCCGTGTTGGGCTACACCCCAGCAAAGCCTTCGCAAAGATGCACGAAGAAAGCCATGCACGCCACTGCATTCGGAGTAAAATCCAAGAGGCGAAAGCCGAAGGTGCGCATAACGTCGCAGAAGAAATCAGAGAAAGGAGGGCATAACCCGCAAGAAAAGTAATCAACGAAGAAGGGGTACCGATTCGAGGCAGTATCAGCGCAAGCAGCAGGAATGATGCACGTCGCCGGGTGTCCCGAATCCTCTCCCCTCGTCTTCACTCCCCATAGGGGCTTGAAGGAGGCCCGGAGCTCTTGAACATCAACCGTCGAGGGGAAGAAGAAGGCGGACTTCGTCTGGTCCCCCGACAGCGCGCTCTCCGGCGGCTCCATCGTCCCGGCGCCCTTAGCCACCCCCTTGCCCTTGGCAAATTTGGGAGCCATGGCGACCAAGAAGTTCAGAGGGCTGAGGAAGGGGGATGGCAAAGTAGCGGCGGTGGGCGACAGCGAAAGCTTAGGAAGGAAGGAAGAAAGGGAACGGCGACTCTGAGATCGGAAAAGGCACTAGGGAAGAGGAGAAAGCGAGCAGTGCGCCCATGGTTGTTCCTTCTTATGGGGGGAAAACGCGGGCCGCCTCCTTTCACATTAACTGTGATGTGACGCATGCCCGCGGGAGGCAACCCCACGCATGCCGCCCACGTCAAACACGCCTCCCCACGCCGCGCCACGTGCAGGAAGCATGGGAAGCGCAACGCGCAAAGAGACTTACCGCGGTAAAAACCGCCCCGCCTGCCCGCGCACAGTTTTTGGGCCTAGCCCAACGACACGATTGCGCTTATGTGTGGCCCAGGCCCGAGGGCTCCTGTCGGTGTACAAAAAGAGGGGTACACTTTTTGTACCCCTATAACTGTGCACGGGCAGTCTGAGCCACGGGCACCACTAGATTGAGCAAGGCAAGGGAGGTGAGCCAAGGTAAGGCCAAAGCTCAGAAGAAGAAGAACGACGCCAAGATCAAGACCACAAAGAGCAAAGGGGACGAAGCAGACCCCCCCAGCAAGATCCTTGCCGGGAGGCGGTTTTAGCAAACCCGGCAAGACCCTTGCCATGGAAGCTCGCCCCACACCTACGAAGTGAGTCATCCTTGAGTCCACTACCCCCATGGGGCAAGGATTCGGGAGACATCCCCGTGGTGGCTTGCAGATCTTTGTGAAGACATTCAAGATCAGATACACCCTTTAGAAGATGATGATCCCTAGCGGGATCCCAGCCAAGGAGGACCACAAGGCCCCCGGCAAGAGCCTTACCGGGGAAGACAGTAGGCGCTACGGCAAGATCCTTGCGAGGGCCCCGGCAAGGCCCTTGCCAAGAACACCCATAGGGCCACCATCAGGCCCACGCCAGCCAAACCTCTACCGCCGTTCACATGCAGCTGCCCACCCAACCAGTTGGGCAGGCACCTGCGTGGCAGCATGTAGCTCTTCGTGGAGACCCACCACTGCGCCACCTCAGCTGCCTGCCTGCCTGCATGGCACCGCGGGCGCCGCTAGCCAGGGCGCGTGTCGACACGAGAGGGAGCGGCGACGGACGAGATGGGTCTCTCCCCCGTCCCCGATAAAGCAAGGACACCTGGGCAAGATGCATTAAAGGCGCCTTGTCATGTAATGCGAGGGATAACCTCATATCATTGTACCCTTTTTCCACCTCCTGTGTGCCACTGTGGCAACCCCTTTCCTATAAAAGGAGGCCCGAGGCGACCAGGAGGAGGATTCGGCTTTTTGGAGCTCCTCACGCCCCATAGCTAGCTCAAGAACATAGATATACAATCCACCAAAGCAGGAGTAGGGTTTTACGCATCCCCGTGGCCCGAACCTGGATAAATGAACCGTGTGCTATCTGTTTGATCCGCTCTTCTCACGACCCCGCGCCCGGCAACCGTAGTAGGGATTCTTGTGATCCCATAGGTGTCGTTCCCACCGACAAGTAGATGCAGAATCGTTTCGATCTACTTGTCACGGACGTGATGCCTATATACATGATTATGCCTAGATATTCTCATAACTATGCTCAATTCTGTCAATTGTTCAATAGTAATTTGTTCACGCACCGTAGAATACTTATGCTCTTGAGAGAAGCCACAGTGAAACCTATGGCCCCCGGGTCTATTCTCATCATATCAATCTCCATCACTTTAATCTTGTTTTGCTTTTACTTTGCTTTTTACCTTTCACTTTGCATCTTTATACCAAAAATACCAAAAATATTATATCTATCAGATCTCACTCTCGTAAGTGACCGTGAAGGGATTGACAACCCCTAATCGCGTTGGTTGCGAGTAGCTATCGTTTTGTGCAGGTACGAGGGACTTGAGCGTGGCCTCCTACTGGATTGATACCTTGGTTCTCAAAAACTGAGGGAAATACTTACGCTACTCTGCTGCATCATCCCTTCCTCTTCGGGGAAATCCAATGCAAGCTCAAGAGGTAGCAAGCGCCAGGGCATGGCGACGGGAGAGAGATGAGGGGATCGGGCGGTGGCTGCGGTACTCGTGGGTGGCGGCGCCAGGGGAGAAAGTGAGGGAGAGATCGAGAGAAGGGAGTGGCGGCGCATGGGGGGAGTAGGGGAATGAAGGGAGAGGGAGGTGGATCGGGCAAGGGAGTGGTTGGGCTATGTTTAGCCAAGGGGCGGCTGGGCTAGGAGAGGGATGGGCCGACGTTGGAGTTGGGCCTAGGGAGGCCCAATTGGGCTGCTGCACTACTCCTATCCCTCTCTCTTAATTTCTCTTTTCAGCAAAAGAGATAGGCCAAATAGAATTAAGAGAAGAGGCCATGGAGTCTGGTGGAGCTTGGCAGCGGCGAGGCGAAGCACCTGAGCGGAGGTGGTCACCGGTGGCAACTCCGGTGGGAGGAGGCTAGCGAGGGCAACGTGGTGGCCGGCAGGATGGAGGCAAGGCGCAAGGCGACGCGGTCGGGCGGCTGGAGCAGGCGAGCTCCCTGGCGCGGGCGCTCGGGTGGTGGTGGTGGAGCGCTCGGGCCTGGATGGGCTTCCCAGGGCCCGATCCGGGTCTTGGCGGGCCCACGGCGGTGGGAGGTCGGCCGAGACGCGTGGCGTGCACGGGTTGGAGGAGGGCGCGGTCAGGTGGTGGCGGGGCTAATGGAGGCGCGACAAGTGGCGGCGGAGGACTTGGCCAGCACGGAAAACGAGGCAGAGGTGGGAGGTGGCGGCGGCTGAGGGTCAGGGGAGGCTAGGGGTGTATGGTTTTTAGACTAGGATTAGTCCGAAAATGGACTAGGGGGTCTATATATAGCTGATTTTGCTAGGGTTTGGGATTAGGGGGTTTTCTGGACCCTCCGATGCCGATCGGACGGTTCCGGTCAGAGGGGGGTTGGTGGGCTGGATTTGGGGGATGTGAAGAGGGGTTGGGCTGAGAGGGAAGAGGGGGAATGCAGCCCGGCAACTGTTTCCGGAGACCGAAAACGTCCGACGTTAGACCGACTATATTGCGGCCATATGTTTAATGGTTGGGCTAACAAACGAGCTCCGAATGCAACGAAAATTGATAGGCGGCCTACTGACAACATAACAACACCACATGCCAACTTTCAACCCATTCCAACAACATTTTCCGGCCACTTATAAAATAATATTTCGGAGGTGCCGCGGGCGCGTGCAAGTGTGTCTGGGCTCAGAACGGACAACAGACGGAACTGGGGGAACCCGGACGGATGCAAGTTTTGAAAACATGATGACATGGCAAGATGCAACACGCAAGCGAATGACATGGCAACAACGCGCATAACTGGAAGACACCTGGCGCAACAGTCTCGGGGCATTACAACAGTCCACCACTACAAGAGGATCTCGTCCCGAGATCTAGGATGGCACCGGAGGGAAATAAAAGAGGAAGAGAAGAGGTAAAACTAAGTTGCTTCTTTGACAAATGAGTGAAACCAAAGAACCTTGCGAGGTTGAACAAATTGAAAGAAAGAATACAACGAAGATGAACAAAGTGTAAAACACTCCATTAGAAAAGAGGAACAAGGAACATTACTAGAACCTTGTAGGTTGAAAGACATAAGAAAAAGGGTTGCAATGGAGAGGAAGTACATGCAAGCACTCCGGATGAAACGAGATGTAGAAGGAATGATAAGGATCAATTACGACAACACTCCGGTTGGAAATGGAAGGTAAAGAAGATGAGCTTGGCAAAATGAAAGCACTTGGATGAGAGTCTGGTTAGAAGAGGAATGATAGACACAACACTCCGGTTAAAACAAGATAGAGAAGGGATAAGAATGATATAATTTGGGCAGCACTCCGATTGTAAATGGAAGGAATTGAACATGATCTTGATAAACCAAGATGATGGGTCGAAGAGAGCAACATCATAATGCATCCGTAACAAATGTAAGAATAGAATCAAAAGAACGGAGGAGAAAACGACATCTTCTACGTCAAATGAGCTTGAAAAATCATCTTTAGGAGAAGGGTTGAACGGAGTTGTTGGAAAACCAACAACGAAAAGATTAAGATTGTTGTGGGCTTATGGAAAACATGTTGAAATCTTAAGGTGAAATTTTGCCACTAACGAAAACAATAGATTGGATTGATATGAACCAGGAGACGAGAAACTTATTTCACCTGGAGGATAAATGAAGAACGTGGGTCATTTTGAGAACCATAAATAGCAACAATCCTTAGGGAAAGCTTTAGGTGAAATATAACCCAAGATAACTCCAATGAAGAGATTGATGGATTTAAGATACCTCATTCCTGACAACTTTTCAATCATGAAACATGAAGGAAACTGTCAAAATGACATAACACCACCTCAAAAGATAAGATAGAAAGAATTGCACTTCGGAATGCAAGATGAAGAATGCTTGAACTCCTCAAAACAAGACATGTGTTGAGCACCATGTTTATTCGAGAGTATAGCTTGGCGGATCATAACTTCAAGAGAAATCTTAAAGAACGAATGAAGAATGAAAGAAATCCTTGATGATCCACCATGTTGAGCCTCCATGAAGAACTCCTGATAGCAAATGATAACATAAAAGAATTGAAGGTTTGAAGCGAACATGATTGAAGCCTTGCAATGATTAGATGAATCTTCGTGGTGATATAATTGAGAGATCTTGGAACACCGGGAAAAGTATGAAGCACTTGAGCCGAGAATTTACTCATCATGAACAAACTTTGGAAGAATGAATCTATCATTTGGATGAAGCAAGAATAAGAATTATGTTATGCGTATCCTTCACCAGTTTAAATTGATGACAAGCAACGGATTTGAAATACTACTTATTCTCGTGGAAAGGACTAAGATAGATATTGATGAGGACATGACTACCTTGGATACGACCAAAAATATTGCATACATGCATATTTGTCAGGTGATTTCTAGTGCAAACTATTCAA
The DNA here is from genome assembly GCF_056163025.1 of Triticum urartu. Lineage (NCBI taxonomy): Eukaryota > Viridiplantae > Streptophyta > Magnoliopsida > Poales > Poaceae > Triticum > Triticum urartu. The sequence continues at coordinate 225,047,276 of NC_141876.1, read as the reverse complement.
TAATCTATTTATGTTATCCAGAACAAAAATACTTCACAAAGTTTTGTGTTTTATCTAATTGCAGGTGTATGGGACATTTGTACAATCCACATATGAAGATAAGGGAAAAGGAGAAATTTAGGTTCTATTCAAAAAGTCCTCTCACGTCACTTTTGGGCCAAGAGAAGATAGAGTCCAAGTCTCTCACGTTCTGGATTCAGATTCGGACTGCACAGACATACCTGACTCAAAACGTCAACATGTTTTTCATACGGATTCTGCATTGGGTGATTCTTTTTTTTTGTTGGAAAGTAGATTTCGTGCTCTTTCCAACCCATTTGGAATCACCTTCAAATTCGTCTGGAGCATTGAAATATTGACGAATCAATCTGACCCTGCAGCGGAATCCGAGTCAAACAACAAGTCCAAAGGTGTTACACCACCTCCACTTGGGCCCATTAGCCTTTTATGACCTAGGGTTAGTTTTAGGCCTCCTTGGGACGTCCTTCCACCTACTTGGCCGCCACCCCTTGCTCCTATATAAGTATATCCATCTAGTAGCTTTTTCCTTGAGATTTGTTTAGTTAAAAGTTAGCCAACGCAACTTCGTGTACTTCGTTTGTGTCCAACGACCAGACCAAGATCGCTTCTGGATCCCCACCATTATCAATACTTCATCTATATTCCCAATATTCAGATTGCTTTATCATATTCTTGCTTGTTCTTTGATTGCTTGCGGGAATAGACCTTCGTGGTCAGGTTGATCGTGCTCCGGCGTGGTCAATAACCTCTCGGAGTTGGTTTAGCGATTGCTAAGGCGCAACGTCGTGCATGTTTGTAGTCGGATCTTTCGATGAGATGATAACTATCGATTTGGTGGAGACGACTTTGATGATCCGACTACAAACGTGCATGACGTTGTGCCTTAGCAATCGCTAATCCAACTCCGAGAGGTTATTGACCACGCCGGAGCACGATCAACCTGACCACGAAGGTCTATTCCTGCAAGCAATAAAAGAACAAGCAAGAATATGGTAAATCAATCTGAATATTGCGAATATAGATGAAGTATTGATAATGGTGGGGATCCGGAAGCGGTCTTGGTCTGGTCGTTGGACACAAACGAAGTACACGAAGTTGCATTGGCTAAATTTTAACTAAACAAATCCCCTTGCTCATGCCATCATCTCCATGCTTGAACTTGCTCAAAGATTCATCTTTCTTGTCCAAGCTAGGCCCTTCATTTCTAAGCAAAACAAATGTATCCAATTTACACAGCATCATATTCTCATGAGCATTTGAATCATTACCAAGAAATGAAAGTACCTGATAATTCAATTGGCGTGCACGAGCTCTAGTAATTGGTCTAGTATGTATAGTAGCAGGGGTTGTGGTTGTAACAATGGTATTGATGTCCTCATCATCCTCCCCTTCTTGAAATGAAGTCGTCCTCGACGAAAGCTCATCATCCTCACCCAAATAAGGCTTCAAATATGCAATGTTAAAAGTGGGACTAACCCCAAAATCTGCAGGCAGCTCAAGTTTATATGCATTATCATTTATTTTCTCTAACACCTTAAAAGGACCATCAACACGTGGCATTAGCTTTGATTTGCGCAAATTAGGAAATCTATCCTTGTGCAAATGTAACCAAACAAGATCTCCAGGTGCAAACACAACATGTTTTCTACCCTTATCTCCAGCAAGTTTATATTTAGCATTCATACGCTCAATGTTTTCCTTAGTTAACTCATGCATTTTTAAAATCAATTCAGCACGTTCGTTAGCATCAAAATTAACCTTCTCCGAAGATGGAAGAGGCAACAAATCAATAGGTGCACGAGGTAGGAAACCATACACAATTTCAAAAGGGCACACATTAGTAGTAGAATGCAATGAACGATTATAAGATATTCAATATGAGGCAAGCATTCTTCCCACATTTTCTTATTATTCTTCGAAACATCCCTAAGCATAGTAGACAATGTTCTATTGACTACTTCAGTTTGTCCATCAGTTTGGGGGTGACAAGTAGTACTAAAAAGCAGTTTAGTCCCCAACTTAGCCCATAAACATCTCCAAAAGTGGCTAAGAAATTTAGTATCACGATCTGAAACAATAGTATTTGGCACACCATGCAAGCGAATAATTTCACGAAAGAACAAATTAGCAACATTAATAGCATCATCGCTTTTATGACATGGTATAAAGTGTGCCATTTTTGAGAACCTATCCACGACAACAAATATGCTATCCCTCCCCTTCTTTGTTCGAGGTAAACCTAAAACAAAGTCCATAGATATATCCTCCCAAGGAAAACTAGGTACAGGAAAAGGCATATATAAACCATGAGGATTGAGTCGTGACTTAGCTTTTTGACATGTAGTGCAGCGAGCAACAAAATGCTCAATATCCTGTCTCATCTTTGGCCAACAGAAATGTGTAGCAAGTACATCCTCCGTCTTCTTCACGCCAAAGTGTCCCATTAGTAATCCTCCATGCGCCTCATGCAACAACAAAAGATGAATGGAGCTAGCTAGAATGCATAGCTTGTTAGCACGGAACACAAATCCATCATTAACGACGAACTTGTTCCATGTTCTTCCTTCTTTACAATTATGCATTACATCTTTAAAATCAGCAACAAGCACATATTGATCTTTGATGGTCTCCAGACCAAATATTTTGAAGTCAAGTTGTGAAAGCATAGTGTAGCGACGAGACAATGCATCAACAATAACATTTTCTTTACCCTTCTTGTGCTTAATAACATAAGGGAAAGTCTCAATGAATTCAACCCATTTAGCATGTCTACGATTCAGTTTAGCTTGACTTTTAATATGTTTCAAAGATTCATGATCAGAATGTATAAAAAATTCTTTGGGCCATAAATAATATTGCCATGTCTGTAAAGTTCGAACAAGAGCATATAATTCTTTATCATAAGTAGAATAATTCAGACTAGGCCCACTCAATTTTTCAGAAAGGTATGCAACAGGTTTGCCATCTTGTAATAACACACCTCCTAATCCAATTCCACTAGCATCACATTAAAGCTCAAAAGTCTTATTAAAATCAGGAAGTTGGAGTAAAGGAGCATGTGTGAACTTATCTTTCAATACCGTGAAGGCTTCTTCCTGTGCGGTACTCCAAACAAAAGGCACATCCTTCTTTGTAAGCTCATTGAGAGGTGCAACAATGGTGCTGAAATCTCTCACAAAACGCCTATAGAATCCAGCGAGGCCAAGAAAACTCCTCACTTGTGTGACCGTTTTGGGCTGTGGCCAACTCTCAATAGCTTCAATCTTGGCTTTATCAACTTCAATTCCCTGTGGAGTAACAACATAGTCAAGAAAAGATACTCGGTCGGTGCAGAAGGTGCACTTCCCAAGGTTACCAAACAAACGTGCATCACGTAGAGCAATAAAAACATCACGTAAATGTTCCAAATTCTCCTCCAAAGATTTGCTATAAATCAATATATCATCAAAATAGACTACCACAAATCATCTAATGAAAGCACGTAAAACTTCGTTCATTAGTCTCATGAAAGTACTAGGTCCATTAGTTAACCCAAAAGGCATGACTAACCACTCATATAAACCAAACTTAGTTTTAAATGTCTTTTTCCATTCATCTCCCAATTTCATACGAATTTGATGGTATCCACTACGCAAATCAACTTTGGAGAAAATTGTAGAGCCAATCAATTCATCGAGCATATCATCTAGCCTAGGAATAGGATGACGATAACGAATAGTAATATTATTAATACCTCTACAATCAACGCACATACGCGACGTACCATCCTTTTTAGGCACTAGTATAATAGGAACAACACAAGGACTAAGAGATTCACGTATGTAACCTTTCTCGAGCAGCTCCTGTACTTGACGCATAACCTTTGTCAAGTGATATCAGTTTTCAGGTTGCTCGGTGAGAATTTCTAGTTTTTGCTAGATTAGATTTATTTTCTTACATATTGTCCAAGAAAAAGCCACAAAAAAGTTAGATCTATTCATCCTTTGTCCAAGCCAGTCTGAGCCTTTGCACTTTTCTTTTCATTGCTTGCATAGTTGAACTATCAGTTGCATCGTCGTGTCGAGTTGCTGGTCTTAGTGTCTAGTTCGTTTAGAGTTTCGAGTTTTGTTCACATTAGTCACACCGCCATTGCATCGTTATCCCTTCCGCTGTCCACCACCCATCCATCAATTTCCACCACGTGGTACCCACCGTTCATTGTCATAATCATAGTTGAGATCGTTCACATCTTCTCTTGATCCAATCTGCATCTTATCTAGTTTGTTTTGGAAAGAGGGAGAGAGAGAAAAAGAGAGAGAAAAAAGTAAAAACAAAGTCAAAAAAGAAAGAAAAAGAAAAAAATGTGAGGAAAAAAATAGAGAAGAAAAAAAAAATCGGATCTATCTAGACTCAATCTCGTAGTTGAATTCGGATTAGAATCTGTTTTGTGCACTGTTCAGTAAAACATGCATAACTTCCTCATACGAAGTCCGTTTTGGCTCCGCAAGTACTCAAATGAAAGCCAGCGACGAGCCGCATCTAAATAGTTGCAAAAGCAGGTTCAATATTTGGCACCTCAAAATAGGCTTCTAAATAGGTCTTTTTTCTCTCCGAAGTGCATGAACACAACTTATTCCAGTTTTTTCACGCCAGTTTTTGAATTTTTTGGCTCCTCATATTAACTCAGAATTAAGTGATTTATTTTGCGTTTGAAAGCTTGAGTCAATACCGTTCTTGAAAAAATTTATCAAAAAATTGGCACAAACTTTTCCAGAGGAAAGTTGGAGACAAAGTTGTTGATATATCCTGCTTGGTTGTTGTTTCACATCATTATCTTTACTGCCGTTGTGATCTTCACTTATATCTTGCTGTCTAGAGCTACTTAGTATCCGTCATTGATGCTAGTTGTGCTACACCGTGACCTCATTAGTGTTCTAGGCTCGCGTCTCTAGTCCGGTCTAGCCTAGGACCAGCACAGTACCATTGTTGAGCGTTTATTCAACATTGCATCTCTGAATTGATTATTGCTAATCTGTTGCTACCATATATAGCCAACCCAGCTCCACATATTGCTACATCGTGTATACATACGTTCCCCTAGAAATCGCTTTACACAATCTTCGGAGTTATTTGACACCGCTGGTTGCCTGTCACCACCTGCCGCATGGTAAGAACTTGTAAGATATTGATATTTGCTTTACTTTGAGCACTTTACAACCACATCCTAGTAGTTCATAGGAACATTATTCTCGAATTTTGTTTCTTATTTCTACTAATCATGACAGGTTCCGGAGATAGAAGTTCTTGGACGACGTGCACATCTTCACCATCACGAGAGTTGGGACAATACACACAAGCACATGGTCAGGTTATCTTTTTATCATCATTTGAGGGTAGATTTAATCCTGCTATTTATATAGCTTCGGAGCTTGAAGTAGAACAAGTTTTTAGTCACCATGAATTTTCTGAACTTGAGCGAGTGCGAGCTGCCACTAGAGCATTTACTGATTTTGCTTCTGTTTGGTGGAGTGTGCATTGTAAGAAAAACATTGATAACCAACCCACAACTTGGAAAGATTTGAAATATGTAATGAGACAACAATTTTTCCCTCCTTACTATCGTCGTGAATTGCTTCGCCAATTTGAACAATTTAAACAAGGCAACAACACTGTTCATTCTTACTACCAAGAGTTCAAATCTTATATGCATCATTGTGACATAGAAGAATCTGAGGATGATACAATGAATAGATTTCTTGGTGGTTTGAACCATGATATTCAGGCAAGATTTCAGTATATTCCTCGTTGCATTACTGGTATGTATGTTCGTGCTTGTACCTTTGAGAGACAGATACAGGACGATGCATTGGGTGACAACAAGAACTACTATTCCAGTTCATGCTCACCACCACTGGTTGGTTCCTCCACCGTTGCACCTACTAGAGCAGCCTCACCTAGGATTGTGAGCACGACATCATCTCAAGAGTATGGTACATTGTCAACGTCCATACCTACATCAGCTAAGTCTTTGCGGCAAGGTAACAATAATGGTATTGATGATATAACTTCACATGAGAATGATGCATGCCTAGTTAACTTGAATGCATCATGTGTTGAGTTACCTGTTGATTTCAGCACACCACCTATTTTAGAGAATCTTGTTACTGTCATGAATGCGCCATGTGATCAAATAACCGAAATACCAACAATTTTTAGTGCACCCATAGAATTAACTATTGATGCAAAAGAACAAATGTTTAATCATTTTGATATGACCTCTAATCTTGGTAATGATTCTATGTCCAATGACTTATTTCATGTTTGCTTATTTAAGCATGTTGTAGCATGTAAATTTGATGCAAGTAAGGTTTACTCACCAATGTTGGGAAGGTTTAATGATGAACATTGTCAATCTTTTGAAATGAATAAGAGCTTCACTTATATGTGCAAACTGAGTTGCAATATTTTAATGCCTTCTAATTCTTGTGATAATTTTTTGGCTTTAGATTTTATGAACTATGAAAGTTACTCATGTATACATGTGTCATATGTGCACAAATCAAGGGAAGTAAAAATGGATGACATATACATATACAACATGTACACCTTGTCTCTTTTGTTAGCCACATTTCAGATTAAGCAACGCCGAGGACGACTCTGTTTTCAAGAAGGGGAGGATGATGAGGACATGACTACCTTGGATACGACCAAAAATATTGCATACATGCATATTTGTCAGGTGATTTCTAGTTCAAACTATTCAATAATCTATTTATGTTATCCAGAACAAAAATACTTCACACACTTATGTCTTTTGTCTAATTGTAGGTGTATGAGACATTCGTACAATCCACATATGAAGATAAGGGAAAATGAGAAGTTTAGGTTATGTTCAAAATGTCCTCTCGCGTCAATTTTGGGCCAAGAGAAGATAGAGTCCAAGTCTCTCATGTTCTGGATTCAGATTCGGACTGCACAGACATACAGGACTCAAAACGTCAACACTTTTTTCATACGGACTCCGAATTGGGTGATTCTTTTTTTGTTAGAAAGTAGATTTCGTGCTCATTCCAAGCCATTTGGAATCACCTTCAAATTCGTCCAGAGTATTGAGATATTGACCAATCAATCTGACCCTGCAGCAGAATCCGAGTCAAAGAACAAGTCCAAAGGTGTTGCACCACCTCCACTTGGGCCCATGAGCCTTGTACGACCTAGGGTTAGTTTTAGGCTGCCTTGGGACGTCCTTCCACCTCCTTGGCCGCCACCCTTTGCTCCTATATCAGTAGATCTATCTAGTAGCTTTTTCCTTGGGATTTGTTTAGTTAAAAGTTAGCCAACGCAACTTTGTGTACTTCGTTTGTCTCCAACGACCAGACCAAGACCGCTTCCAGATCCCCACCATTATCAATACTTCATCTATATTCGCAATATTCAGATTGCTTTATCATATTCTTGCTTGTTCTTCGATTGCTTGCAGGAATAGACCTTCGTGGTCAGGTTGATCGTGCTCTGGCGTGGTCAATAACCTCTCGGAGTTGGTTTAGCGATTGCTAAGGCGCAACGTCGTGCATGTTTGTAGTCGGATCGTCAAAGTCGTCTCCACCAAATCGATAGTTATCATCTCATCGAAAGATCAGGACACCCTTGCCTCTATCAGATATAGCACAAACTTGAGAAAAGGCTTCAACAAACCACCGTTAGGATTGAACATGAAAGTAGCAAAGACGCAATTCACCGGGAAGAATTAGAAAATGAATGAAGCTACTTGCTAGGATTTAGATACATGAGAACGAAGAGATCATGAACTGATTAGACGATATTTGAACGATGCACCGGTAAGATTTGGAGAACGGGAGCTAAAAGCAGGAATGAATAATTCTGAGATGATGGGCTTCGAAGAATCAAACTGAAAAATGCACTTGAATTGCTCCGGATGGGTGAAAAGAATTCTCACAATCGAAAACAATTATGAGAGGATGGCATCATGCTTGAACTACACATCTCTGAGAGAATGGATAAGATTTGGAGGAAAAACTCTTATTCGGTCTTCAAATGTTGAGAATGACGATGAAAAACACCACCATGAATTGTTGAGATACTCCGGGATGAAAATTAGAAAGGTGGAACCAACGATGAAAAGAATTTGAAAGATCTTGGAGAAAGACATATGACTGATGATAATTCATTCTTATGTCAACTTTGAAAGAATTTGAGGATAGCTCCGGGAAAATTAGAAGAGTCAGATAAGATCCTAGGAAAAGACCCGTGGGTTAGGGCCCACTCAAAAGATACACCGTTGAACGATTTAAAAGAGAGAATGCGCTGATTGAATTAAATGGCTTGAATGAGATAAAAACCTCAAAATAACTTGAACGGATCGAGAATGGAAATGTGAATCTTTTGAAATATCTTCGGCACTCCGGATATGAATATAGACAGGTGAATAAATAAGAGAGCCTTGGATAAGAACTTCCAACATGGAAATCATGTGAATTGAGGAAGGTGGAAATAATGAATACCGAAAGCTTGAATTTAGTCCATCGGAGAAGAAAAGAGGATGAAAAAGGAAAGAATGATGAACTTGAAGCTTCTGAGCATCTCCACGAGAATTCACCGGGTAATAAAATTGAAGAAAGAATGAAGAGACTTCACATCAATAAGATGGATACATGATTAAGAAATCTTAGTCCTTAAAGAAAAAGGGGTGGGAGGGTGGGTAAAACAAAGGCAACTTGGGACGAATGAAACAAATAACGTTGAGAAGACTTTGAGTTGATCTTGCGGATGTTGAAAATGATCGGATCCACTTGAAGAGAAGCACGCCGGTTGAAAAGGATTGACACGACAAGCTCGATTATCATGGAGGATTAGTATTCACATAGAAATATGAGAATACCGCTTAGGAAAGGTATGGAATCAACACTTGACATCGAAGCAACTCGAATACCACAAATAAAAGAAAATAAAGGATTGGCTTGCTGAATAAGACGGAAACAAACGTATGATAGATATTTACCCAATCCCATATCATGCATCTATCGGAAAGATATTCTAGGAGATACTTGAATTCCCACTTATAAACTCCTGAAAATTTCTGGTTATGCCATCAGGTGTTGGGGATACAGGGGAAGCGTAATATCTCACCCAAACTAACAATCCCTACATCCAGCTATGTCCATCCTTCAACACATAACCAATAAACCTTCGGAAATCATGTACCTCAACCTTTGAAAAGCATCTGTTATACGAGTTATGGCAATACTCCCGAACTCCCGCCCCAGTACTGGGTGGTGTCGAGATTATCTCACCAACAACTGCATAAAAGAGATTTTCGATGTCAGCAAACTCAGGTATTCCAGAACAGCAACGATAAAATTGTGACGACAACACCTCGGAGCTCAACTCCCCGGGACACTACCACAACCCCTAAATGTTAGGAGGCACCAAGAACAATGTTCTCGTCACAAGACTATCGGAACGATTCCAAGATACCCGCGTGATCCTAATTTTTTTTCGTGAAATTTGAGGAGAGCGAAGTCAAAACTTCTACATCAGGAGGCCTCACCAGAGCGATGAAGATACTGAGGAGTAAAAAGAATCCTACTCTCCGATATATATAATCCTAAGACTGAAAACATTTTGTTCTAGACTCAACAACGTCAGTGATTCGATCAAGCAGGGGGCTCCTAAGTCGGGGATGGCTCTGATTACCAACTTGTAACATCCACGATGCGCTATATCTCCCACGTGTCGAGGCACGACTTAGAGGCAAAACCGCATGGTGGTTTTGTCGCAAGAGGGGTAATATTCACACAATCCCATGTACTGAATATGAAAGGGTTAAAGAGTTGGCTTACAATCACCACTTCACACAAATAACAAGTTAAACATACATCATCCAGAGTACAATCAAGGTCCAACTACAGAACCAAAATAAAAGAAGACAACCCCAAATGCTAGATCCCCGATCGTCCCAACTGGGCACCACTACTGATCAACCGGAAAAGACACATAACAACGACCAAGATCTTCATCGAGCTCCCACTTGATCTTGGTTGCATCACCTGCACTGGTATCATCGGCACCTGCAACTGTTTGGAAGTATCCGTGAGTTAGAAGGACTCAGCAATCTCACACACGCGAGATCAAGACTATTTAAGCTTATGGGTAGGATAAGGTAATGAGGTGGAGCTGCAGCAAGCGCTAAGAAAATATGGTGGCTAACTTATGCAAATAAGAGCGAGAAGAGAAGCAATGCAACGGTCGAGAAGCTAGAAGTGATCAAGAAGTGATCCTGAAACTACTTACGTTCATACATAGCACAAGACCGTGTTCACTTCCCAGACTCCGCCGAAAAGAGACCATCACGGTTACACACGTGGTTGATTCATTTTAATTAAGTCAAGTGTCAAGTTCTCTACAACCGGATATTGACAAATTCCCATCTGCCACATAACCACGGGCACGGCTTTCGAAAGTTTAAACCCTGCAGGGGTGTCCCAACTTAGCCCATCACAAGCTCTCATGGTCAAAGAAGGACATTCCTTCTCCCGGAAAGACCTGATCAGTCTCGGAATCCCGGTTACAAGACATTTCGACAATGGTAAAACAAGACCAGCAAAGCCGCCCGAATGTGTCGACAAATCCCGATAGGAGCTGCACATATCTCGTTCTCAGGGCACACCAAATAAGTCAAGCTACGAGTAAGACCAGCCCTCGAGTTTGCACGAGGTGGCCTCACAGACTGGCTGGTTCGAACCAACACTTAGAGAAGAACTAGCCCAGGGGGAGTAAAGTAAAGATGACCCTCGGGAGCGCGACTCCCAAGGGAAAAGTAATATGTGGTGGTGGAAAATGTTAAAACCAAGGTTGGGCCTTGCTGGAGGAGTTTTATTCAAAGCAAACTGTCAAGGGGTTCCCATAACACCCAACCGCATAAGGAACACAAAATCAAGGAACATAACACCGGTATGACGATAAGTAAGGCGGCAAGAGTGGAACAAAACACCAGGCATAAGGCCAAGCCTTCCACCCTTTACCAAGTATATAGATGCATTAATTAAATAAGAGATATTGTGATATCCCAACATATCCATGTTCCAACATGGAACAAACTTCAACTTCACCTGCAACTAGCAACGCTATAAGAGGAGCTGAGCAAAATCGGTAACATAGCCAAACAACGGTTTGCTAGGATGGTTGAAAAAGGTTAGAGGCTATCATGGCAATTTGGGAGGCTTGACAAATAAGTGGTAGGTAGCACGACATAGCGATAGAGTGAACAACTAGCAAGCAAAGATAGAAGTGATATCAAGGGTATGGTCATCTTGCCTGAGATCCTGCAAGGAAGAAGAACGAGTCCATGAAGAAGACAAACGGACGTAGTTGAACAAATCCTCACAAACGCAACATTACCGGAATTATCGAGAAGAAGCACACCCGAAAATATGCAAACAACATGGTAAACAACCATCACATAAACGTGGCATGACGCACAACCAAGTATGATGCATGTCTGATTTAGTGAAACATGGCATGGCCAAGCGCGACAAACAAGTTGCATATTGACGAAACACCACATTCAATTATTTAGTTCTTTCCCATTTAGGTACCCAACAATATTAAATGTTGTTATACATGGCAAGAGATGAAGCATAAGTAAACTACACATTTTAGGCAATTTAAATGAGGCCGGAAACATCAAACAATGATTCCGGTAAACAACCACATGCAAATTTTGGAGTTGGTACTATTCTGCCCTAAACCATATTTTAGAGTTGTTAAACATGCAAGATGAGTGCACCAAGTTAAACTAGGCATTTTTCTACCCCATTTACATATGAATTTTATTAAATTCCGACTGCTTGCCAGCATTTAGTGATACTTCTTGCCAGCATTTTTCATTTTTCGGTCCCGTGTTGTCGCAACCACTACAAATAAAAGACACATCCGTGACATTTTGGGCCGAACAAATTTTTTTTCTGTCATACTTATGACACTTCTATGATGATAATTGTGACTAAACCCGGTATCATCATAGATGTGGTGGGGTCCTACTTCTATGACAAAAAATCATGACAGAAAATGGGCTTTTCATCCTGGGAGGGCCGGAGACGCAGCTACATGACATTCTTTGGGCCGTCCATGACAGAAAAAACCATGGTAGAAGAGAGGGCGAGGAAAATATCGGGGTGTTCCCTATTACGATGGGTGGTCGGGGCTGAGCGATGCACGTTTCTCTCATACACGCATGCGCGTGGGTGCGAGGCGCTGGGCTCTAACTGAACCCGAGCGATTGCACTGCAGGCCACGCGTTACTGAACCCGAGCGATCGATCGATGGATGTTAACTGAACCCGATCAAGCGATTCCTTCACTACTGCTGCTAACTGAAGCCGATCAATGCTGCATCTGGATGAACAGTGAGCATTGCCGGGGGGGTGGATGAACAGTTCCCGGTGGGGGTGGATGAACAGGACCCCGTGGTGTTGCCTCTGGATGAACAGGACCCCGATCGATTGAGCCAGTTGGGGCTGGATGAACAGGACCCCGTGGAGGGCAGGATGAACAGGACCACCCCGTGGAGGGCAGGATGAATAGTAGATGGTGGAGGGCTAGATGAACAGTAGCACGTGGAGGGGTAGTTGAACAGGAGCCCGTGGAGAGGGCTGGTTGAACAGTAGCCGGTGGAGTAGCGCACGGTGGAGGCTGGATGAACAGGAGCCGTGGATGAACAGTCGCAGGTGGAGGTTGGAGCAGGCCAACGGTGGATGAAGAGGAGCCCGTGGATGCTGGAGGGGGTCGACGGTGGAGATGAACAGTATCTCGTGGAGTCCTGTTTTGCGATACGCCACACCCCTCCCGATGAACAAGACCCCTGTTTCGACCGTAGCGCTCCAACACAAGTCTGTTTCCTCCATTTTGCGGTACGCCACACCCCTCCCGATCAACAGGACCCCCATTTCGATCGTAGGAGGTCTGTTTCCTCCGTTTTGCGGTACGCCAGACCCCTCCCGATGAACAGGATCCCGTTTCGAATGTGGCCGGTCGAACACAAGGCCGTTTCCTCCATTCTGCGGTACGCCAGGCCTCGTTTCCATCGGTTGTTCCGTCCAAGCCCTCCCGATGAACACAACGACGCATTCCGTTCTGACCCAGCCGGTTGGCTCCCCATGAACACGACGAAGACAATGTTTCTTTGTTCCGACCCAGCCATGTACACGAGCCCTGGCCGTACGTATGCGCGAGTAGGCGTTCGAGACCCTGCCCGTATGTACGTATGTGGCCGTATTTTTTTTCTTGCACACTGGCCGCTGGACGTATGTGTACATGCTACGTGCGCGCCTCTACTACGACACGTGCGTGCCTCTACATCGACCAGTATGTACGTTCACGTTCGCGACCAGAATGACAATGCTACGTACGCTTCGACCAGGTGGGTCCCGACTGTCAGGCACTTCCTTGCGTGCAAAGATGTAGCTGGTGGGTCCCAGCAATCAGGGGGGCGAATCGTTTTTTTTTGCCCGGACACACTTCCTTTTATGCGAAGATGTAGCAGGTGGGTCCCAGCAGTCGGGGGGGGGGGGGGGGGGCGAATCGTTTTTTTTGCCCGGACGCACTTCCTTGCGTGCGAAGATGCAGCTCGTGGGTCCCAGCAGTCAGGGGGAAACGTTTTTTCATGAAATACGGTGGCCGTCCGGTGGGTCTCCGCTGTCAGGTGGAGGAATAATTATTTTGCGTGTAATAAGGAGGCACTTCCTTGCTGAGATCATGGACCCAGCTGTCAGCCTCTCCACGTACAGTCCACGTGCAATGGAAGCCATTCCTTGACCACGTTGACCACACCGCACCGACAGCACCAGGGCGGTGGACGACAGCGACGCCTAGGAAGGGGACGACGCGGAGCCGGGGAAGACGCGGCAGCGGAAGCCCGCGCGGAGAGGAGTACAAGGGTTCACTGGTTCACCTACGGTGTGAGGCTGTCGTCGCCGCAGGGCCTGTCCAGCGGTGGGAATAGTATGGGGCGGTGAGGCCTCCGCGGTAGCACAGCCCGCCATGGGAGCCAAGAGCATGCGGCACAACCGGCGCTGCTTTGGGCGGCTGGAGCAAGAAGACCAGAGGTTGAAGAAGCACAACGGCCGTTAGATGGACATCGTACGGTCACTGGAGCAAGAATCATTCATATTGACTAAGTTAACAAAGCACTCCTCCCCGTCAACTTAGTAGGCCCACAAGTCAGCCACCCACCAAGGTGGGTCCCAACTAGCAGGGGAGTATTCATTTTTTTTGTGCGTAATAAGGCGACACTTCCGGTGGATCCGAGCTGACAGCGGGGGGAACGTTTTTTTGCAAAATACGGTGGCCCGTCCGGTGGGTCCCAGCAGTCAGGGGGGAAACGTTTTTTCGCCAAATACGGTGGTCCGTCCGATGGGTCCCTGCTGTCAGGTGGAGGAATAATTATTTTCCGTGTAATAAGGAGGCACTTCCTTGCTGCGACCGTGGACCCAGCTGTCAGCCTCTCCACGTACAGTCCACGTGCGATGGAAGCCATTCCATGACCACGTTGACCACACCGCACCGAGAGCACCAGGGCGGTGGACGACAGCGACGCCTAGGAAGGGGACGACGCAGAGCCGGGGAAGACGCTGCAGCGGAAGCCCGCGCGGAGAGGAGTACGAGGGATCACTGGTTCACCTACTGTGTGAGGCTGCCGTCGCCGCAGGGCCTGTCCAGCGGTGGGAATAGTATGGGGCGGTGAGGCCTCCGCGGTAGCACAGCCGGCCATGGGAGGCAAGAGCATGCGGCACAACCGGCGCTGCTTTGGGTGGCTGGAGCAAGAAGACCAGATGTTGAAGAAGCACAACGGCCATTGGATGGACATCGTAAGGTCACTGGAGCTAGAATCGTTCATATTGACTAAGTTGACAAAGCACTCCTCCCCGTCAACTTAGTAGGCCCACAAGTCAGCCACCCACCAAGGTGGGTCCCAACTAGCAGGGGAGTATTCATTTTTTTGTGCGTAATAAGGCGACACTTCCAGTGGGTCTGAGCTGACAGCGGGGGGGGGGGGGCGTTTTTTTTTTTGCGAAATACGGTGGCCCGTCCGGTGGGTCCCAGAAGTCAGGGGGGAAACGTTTTTTTTGCCAAATACGGTGGTCCGTCCGATGGGTCCCTGGTGTCAGGTGGAGGAATAATTATTTTCCGCGTAATAAGGAGGCACTTCCTTGCGCCTGCCGTGGACCCAGCTGTCAGCCTCTCCACGTATAGTACTCTTCCGATGGAAGTCGTTCCTTGACCACGTTGACCATGCCACGCCGAGAGCACCAGGGAGATGGACGACGGCGAGGCCTAGGAAGGGGACGACACGGAGTCGGGGAAGATGCGGCAGTGGATGCCCACACATAGAGGAGTATGAGGGTTCACTGGTTCGCTGCGGTGTGAGGCTGCCATCGCCATAGAATAACAGGGGGTGTAGGTGAGTACAGGGATGGCCTGGCCAACGGTGGGAGTAGTAGGGGCGGTGAGGCCTCCGCCGCATCATAGCTGGCCACGGGAGGCAGGAGCACGAGGCACGACCGACGCTGGTTTGGGCGGCTGGAGCAGGAAGACCAGAGGTTGAAGAAGTACTACGGCCGTTGGATGGACATCGTACGGTCACTGGAGCTAGAATCGTGCATATTGACTAAGTTGACCAAGCCCTCCGTCCCCGTCAACTTAGTAGGCCCACAAGTCAGCCTGCCACTATACTAGGTCCTAGCTAGCAGGGGGAGTATTCATTTTTTGTGTGTAATAAGGACGTACTTCCTTGCATGCGAAGATATAGCTGGTGGGTCCGAGCTGTTAGCGGCGGTAACATGTTTTTTGCGAAATACAAAGGCCCTTTCGGTGGGTCCCAGATGTCAGGTGGAGGAATCATTATTTTGTGCGTAATAAGGAGGCATTTCCTTGCGTGCGGCCGTGGACCCAGCTGTCAGCCTCTCCATTTACAGTCCACTTCAGATGCATGTCGGTCGTTGACCATGTTGACCAGGCCGTGCTGAGAGCACCAGGGCGGTGGACAACAGCGAGGCCTAGGAAGGGAACGACACGGAGGCAGGGAAGACTCGACAGTTGTTTCCCATGCTGAGGGGAGTACGACTGTACGCGGGTCCATTGTTCGTCCGCCGTTGCCGGAGAATAACAACAGGTGTGGGTGAGTAGAGGGATGGCTAGGCCAGCGATGGGAGTATGGTGGGGCGGTGAGGCCTGCGCGGCAGCACAGCCGGTCGCGGGGAGGAGGGAGCAGGCAGTCCTGCCGGTGCTTGTTTGAGCGGCTGGAGTAGGAAGAGCAGAGATTGAAGAAGCACGACCGCCATTGGATGGACATCCAACAGTCACTTCTTGTGCGTCAACCTTTTTTTTAGGAAAGCCTCAAATCTGTGGAAAACAACATACAGCCCATATGCCATTATTTCTAATAATTTACAGCCCATTTGCTAATTCTTAAGGTTTTTTTGGAGCCCATATTCTTTTTGTTAGCATTACAACCCATATTGTGGCCATGTTTAAAAAATTATACGAAATGTTGCATATTTCAGTGCGGTCCGAACTATTTTTAATCCCGAAATTTCGAGTCACATTCAAACTGATTTTAAAAATTAATGTATATCAATATAACATCCAAAAAATTGTCCACTCATAAAAATTAATGCAATTTAAAATCTTGAAATGAAAAAAAAGAAATTTGAAAGTAATTGTCGGTTTGATGTGTTTTAAAAATGTACAACAAATTTCTCATTACTAATAGGCCATTTTCTCATCCAGCCGAATGAAGCTCTCCTCGTCTTGAAAGATTTGCAGCCCAACAGGCCTGACAAAGCGACTTACTTGGCAAATCACAAAAAACTGGGCTAGCCATTTTTAGAAAGAAAAAAACTACTAGGCTGGTCTGTGGTAAACATAAAAGAGAAGGCTGTCTAGACAGGCCAGAGTGCCCCGTGACACCCTGCTTCCGTCTCAAAAACAAATTTGATAAATGCCACAACAAATATGGAGATTCATAAAAATGCCACTACAATTTCCAAACTTTGAAAAATGCCACTGCAATTTTTGCAAACTTTGGAAAACGTCACTGCAATTTGCAAACTTTGAAAAACGCCACTCCAGACTTTGAAAAATGCCACTGGAAATGGCATGAAATGGCATTTTTCAAAGTTTGGACATTGCAGTGGCATTTCTCAGAAACACCAGATTTGGAGTGGCATTTATCAAATTAACCCAAAACAAAAATAACTGGGCGAGCTGTTGGGTCCCTGGTGTCAGCCGCTCGTTGTGCAACTCTCTCGTTTATTGACTACGTTGACAATGGCATAGGACCCGGATGTCAGAAATCCATTAGGAGGAGCCATTTTTTATTGGATTGGAATAAGGAGGCACTTGCTTGCGTACTGCCATGACCTTGGCGGGTCCCTGCTGTCATCCTCACCACGTATAATCATCTCCTGATTGTGTACACGTCAACTTGGTAGGCCCACAAGTCATCCTCTAAACCCGTGGAGGACAAATACAACCCATTTAAAAAAATAACAGGCCATTCCATACGGTCAAACGGAAAGTTCAACATTCAGAGCAAAGTAAGAGGTTTGATCCACATATAGAGTACCGAACTTCCACGTTGACAACCATCATAGCCAAGTTAACTATCTACTCCCACTAATACTCTAGTAGCGTACAAGTACTAACTTACTCATAGCCAACTAGACGATGCCAGCCGCCATCTGCCGTACACGCTAAACACCAGCACCGGCGTCCTCCGCCTCGCCTCGGACTTGCCAGAGGTGCGATAGGGCACGTTTCTCGCACGCGTTGGCCCTTTCCATGCCGGCGTGGTCCACCGAAGCTTCGGCTTCTAAGCGGGAAACCCACTTGACGAGCTGGTAGTAAAAATCGGCGTCGTTAAAGCGTGCGTGACCGACAGCCTCCAGGGCTATTTGCCGGGCGCCGGCCTCCACGTAGTGGGCCCAGGTGCGGGCGCTCTGCTCGCGACTCAGAGCATCGATGCGCTGCTGCTCCATGTCCCGCTGGCGGCGCAAATCGGCGATACGCTGCTCCTCTGCCAAGCGGTCGCGCTCCAACAACTCCTGCTCCTCCGCCAGGCGGTCGCTGTCGGTGTCAAAACCGGCGGATCTCGGGTAGGGGGTCCCGAACTGTGCGTCTAAGGCGGATGGTAACATGAGGCAGGGGACACAATATTTTACCCAGGTTCGGGCCCTCTTGATGGAGGTTATACCCTACGTCCTGCTTGATTGTTCTTGATAATATGAGTAGTACAAGAGTTGATCTACCACGATATCAGAGAGGCTAAACCCTAGAAGCTAGCCTATGGTATGATTGTTGTTCTATGGACTAAAATCCTCCGGTTTATATAGACACCGGAGGGGGCTAGGGTTTACACAAGGTCGGTTACAAAGGAGATATACATATATGTATTGCCTAGCTTGCCTTCTACGCCAAGTAAAAGTCCCATCCGGACATGAGACGAAGTCTTCAATCATGTATCTTCATAGTCCAACAGTCCGGCTGTCCGGAGACCCCCTAATCTACGACTCCCTTAGTAACCCCGAACCAGGATTCAATGACGTCAAGTCCGACACGCAGTATTGTCTTCGGCATTGCAAGGCGGGTTCTTCTCCAAATTTTGAATGTTCGTCAAGCAGTGTCCGACACCATAAATGTTGGACTTCTTGGCTTATGCGCCCAATAAGGGCTATCTTCCACGCGTCGAATGAATACGAGGAGCCAGGGCATTTTTACATTCGCCCCCCTAGCTAGATAAATAAATTGTCTATTAAAGGGATGGGGATTCTTACATCCAATCCATACCATCCTCCCACAGCCAGAATCCATCGGAGCATGCTTCGGAAAAATCCACTATCAAACATGGCCGACCACCGCAGCTCCTCCTCTCGCCCCCGTAGCCCTAAGCCTGGTGATTGGAAGAGGTGTTCTGTCTCACACAGTCGATTAGTCGAACTGCAGACTTGGGGATTTCTCCCTCCAGCGTATATGGTTCCCGTCCGAGCCGGGCTCGCCACCTACAATGGCGGGGAGCAAGCGGAGAGCTTCCCCAGCCCCTCTACAGTGGAGCGGGTGTGCCTTGTTCCTTACTTATTAAGGGGACTCAGATTTCCGATTCATCCATTCCTCCGTGGGCTCCTAGAGTTTTACGGCCTCTAACTGCATAATTTCACCCCTGCTTCTATATTACACATCGCCGGCTATGTTGCCCTTTGCAAGTTATTCCTGGGCTGCGAGGCTCATTTCGAGTTGTGGAAAAGGTTATTTTGCCTCGTCCCCCGCACACAGAAGGGGTCACTTTATCAAGTGGGCGGAGCCGAAATATGGCGCATCGCCGAAACCGGATACCTGTCCGGTACTCCGAAGAAGACATCCGAAGACTGGCCTTCGGAATGGTTTTATATGGAGGACATCCCCCTTTCGGACCCTGTTTAGCGGGGTCTTCCTGAGTTCAACAATGCTCCTCTGAAGAAACGCCGAAGTTGGCGCCCACGGAGCCCCCAGGAGGAAGACAACGGAGAAGTCCTTTACCTGATTTACCGGATCAAAGTGCTGGATCAATCAGGATTGACAGTAATCAAGGTTATGTCAATATGCATAATGTGGGGAGTGCAGCCACTTCAATATCGAGGGCACCCCCTGTGGTGTTTTAACGGAGAAGATGATGTCACCCATTGCGGGCGTAAGGGACCGGACACCACTGCTGCTTTAGCAAAAATTATGTCCGAGTTGTTCAAGGGAGAGGAAGAGGAGTTCATCCGCATCAAGCCACGTGATGGATTCTCCATGTACAACCCTCCAAGCTAGGTGAGTTATATCTCCTTACTCATATTCTTCCCGCATTGTTTGTCGTAGGTACTCACCTTGCCATTTTACGGCAGGAATTGCGAAAAGCCGTAAGGGAGGTCAACAACCCATCTCCACAACCAGAGGACCCTGACCGGGCCCTCGGTCCCAGACTCGAAGAAGATCCGGACATATTCGTGGAGCTGATAGACAGGAAGTTCTATCAATTGAGCTGTGATGACGCCATGGTGGCCATTATGGCCGACTATCCCGGACTGCTCCCTACGTCGCACGTAAGAAAAACCAAAATCCCAACTCCAAAAACTAGGATCCCCTTTTAGACACTTCACCTACCATATACATATGGTGTTTTACAGGGAAGGCATTTGGGACGCCGTGCCGAACCCGCAGCAACTCGCCAACAAGAGGCACCGAGGCCAGGTAGGCCAAAAAGGAAGGCGGTCAGGACGGAGACGCCGGCGCAGAGGTATGACAAAAACCCCTCTCCGTGGTTGTCGTTTTTCTCAAAATGTAATGACGTCCATGTTTCTTTAATAGAAAAAACGCTCGCCGGAATATGTCCGGAGAGGCTGCCGACCATGCTTCCACCAGTCGGGCTCCAGGGCCGGACATAGAGGCAGAAGCCGACATGGGGCGGACGCTGGATACTCCTCCTACAGAGGATGCGGATAGACTGTCCGCTACAAATTCAGAAGTGGAGAGCGCCATGA
This sequence comes from Triticum urartu, assembly GCF_056163025.1. NCBI lineage: Eukaryota > Viridiplantae > Streptophyta > Magnoliopsida > Poales > Poaceae > Triticum > Triticum urartu. Next base: position 225,026,701 of record NC_141876.1, on the reverse strand, counting down.
ATCATAGGCGTCGCCGGGCCGTACTCCGTGACGCTTTCTTCTCACTAGAGGCATTTGATGCCTTCAATTCTGGAGACATGTACCTCCGTGCTGCTCAAAATGGTCTAGCCAGAGCCATGAACCAGTATGTAAGGGATGTACGGGTAAGTAAATCTGACGATTATATGTATCAGTAGCCCCTGAGACTTGAAACAGTTGGCACAACTGATTTAAGGATCATTTATTGTGCATGTTCTTACAGAGAAGAATACTCGACTGTCACTGGAGCTGGAGGAATGCAAGACCCAACTTCTGGCCGCTATTGCCACATTGAAGTAACCGGAAAGGTCCCCAGCTAGTAACATTTGTTTCAAAGAATGATAGGTACCATATAGTGTGCGGCATGGCTGCAGATCAAATATTAGATATTGCATATGACTCCGGAGAGAATGGAGGACCAGCATGTCGTACGACAGCTAAAGGCTGGCGAACGCGTGCTGACTAAGGTCAGGTGGAGAAAAACAATCTCCAATACGCCAATACCAAGCTGAGCGTGGAACTGAAAGATGTTTGAGCCCAGCTTGCGGATTGCGAGAAGGAGAATAAGCAGCTTCGACGCGGCATTTTCAGTAAGTGCTTGAATGAACCCTTAAAAGGGTGCGGCGGAGAAGCCGGCTAACAGAGTTATGTCTGCAGGTATGCTGACGGGTCATCCCGCAGAGGAGATGCCCGGGTCTGCGGGTGATCTTCTACCCGAGCTCTCACAACTGCATGAACAAGTTCGGCAGGTGATGCAAGGTATTGCCCAGGCCTTGTGGCCATCCGTCTCCCTGCCCGAAGGCATGGTAGAGCTTGCGGAGAAGCTCAAGGGAGCACGGCGGCACTTCCGATTATGGAAGATATCGGCCTGCCGTCAAGGTGCCAGGGAAGCCTGGGCCATGGTGAAGACGCGGTATACCAAGGCTGACCCAAACCACATGGCCGAGGTCGGACTTGTGGGGCCCGATGGGAAAGAGATCCCCGTTAGCTTAGTGTATGGGCAAGTAGAATTAGCCGCAAAGTAATCCCAATAGGATTATAGGCTAGACAGCCTGTTGGATGGTATAGAAGAGGAATTTAATCCATCTACATGACTATGTAATTAAAGTGACATGTATAATGCCTTGTAGCCGGATTGTAAATCATTTGTCATGGCGGACCTTTTCGCTTCAACCTCGGGACCCAATAGTCCGGAGTGTATCTGAATACCCGCTCAGTTATATAAGAACCGGGGTGACGGTGTCCTGGACTAGGGGGTACTCACCACGTCATCTCCCGATATGTTAGATTGGGCCGAGGACCCCCATGGCCGTATACTCATGGGCCAGTCCGGACAGCTGCCGCATACAAGGAAGATTCCACAAGACTTGGTGATCAAGACAAGGACTCCTCCCCCACCGGCGTATTCGGCTAGGACTCTTGTTATCATAGGCCTCTGGTGCATTATATAAACCGAGGCCAGGCTAGTCGATAGAGATATACAACAATCATACCATAGGCTAGCTTCTAGGGTTTTAGCCTGTATGATCTCGTGGTAGATCAACTCTTGTAACACCTATATCTTCAATATCAATCAAGCAGGACGTAGGGTTTTACCTCAATCAAGAGGGCCCAAACCTGGGTAAAACTTCGTGTCCTTTGCCTCCTATTACCATACGGCCTAGACGCATAGTTCGGAACCCCCTACCCGAGATCCGCCGGTTTTGACACCGACATTGGTGCTTTCATTGAGAGTTCCGCTGTGTGATCGGCAAAAGGATTGATGGCTCGTTTGCAGGTCAACTGTAGTGCCGGCATCTTCGTCGCCGGCTCGACTGGTCACCTTGGCTCGACTGAGGACCGTGCTCCATCTCCGATCGTCATGTTCGGACGAGGGCCTTCATCAACATCAACTCCGACCTCTATCAAGATCGTGGAGGAATCATCCATGGGGCTCGGGGGCTCAACGTCAACATTGCCCTCGGGCGACCGTGCTGTTTTTTCAAACAACGAACTTGTATCCGCTACCATCACCTCTTACAGCATCTCTTTGACGATCCCTTTGGTGGAATTGTGCGGAATTGAGTCTACAACAACCATGCAAAATTTCGTCGAGTTCTCATGGAGGAATCTCCGACAATCTACGATATACCTGAACCTTGTCAAATCTGGACAGGAATCTGGACGAGTTTAGGACATGGTCTCCAGAGCCTAGCTCGGAGGTCCTTTGCAAGATCCAACCGTTCAGCTCCTAAGGAATTCCCATATCTACCACCCCTTCAAATTTCAGCTCGATCCGATGGTTCAAACTCCGGGAACCTTCCGATGAGTGGATCAATTTTCGGATCCATTTTCTGCGTGAATACGGATCCGACCCGAATTCATGTTTCTTTATGAACGTGACATTGGACAACCCTTTTAGAGGAATTCTCTTCTAGGGTATTGTGCGTTGTTATTAAACACGTGCGCATAAATTTTTAAGCTTCCCCTGAGGTCGCCTTCATCATCATGCTGGTGTCAAACCAGTCCGGCGATATTGCTCCAAGGCTGCCGACCTGCGCTAGACACGTCGTCACTTTATTGAGCCGAGCTCAACTTCTTCGGATCATCATCTCGGCAAGCCGAACAAGAGTCCGGCATCACGAAGGATAAATCATCACCAACATCGCCGCCCCACGGATTACACGAAGCGGGCATACCGGCATCGCCGCACGGTCACGTCATCAAGCCGGCATCGACCACGTCACGACCTGCATCGGCAGGGCCGCACTATTGCTTCTTCAAGCTGGTGTCCATCACACCGACCTACTTCGACTCATCGGCTGACATCGAAGCTTCGACATTTCGGCTGGACCGGGGGCTTCGCCATCTCTTCATCAACCTACTCCGAAGACTTCGGCGTCACTAGCCGACCAGCTCCGTCATGATAGCTGGACCGAGGGCTTTACCTTGACGAGCCAACCTTGGCCAGCATCGCCATACCGTCGCTTTATCGCCCATCAGGCAATGGGTGTGCGGATCGAGTCCCAATTTTGGGAATCACCTTTCTTCGGATTGCTACAACAAATAAACCAGGTGCTATTAATCCTAGTATTTTTTGCTTGTTTGGGTTTATTTTTCCCAAGGAATTATTACTCTGGTTTGTCCATCATCTGTACACAGGTCTATCAAATGATGGCCGCATTAACGACGGTTGCGTGGTGATTCGGTCAGTTTCCGTACATAGTCCGGCGAAGGCCGCATCCGGAACTCGGACCGACCTGTGAATTCAGGATTTGCCACGCCTTTACCACACACCAACGCCCTGCATCGACATTGACTTCGGCGCCAGGCCATATTTCTTTTATTACTCACTGTGCATAAATTATTTATTATGCAACGATTTTTTTTAATTATTATTACTATTATCTCCGATTTGCACTATTTTTTGTGCACAGGAAAATGATCCGGGGACTTCGGCATCATTCTGCCGGTCTGCATTGACCGTGCTATGTCACCACTTCGGCGTGTCGAGCTCTCCACTCCGCCACCTCGGGACCGACTTGGGGGATGGAACCTCGTCCCGCATCAAGCTCGGACCGCGTCATCAATGCCGAACACATTAACCAGCTAAGTTGCTTTCATGCTCAAAGTTTTAATTTTTAACTTGTGTTCGGTTTGACCAAGCATTATACTTTTTTGGAAAAAAGTTGGTTGTAAAAAATTTCCTTGTCCAAAATTTGTTTGTGACACACATATTCAAATACCCCGTTTATTTGGGGGCTTCCTTTATGAAGCTTTTCCTCTTGCATATGATTATACTTGTACGGCTTCATTCCTTATTCGTGTATTACGCCACAATATGCACCTTATTGACTTAAGCGATTTGCATGCTGGGTTGCGTGGCTCCTGTGCTTACCCCTACGTTCCCGATTGTTCGGCTAGGGAATAAAGGGAGCACCTCTGCGATTGTCACGACCAGGTCCTCCGAGCTCTGACCTCAGACTGGGTGAAGCCGAAAGCTAGCACTCTTATTGTTTTCAATCATGGTCAGCACACAACGGAACTCATGAGTACAAAAAATCTATTGCACAAGTCTCATAGCAATAATGAGCACCGAAGAAAGGTATCGGTGGGGGTACTATTTTCTTCGAAGATGCTTCTTACACTTCGTCTGTAATATAGCATAAGTTCCCTGAGCGTGCTTTGTCTGTTACAGCCTTATGGCCCGGTTGCCTGGTTATCGGAAACACTGTCGATATTCTCGACAGATGGAGTACATAACACTTTTCGGTCCTTGACTGAAGAGGGAGAATCCGACGGTCGGTTAAGACGTGTTTAAATTTCAGTTGAACAAAGATATGATATTAGTACTTCGGTACATATAGTCATTATACATAAAATTCTTTTACCCAAGTCACTTGGGGGCTCTTAAATTTATATGAGCCATTTTTATAATAAGTGTTCTTCTTCTTAGTCTTTGCAAAGTTTTTATTACTATTATTATTTATCACTCCTTTTTTCGACACGAGCATGTGGTCACTAGCCGGGGAGCCTAATTTCTCTCTCAAAGCCGCTAGAGTTTAGTTTGCTAAACTGGCCTAATGAGAAGTACTCTGCCCTCGGGATAGGAGGTTGAAGCCGTAGGCTGACCCGCTTGAAGTCTTGAGATAGGATGTGTCATGTTAAAGCACAACAAAAGCAGTTTTTTTCTAAGGCCAATTTTCGGATTGGCACCGAACGCTTGATCTTGTTCGGACGTCAAGTTTTTACTCACGTTTTTTGGTTTTCCAAGATTTTGGCACTTTTAAACTATTTGTGTGTTTTCAGCACAAGTATCATAGTGCAATGCCGGACACCTTTATAGATTCGGCAAAAACATTCTCGGATCTCACTATATATGCATTGGTTTCGAATTGTGTCTTCGGTCAATAGTTGGGTTGCCCGGCTCGTGCGCTTGCCTCCTACGTTCTGCTTTTTCGGCTAGGTGTGCAAAGGGAGAACCACTGCGATTGTGCTTCCAGCTCACATGGTTAAGCACCTCAGTGGAGAAAGCCGAAAACTGACTGTCACAATAAGCGTAAACTGGTCAGCGATCCGATGACGGTGTTAAATGATGGGCCATTCATAACAATGGCCGAAGTGTTTACGGCTTGACCTCGATTGTCGTCGAACACTACCGGGGGCTATTAACTGGCCTCCCAAACCAAATCCTCGATATTTTGCTCTTACATTAGAGCTGAGGTTTCATGATCATGCTTAGCATGACAACCCAAAGAAAGGAACCGATAGCGGGACTATCTTCTTTGGAAGACATTTCTTTTGTCAAATAGTAATATAACATATCTCTCTGCGTACCTTTGTTTATAAAACCGTATGGCCAGATTGCCTTGTTTGTCGTAAATCTTTGCCCTCATAAAGGCTTTATAAAATAGGACAAACACTCCTCAGCTACTGGCTGATGAGGTGGAAGCCGATGGTCGGTCAACAAAGTTTTGTACAATGTGGATCCGAGCATTAATGACGTAAAGTACTTGAATACATAGAGTCATTACACATAATTTGTGATTTTACTATGGATATCGATCCTTAATTCGGTCACCCGTGCCTGCATTAAGGCTCGGGGGCTACTGGGCTTCGGGCTTATTATTTACAAATATTAAAGGGGCACATCGATCCCCTGATCTGGTGTTGCCACCCGACCAGTGTCTCGGGGGCTACTGCATTGCCTGTTCAATGCAGAAAGTTTTAAGTGCAATACGATTTCCATGGAGATTTTGATCCTCAGGTTGGTCGGCCGCACCCAACCTGAGTCCCGAGTACTAAGCACGCCGCTTTTTGTGTCCCGAAGTATTCTGTCGAGCTAAGACTTGGTCCTCAGGCCGATTTTGCAAATCAACCTGAGTCTCAGCGACTACTGGGATCAGCGGTCTTACATCATCCTTCAGGTGCATCTCGGGTTTTAGACCGATACACACCTTGAGGGCTACTGGCTATATATCTCGGCAGAGAATAAATTGCACCAATAAAAAAATATTGATAAAAAATTGGCCCACAGTCGGGGTGGTGCACCACCTCGGAAGTAGTCCGGCATAAAGCTCGGGCGCTAGCGGCTGGCTCCATAGAGGGCATTTCCGGCATTAAGCTCGGCTAAACTCCTTCAACTTTTTTGGACCAAGATGATCTATGACATCTTGGATATAGTCCGGCGTTGGAGCTTGGAAACAGTCTGGCGTTGGAGCTTGGATACATTTCGATGTTGGATCTCGGTAGCAGTCCGACATTGGTGCTCGGCTGCAAAAGATACCTCGAATGCTGTCCGGTGTTAGAGCTCGGACGCAAGAGGACACTGCCTCCCAGGAACAACTTCAAACCCGAGGTGTGGCATAAAAATAACAAGGCATTGATAAAGGCCGGAAACTTAAAGGGGCTCCTCGGATACCCGACGTGTAAACTCGTCGAATGCATTTCGGCGATCCTCAAGATCGAAGATGAGAAGATTTGTTGAACCAGTTTTCAAGACCGACGACCGAAGATGAAGAACAGTTCAGAAGAATCGAGGAGCGTCCCTAAACTTGAAGACCGGTTCAGGGGGCTACTGACGGTGTCCTGGACTAGGGGGTACTCACCACGTCATCTCCCGATATGTTAGATTGGGCCGAGGACCCCAATGGCTGTATACTCATGGGCCAGTCCGGAAAGTTGCCGCATACAAGCAAGATTCCACAAGACTTGGTGATCAAGACAAGGACTCCTCCCCCACCGGCCTATTCGGCTAGGACTCTTGTTATCCTAGGCCTCTGGTGCATTATATAAACCGAGGCCAGGCTAGTCGATAGAGATATACAACAATCATACCATAGGCTAGCTTCTAGGGTTTTAGCCTCTACGATCTCGTGGTAGATCAACTCTTGTAACACCCATATCTTCAATATTAATCAAGCAGGACGTAGGGTTTTACCTCCATCAAGAGGGCCCGAACCTGGGTAAAACTTCGTGTCCTTTGTCTCCTGTTACCATCCGGCCTAGACGCACAGTTCGGGACCCCCTACCCGAGATCCGCCGGTTTTGACACCGACACGGGGTATGCGTGGAAACCAGGCGTAGGGGTCATTAGTGCTTGAACAGACAAGTATCCAACTAGTTATGTTATATTACATGGGTAGTAAGAAACATCTTCCAGGGAGAATAGTTCCGTTAAGGGTTCCTTTCCCTGGGTACGCATGACCTAAAGTGCATGTCCGGACTGCGAGGAGACGCAGGCAAAAACATCTGGGGGCACATATGAAAAATAAATAAAAATCATCTTTTGTTCACCGACCGAATATTCCCTCAAGAACCCTAGCTTTCGGCTTCACCCAGTCTGAGGTACACATCCGGCTGACCCGGCAGTAACAATCGCAGAGGTGCTCCCCTTATGCCCTAGCTGAATTAACGGGAACGTAGGGCATAAATACAAGAGCCGGGCAACCCAGCTTGGCCAAAACTTAAGTCATATTGATGCATATAATGGCGAAAAAAGGTACATGCGGGAGAATAACACATGTGCGGGGCATGAAGCCCAGATGAATAATTAAGCTTCTGTGTAAGAAGCCCCCAGGTATAATGAGCGCGGTTAGCGCGTCAATAGTGTGCAAGCAAGGCACAAGTTGGCCCTTGAAGGCCTTGAGAAAGAATAAAAGAAAGGAAGAGAAAAAATATAGATAATGTATATGCAAAAAATGGACAGAGGAAGGAGACGCACATAGAGTCCGGCACTAGGCGTAGAATCTTCGGAGCCTGGCTGCGTTCCATGGGTTCGGCTCAAGTCGATTATTCGATGCATCCCGCAGACGTACGCTCCACCGGTCAGAACTTGGTCAATAATGAAGGGACCTTCCCATTTGGGCTCGAGCTTGGTCTTTGAGTCCGAACCCTTACCCGATCTGAGACCCAGGGGCCGAGGAGTTTCCAATCTTGGAAGTTCGGGTTTCGGGATGTTGCCTGATAAGTCTGGCCCGCCGCCTGACTCTAGGTTCAGGGCTTGGGTGATGTCCTCCCGTAAACGGGTATCCGACTCGGAGATCTCAGGAATTCGGACATAGTTAGTCCTCAAGATAGAGGTAGAATCGCCGCATTATTCCTCCACCACCGCAATATGATGGGTGAATGGTGGAGAGTTAATCTCCCTTTGATCGGGTTTAAGCCCAATCCGATCACCTCTGTAGCGAGTCCCAAGGCGGCGATGCGATCCAAGAGCTCGTTTAGGGATGAGAGCTCCATTTGATCCACCTGCTCGGCAAATTCCGAGCCGACGTGGAGGTTGTTTTCGATGACCCGAGAAGTCATCATCGGTGCAGCAGCCGAACGGGCGGTCATAATGAAACTGCCTAACCGGAGAGTTCGGCCGACAGCCAGGGCTCCCCTGGCGTTAATGTTGTTTTTAACAACGAGACGAGGCATCCTTCCTTACGGTGACCGCACAGTGGAACTCTCAATGAAAGCACCAATGTCGGTGTCAAAACCGGCGGATCTCAGGTAGGGGGTCCCGAATTGTGCGTCTAAGGAGGATGGTAACCGGAGGCAGGGGACACGATGTTTTACCCAGGTTCGGGCCCTCTTGATGGAGGTAATACCCTATGTCCTGCTTGATTGTTCTTGATAATATGAGTAGTACAAGAGTTGATCTACCATGAGATCAGAGAGGCTAAACCCTAGGAGCTAGCCTATGGTATGATTTTTGTTCTACGGACTAAAACCCTCCGGTTTATATAGACAACGGAGGGGCTAGGGTTTACACAAGGTCGGTTACAAAGGAGGAGATATACATATCCGTATTTCCTAGCTTGCCTTTTACGCCAAGTAAAAGTCCCATCCTGGGGACTACGCACACAACCAGGACCAAGAGAATTAAACCATATCTTAGCATCACCCTTTAATGAGAACGGAAATATTTTGAGTATATAGAAGTAACGCGATCTCTCATCATTAGTGAACAGGGCAACTATATCATTTAACTTAGTAAGATGTACCACAACAGTTTCAGATTCATAGCCATAAAACGGATCAGATTCAACCAAAGTAATTATATCAGGATCAACAGAGAATTCATAATCCTTATCAGGAACACATATAGGTGAAGTAGCAAAAGGAGGGTCAGGTTTCATTTTATCTCTAAGTGATTGTTTGTTCCACTTAATTAATAACCTCTTAAGCTCATATCTATCCTTGCAAGCTAAAATAACGGTAGAAGATTCCATATCAAAAAGATAACCCTCAGGGAAAACAGGCATATTTTCATCATCACTATCATCATCGTATTCAGATTCAACAATTTCTTTTTCTCTAGCCCTAGCAATTTGTTCATCAAGATATTCACCAAGGGGCACAGTAGTATCAGGCATAGAAGCAGTTTCATCATAAGTATCATGCATAGCAGAAGTGGCATCATCAATAACATGCGACATATCAGAACGAATAGCAGAAGCAGTGTAGGTGTCGCTAACTTACTCGTAACAGAAGGTGAATCAAGTGTAGAGCTAGATGACAGTTTCTTACCTCCCCTCGTAGTTGTGGGATAGATCTTGGTTTTTGGATCTCTCAAGTTCTTCATAATGATAAGAAGATATAAATCCCAAGTGACTCAAAGAATAGAGATATGCTCCCTGGCAACAGTGCCAGAAATTGGTCTTGATAACCCACAAGTATAGGGGATCGCAACAGCTTTCGAGGGTAGAGTATTCAACCCAAATTTATTGATTCGACACAAGGGGAGCCAAAGAATATTCTCAAGTATTAGCAGCTAAGTTGTCAATTCAACCACACATGGAAACTTAGTATCTGCAGCAAAGTGTTTAGTAGCAAAGTAATATGATAGTGGTGGTAGTGGAAACAAAATTAAAGACAGCAAAAGTAATGTTTTTGGTATTTTGTAGTGATTGTAACAGTAGCGGCGGAAAAGTAAATAAGCGAGAACCAGTATATGGAAAACTCGTAGGCACCAGATCAGTGATGGATAATTATGCCGGATGCGGTTCATCATGTAACAGTCATAACATAGGGTGACACAGAACTAGCTCCAATTCATCAATGTAACGTAGGCATGTATTCCGTATATAGTCATACGTGCTTATGGAAAAGAACTTGCATGACATCTTTTGTCCTACCCTCCCGTGGTAGCGGGGTCCTATTGGAAACTTAGGGATATTAAGGCCTCCTTTTAATAGAGAACCGGAACAAAGCATTAGCACATAGTGAATACATGAACTCCTCAAACTATGGTCATCACCAGGAGTGGTCCCGATTATTGTCACTTCGGGGTTGCCGGATCATAACACATAGTAGGTGACTATAGACTTGCAAGATAGGATCAAGAACTCACATATATTCATGAAAACATAATAGGTTCAGATCTGAAATCATGGAACTCGGGCCCTAGTGACAAGCATTAAGGATAGCAAAGTCATAGCAACATCAATCTGAGAACATAATGGATACTAGGGATCAAACCCTAACAAAACTAACTCGATTACATGATAAATCTCATCCAACCCATCACCGTCCAGCAAACCTATGATGGAATTACTCACGCACGGCGGCGAGCATCATGAAATTGGTGATGGAGGATGGTTGATGATGACGACGGCGACGAATTCCCCTCTCCGGAGCCCCGAACGGACTCCAGATCAGCCCTCCCGAGAGGTTTTAGGGCTTGGCGGCGGCTCCATATCGTAAAACGCGATGATTTCTTCTCTCTGATTTTTTTTCTCTCCGAAAGCAAATATATAGAGTTGTAGTTTGCGTCGGAGGGCATCCAGGGGGCCCACGAGGTAGGGGGCGCGCCCTAGGGGGGGCGCGCCCCCCACCGTCGTGAGAAGGGTGTGGGCCCCCTGGTCTTCATCTTTGGCAAGGATTTTTTATTATTTTTTCTAAGATGTTCCGTGGAGTTTCAGGTCAATCCGAGAATATTTGTTTTTTGCACGTAAAACAACACCATGGCAATTCTGCTGAAAACAGCGTCAGTCCGGGTTAGTTCCATTCAAATCATACAAGTTAGAGTCCAAAGCAAGGGCAAAAGTGTTTGGAAAAGTAGATACGACGGAGACGTATCAACTACCCCAAGCTTAAACCCTTGCTTGTCCTCAAGCAATTCAGTTGACAAACTGAAAGAAAGAAAGAAAAACTTTTACAAACTCTGTTTGCTCTTGTTATTGTAACTATGTCAAGCCAGCATTCAAGTTTTCAGCATAGATCATAACTAACCACATTTGCAATAATTCTCAGGTCTCATAATTACTCATATCAATAGCATAATCAACTAGCAAGTCATAATAATAAATCTCGGATGACTACACTTTCTCAAAACAATCATAATATGATATAACAAGATGGTATCTCGCTAGCCCTTTCTGAGACCGCGAAACATAAATGCAGATCACCTTTAAGGATCAAGGACTTACTATACATTGTAATTCATGGTAAAAGAGATCCAATCATAGTCATACCCAACATAAATTAACAGTGATGAATGCAAATGACAGCTGTGCTCTCCAGCTAGTGTTTTTTAATAAGAGGGTGATGAGTCAACATAAAAGTAAATGGATAGGCCCTTCACAGAGGGAAGCAGGGATTTGTAGAGGTGCCAGAGCTCGGTTTTGAAATAGAGATAAATTTTATTTTGAGCGATATACTTTCATTGTCAACGTAACAACTAAGAGATGGCGATATCTTCCATGCTAAACACATTATAGGCGGTTCCCAAACAGAATGGTAAAGTTTATACTCCCCCTGCACCAACAAACATCAATCCATGGCTTGCTCGAAACAACGAGTGCCTCCAACATACATCAGGTCCCAGGGGGAGTTTTGTTTGCAATTAATTTTGATTTAGTTTGCATAAAGCATGGGACTGGGCATCCCAGTGACCAGCCATTTTCTCGTGAGTGAGGAGCGGAGTCCACTCCTCTTGAGAATAACCCGCCTAACACGGAAGATAAGGACCGCCTTGGTTGATACATGAGCTATTCGAGCATACAAAACAGAAGGTTTATTTGAAGGTTTAGAGTTTGGCACATACAAATTTACTTGGACCGGCAGGTAGATACCACATATAGGAAGGTATAGTGGACTCATCTGGAATAACTTTGGGTTTTAAGGGATTGGATGCACAAGCAGTATTCCCGATTAGTACAAGTGAAGGCTAGCAAAAGACTGGGAAGCGACCAACTAGAGAGCGACAACAGCCATGTACATGCATTAAAATTAATAAACATTGGATGCAAGCATGAGTAGGATATAATCCACCATGAACATAAATATCATGAAGGCTATGTTGATTTGTTTCAACTACATGCATGAACATGTGCCAAGTCAAGTCAGTTAAATCATTCAAAGGAGGATACTACCCAATCATACCACATCATAATCATCTCAATAGCATGTTGGCACACAAGGTAAACCATTATAATTCATAGCTAATCAAGCATGGCACAAGCAACTACGATCTCTAATTGTCATTGCAAACATGTTTATTCATAATAAGCTGAATCAAGAATGAGGGACTCATCATATTTACAAAAACAAAAGAGGTCGAGTTCATACCAGCTTTTCTCATCTCTGTCAGTCCATCATATATCATCATAATTGCCTTTCACTTGCACGACCGAACGGTGTGAATAATAATAAGAGTGTATGTGCATTGGACTTAAGCTGGAATCTGCGAGCATTCAATAAACAGGAGAAGACAAGGCAATATGGGCTCTTGGTTAAATCAACAATAATGCATATAAGAGCCACTTCAACAATTTAATTATGGTCTTATCCTACTGACCCCCAAAAGAAAAGAAATAAAACTATTTATACAGGAAAGCTCCCAACAAGCAAAAGAAGAACGGGAAATATTTTTGGGTTTTCTTTTTAATTATTACTACTACAACAGAAAAATAAACTACTACTAATTTTTTTGGTTTTTCTTAAGGTTTAACAAACACACAAGAAGAAAGCAGGAAAAAGAAAATAAACTAGCATGGATATTACAATGAAAGAGTATGAGCACTGACATCTAGTAATGAGTGTGAGTGAGCATAAATGTAATGTCGGTGAGAAATATGTACTCCCCCAAGCTTAGGCTTTTGGCCTACGTTGGTCTATTGCCAGGGATAGCCTGGCGGGTACCCGTAGGTGTAGCTGGGTTTGTACTGCGATGAAGAATAGTTGGGATCATACTGATGTGCAACGGTTATTGCCTGCTGAGCTGCAGCGTGGAGTCGAGCTGCCTCCGCTCTCCTCTCGTACTCTTCTGCCTCCTCTCTGGTAATAACATATCTTCTTTTCGTCTATGAATCAAAGAAGTTAGGAGCAGGGAGAGTAATACGGAAAACACGTTGTTTATCAAAAATTAAACGATATATGAGAGGTGATTCAGGCCTCTCGACAAACCGGTGCGAAGCCATAGAGTTATAATCTAAATATGCAGGAGGCAACTCCGTATCACCCTCACGAATGTCTATCTCAAGAAACTGAGCTAAGCGGGTTGCATAAATTCCTCCAAATAAATCTCCATTATGTCTATTATGATGCAACCTACGAGCTATAATGGCTCCCATATGATAAGATTGGTCTCCTAACACAGCACTCCTAAGAATGCTAAGATCAGGGACACACATGGGACATGCTTCATCCTTAGCATTTATGCATCTACCGACGAAGAGAGCAAAATAATGTATAGCAGGAAAGTGAATGCTCCCTATGGTAGCCTGCGTTATATCTCTAGATTCCCCTACAGTTATACTAGCAAGAAAGTTTCTAAATTCAGATTTAGGGGGATCCCTAATACTGCCCCATGATGGAAGTTTGCAAGCAAGAGTGAAATCCTCTAATATTCCCGAAAAAATCATTTTAAATTGGCATGGCATTCTGAGGACTTTTATTTTCGGGATATTTTTATATTGCACGGATAAGTCAGGAAACAGACAGAAAAATACTATTTTTACTTTATTTCTACTAATTAACAGAAAGTATAGAGAGGGTATAGAAGTTTCTGCTTCTAGTTTCATCCATCTCATGCTCATCAAAAAGAATCCACTAACAAGGTTGATCAAGTCTTGTTAACAAACTCATTCTGATTAACATGAAACCGAAAAATTTTCGAATAACACTAGGTTACCTCAACGAGGATATGCACATCCCCAATAATAAGTATATCATATTTCTTCTTGACAGTTGGAAGTGGAAATTCAAAACCCCCAAATATAATCGATGGAATTTTTCCGATAGAATTGATACTATGAACTTGAGGTTGTTCCCTCAGAAAGTGTACCGTATGCTCATTACCATTAACATGAAAAGTGGCATTGCCTTTGTTGCAATCAATAACAGCCCCTGCAGTATTAAGAAAAGGTCTTCCAAGAATAATAGACATACTATCATCCTCGGGAATATCAAGAATAACAAAGTCTGTTAAAATAGTAACGTTTGCAACCACAACAGGCACATCCTCGCAAATACCGACAGGTATAGCAATTGATTTATCAGCCATTTGCAAAGATATTTCAGTAGGTGTCAACTTATTCAAGTCAAGTCTACGATATAAAGAGAGAGGCATAACACTAACACCGGCTCCAAGATCACATAAAGCAGTTTTAATATAATTTCTTTTAATGGAGCAAGGTATAGTAGGTACTCCGAGGTCTCCAAGTTTCTTTGGTATTCCACCCTTAAAAGTATAATTAGCAAGCATGGTGGAAATCTCAGCTTCCGGTATCTTTCTTTTATTAGTAATGATATCATTCATATATTTAGCATAAGGATTTTTTTTGAGCACATCAGTTAATCGCATACGCAAAAAGATAGGCCTAATCATTTCAGCAAAGCGCTCAAAATCCTCATCATCCTTTTTCTTGGATGGTTTCGGAGGAAAAGGTATGGGTTTCTGAACCCAAGGTTCCCTTTCTTTACCATGTTTCCTAGCAACAAAGTCTCTTTTATCATAACGTTGATTCTTTGATTGTGGGTTATCAAGATCAACAGCAGGTTCAATTTCTACATCATTATCATTACTAGGTTGAGCATCATCATGAACATCATTATTAATATTTTCATTAGGTTCATGTTCATTACCAGATTGTGTTTCAGCATTAGACATAGAGATATCATTTGGATTATCAGGTGGTTCAGCAATAGGTTCACTAGAAGTTTGCACAGTTCTATCATTTTTCTTCTTCTTCTTTTTAGAAGAACTAGGAACATCAATATTATTTCTCTGAGAATCTTGCTCGATTCTCTTAGGGTGGCCTTCAGGATACAAAGGTTCCTGAGTCATTCTACCAGTTCTAGTAGCCACTCTAACAGCATAATCATTTTTCTTACTATTCATTTCATCAAGCACTTCTTTTCGAGCCTTAAGTACTTGTTCTACTTGAGTGGTAACCATAGAAGCATGTTTGCTAACAAGTTTAAGTTCACCTTTAATATTAGCCATATAATCACCCAAGCGTCTAATCATATAAGCATTTTCTTTCAATTGTCTACCAAAATAAGCATTGAAGTCGTCTTGCTTAAACATAAAGTTATCAAACTCATCCAAGCACTGACTAGCAATTTTAGTAGGAGGGACTTCAGCTTCATCATATCTATAGAGTGAATTTATCTTTACTACCTGTGTCAGGATATCGGGGTCAGGAGGTTCTTCAGTAAATAAAGAATTGATCATATGTTTCTTCAACAGGCGGTATATTAAGACCATGTATTTCTTAAATAGGAGGTAAATTCTTAACGTCTTCAGCTTTAATACCTTTCTCTTTCATAGATTTCTTTGCCTCTTGCATATCCTCACGACTAAGAAATAGAACACCTCTCTTCTTCGGAGTTGGTTTAGGAATAGGCTCAGTAATTGGAGAAGGAGTTGGCTCATGAGCTGGTTCAGGAGGTGCCCAATTATTTTCATTTTTCAACATATTATTCAATAGAATTTCAGCTTAATCCGGTGTTCTTTCCCTGAAAAGAGAACCAGCACAACTATCCAGGTAATCTCTAGAAGCATCGGTTAGTCCATTATAAAAGATATCAAGTATTTCGGGTTTCTTAAGAGGATGATCAGGCAAAGCATTAAGTAACTTGAGAATCCTCCCCCAAGCTTGTGGGAGACTCTCTTCTTTAATTTGCACGAAGTTGTATATTTCCCTCAAAGCAGCTTGTTTCTTATGAGCAGGGAAATATTTAGCAGAGAAGTAATAAATCATATCCTGGGGACTACGCACACAACCAGGATCAAGAGAATTAAACCATATCTTAGCATCATCCTTTAATGAGAACGGAAATATTTTGAGTATATGGAAGTAACGCGATCTCTCATCATTAGTGAACAGGGCAGCTATATCATTTAACTTAGTAAGATGTGTCACAACAGTTTCAGATTCATAGCCATAAAACGGATCAGATTCAACCAAAGTAATTATATCAGGATCAACAGAGAATTCATAATCCTTATCGGGAACACATATAGGTGAAGTAGCAAAAGGAGGGTCAGGATTCATTTTATCTCTAAGTGATTCTTTGTTCCATTTAATTAATAACCTCTTAAGCTCATATCTATCCTTGCAAGCTAAAATAGCGGCAGAAGATTCCATATCAAAAAGATAACCCTCAGGGATAACAGGCATATTTTCATCATCACTATCATCATCGTATTCAGATTCAACAATTTCTTTTTCTCTAGCCCTAGCAATTTGTTCATCAAGAAATTCACCAAGGGGCACAGTAGTATCAGGCATAGAAGAAGTTTCATCATAAGTATCTTGCACAGCAGAAGTGGCATCATCAATAACATGCGACATATCATAACGAATAGCAGAAGCAGGTGTAGGTGTCGCTAACTTACTCATAACAGAAGGTGAATCAAGTGCAGAGCTAGATGACAGTTCCTTACCTCCCCTCGTAGTTGAGGGATAGATCTTGGTTTTTGGATCTCTCAAGTTCTTCATAATGATAAGCAGATATAATCCCAAGTGACTCAAAGAATGGAGCTATGCTCCCTGGCAACAGCGCCAGAAATTGGTCTTGATAACCCACAAGTATAGGGGATCGCAACAGCTTTCGAGGGTAGAGTATTCAACCCAAATTTATTGATTCGACACAAGGGGAGCCAAAGTATATTCTCAAGTATTAGCAGCTGAGTTGTCAATTCAACCACACCTGGAAACTTAGTATCTGCAGCAAAGTGTTTAGTAGAAAAGTAATATGATAGTGGTGGTAGCGGCAACAAAAGTAAAGACAACAAAAGTAATGTTTTTGGTATTTTGTAGTGATTGTAATAGTAGCGGTGGAAAAGTAAATAAGCGAGAACCAGTATATGGAAAACTCATAGGCACCAGATCAGTGATGGATAATTATGCCGGATGCGGTTCATCATGTAACAGTCATAACATAGGGTGACACAGAACTAGCTCCAATTCATCAATGTAATGTAGGCATGTATTCCGTATATAGTCATACGTGCTTATGGAAAAGAACTTGCATGACATCTTTTGTCCTACCCTCCCGTGGCAGTGGGGTCCTATTGGAAACTTAGGGATATTAAGGCCTCCTTTTAATAGAGAACCGGAACAAAGCATTAGCACATAGTGAATACATGAACTCCTCAAACTATGGTCATCACCGGGAGTGGTCCCGATTATTGTCACTTCGGGGTTGCCGGATCATAACACATAGTAGGTGACTATAGACTTGCAAGATAGGATCAAGGACTCACATATATTCATGAAAACATAATAGGTTCAGATCTGAAATCATGGCACTCGGGCCCTAGTGACAAGCATTAAGCATAGCAAAGTCATAGCAACATCAATCTCAGAACATAATGGATACTAGGGATCAAACCCTAACAAAACTAACTCGATTACATGATAAATCTCATCCAACCCATCACCGTCCAGCAAACCTACGATGGAATTACTCACGCATGGCGGTGAGCATCATGAAATTGGTGATGGAGGATGGTTGATGATGACGACGGCGACGAATCCCCCTCTCCGGAGCCCCGAACGGACTCCAAATCAGCCCTCCCGAGAGGTTTTAGGGCTTGGCGGCGGCTTCGTATTGTAAAACACGATGATTTCTTCTCTCTGATTTTTTTCTCTCCGAAAGAAAATATATAGACTTGGAGTTGGCGTCGGAGGGCATCCAGGGGGCCCACGCGGTAGGGGGCGCGCCCTAGGGGGGGCGCCCCCCACCCTCGTGAGAAGGGTGTGGGCCCCCTGGTCTTCATCTTTGACGAGGATTTTTTATTATTTTTTTAAGATGTTCCATGGAGTTTCAGGTCATTCTGAGAATATTTGTTTTCTGCACATAAAACAACACCATGTCAATTCTGCTGAAAACAACGTCAGTATGGGTTAGTTCCATTCAAATCATACAAGTTAGAGTCCAAAACAAGGGCAAAAGTGTTTGGAAAAGTAGATATGACGGAGACGTATCACTAACCCATTAACCCAGAGCCCAGTTCCAGTTTCTGTTTTTACCTTGTTTTAGGGTTTCGAAGAAAAGGAAAATCAAACGGAGTCCAATTGACCGGAAACTTCACAGAACTCATTTTTGGAAGGAAAGAAGCCCAAAATACTTGAAGAGCACGTAAGGGAAGCTTCAAGGAGGCCACGAGGTAGGGGGCGCGCCCTCCACCCTCATGGGCCCCTCATGCCCCCCCGACGTACTTCTTCCACCTATATATCTCCATATACCCTAAAAACATCCGAAAGTACAATAGATCGGGAGTTCCGCCGCCAGAAGCCTCCGTAGCCACTGAAAGCCAATCTAGACCCATTCCGGCACCCTACCGGAGGGGGAATCCTTCTCCAGTGGCCATCTTCATCATCCCGGTGCTCTCCATGACGAGGAGGGAGTAGTTCTCCCTCGGGGCTGAGGGTATGTACTAGTAGCTATGTGTTTGATCTCTCTCTCTCTCGTGTTCTTGAGGTGATACAATCTTGATGTGTGCGAGCTTTGCTATTATATTTGGATCCTATGATGTTTCTTCCCCCCTCTACTCTCTTGTAATGAATTGCATTTCCACTTTGAGGTTATCTTATTTGATTGAGTCTTTAAAGATTTGAGAAAACTTGATGTATATCTTGCCGTGCGTATCTGTGGTGATAATGGGATACCACGTGATTCACTTTATGTATGTTTTGGTGATCAACTTGCGGGTTTCTCCCATGAACCTGTGCATAGGGGTTGGCACATGTTTTCTTCATGATTCTCAGGTAGAACCTTTGGGGCACTCTTTGAGGTTCTATGTGTTGGTTGAATAGATGAATCTGAGATTGTGTGATGCATATCGTATAATCATACCCACGGATACTTGAGGTGACATTGGAGTATCTAGATGACATTAGGGTTTTGGTTTATTTGTGTCTTAAGGTGTTATTCTAGTACGAACTCTAGGGTTGTTTGTGACACCTATAGGAATACCCAAGGGGTTGATTGGAAAGAATAACTTTGAGGTGGTTTCATACCCTACCACAATCTCTTCGTTCGTTCTCCGCTATTAGTGACTTTGCAGTGACTCTTTGTTGCATGTTGAGGGATAGTTATGTGATCCAATTATGTTATTATTGTTGAGAGGACTTGCACTAGTGAAAGTATGAACCCTAGGCCTTGTTTCCTAGTATTGCAATACCGTTTACGCTCACTTTTATCATTAGTTAACTTGCTGTTTTTATATTTTCAGATTACAAAAACCATTATCTACTATCCATATACCACTTGTATCACCATCTCTTCGCCGAACTAGTGCACCTATACAATTTACTATTGTATTGGGTGTGTTGGGGACACTAGAGACTCTTTGTTATTTGGTTGTAGGGTTTCTTGAGAGAGACCATCTTCATCCTACGCCTCCTACGGATTGATAAACCTTAGGTCATCCACTTGAGGGAAATTTGCTACTGTCCTACAAACCTCTGCACTTGGAGGCCCGACAACATCTACAAGAAGAAGGTTGTGTAGTAGACATCAAGCTCTTTTCTGGCGCCGTTGCCGGGGAGGTTAGCGCTTGAAGGTATATCTTTAGATCTTGCAATCGAGTCTTTTAGTTTCTTGTTTTATCACTAGTATAGTTTATAAAAGAAAATTACAAAAATACGGAATTGAGTCTGTCTCATACGCTTCACCTTTTTAATATCTTTCGTGAGTATGATGGAAAGGATAATTGTGCCCAAGTGCTAGAAGAAGAAATCTATAGAATGTTTGGCACTAAATATTTGAATGATGAGCATGATTGCAATGTTGTTAGTATGAATTCCTTGAATATCCATGATGCTAATGATATGCAAAGCCACAAGCTTGGGGAAGCTATGTGTTGATGAAGATGATATTTTTTGTCCCCCAAGTTTTGATGAGCAAATTTATTATGAAAGAATGCCCCCTATCTATGATGATTATTGTGATGACACGTATGCTTTAAAGAATAATGATAACCATGAAACTTGTCATCTTGAACTTAATTTTCAATCACATGATAGTTATTTTGTTGAGTTTACTCCCACTATTCCGAATGAGAAGAATTTTGCTTATGTGGAGAGTAATAAAATTTCTATGCTTGTAGACCATGAAAAGAATGCTTTACGTGCTAGTTATATTGTTGAATATATGCTTGTAGGAATTGCAATAATACCAAGTTTACTCTCTATGTGCTTAAAATCTTGAAGTTTTGCTTGCTTTACCTTCCTATGCTAATTGATTATTGTTTCCATAAGTTGTTTGCGCACAAAATCCCTATGCATAGGAAGTGGGTTAGGCTTAAATGTGCAAGTCATATTCTTCATGAAGCTATCTTTATGTTTCAATCCTTATCTTTTATGTGAGCATCATTGAAATCATCATGCCTAGCTAGGGGCGTTAAACGATAGCGCTTGTTGGGAGGAAACCCAATCTTATTCTTGTTCTTTACTTTTGTTCCATTTTAGTAATAAATAATTCATCTAGCCTATGTTTAGATGTGGTTTTATTCTTTTAATTAGTGTTTGTGCCAAGTAGAACCTTTGGGAAGACTTGGGGAAAGTCTTGTTGATCATGCTGTCAAAAACAGAAACTTTAGCGCTCACGAGAATTTCTACTATTTTTAATTGGAGAGTGCTATTTAGTTAATTCTTTTTTCAGATGATTAATATATAAACTCCTCACGTCCAGAAATTTATTTTAGAATTTTATGAGTTCCATAAGTATACGTTTGATTCAGATTACTACAGACTGTTCTGTTTTTGACAGATTCTGTTTTTCATGTGTTGTTTACTTATTTTAATGAATCTATGGCTAGTAAAAGAGTTTATAAACCATAGAGAAGTTGGAATACAGTAGATTTAACACCTATATAAATAAAGAATGAGTTCATTACAGTACCTTGAAGTGGTGATTTATTTTGTTATACTAACGGAGCTTACGAGTTTTCTGTTAAGTTTTGTGTTGTGAAGTTTTCAGGTTTTGGGTAAGGATTCGATGGAATATGGAATAATGAGTGGAAAGAGCCTAATCTTAGGGATTCCCAAGGCACCCCAAGGTAATATTCAAGGATATCCAAGAGCCTAAGCTTGGGGATGCCCCGGAAGGCATCCCCTCTTTCGTCTTCGTTCATCGGTAACTTTACTTGGAGCTATATTTTTAATTCACCACATGATATGTGTTTTGCTTGGAGCGTCAATTTATTTTGTTAGGATTTGCTTTCTGTTATTTAGAACAATATTTTGCATCTTTTATTTCAATAAAAGTGGCATTGATAGTCTTTACTATGCCTATGTTACAAGTCTTCATGTTGCTGTTTGAAAACAGAAAGTTTACCGCTGTTGCAATAAGTCCCTAGAAAAGTCAGAATGTGATAAAATGTTGAAACCTTTTGCATATTAAGCTCTGGTAAATTTACTACAGTGGGAATTTTCTTTCATAATTTTTGGAGTTAGGGAAGTATGGATCTTGCTGCACTCTTTACAGACTATCCTGTTTAGGCAGATTGCTGTTATGTTTGCATTGTTTGCATATGTTTGCTTCTTGAATGATTCTATTTGAGGATAGGACTATTAAATATGCAGAGGCATTTAGTATTCAATGTTGAATAATAATTTTAGTGATTTTCTACAGTAGAGTATGATAAGGTTTTGGCAATGGTTTATAATAACTTATCTCACGAGTCATTGTTGAGTTTTGTGTGGATGAAGCTTTTGAGATTTAGGGAGACCATGATATGAGAGGAATTAAGGAGACACAAAATCTCAAGCTTGGGGATGCCCAAGGCATCCCAAGATAATATTTCAAGAAGCTCAAGCTTCTAAGCTTGGGGATGCCCCGGTTGGCATCCCACCTTTCTTCTTCAACAACTATCGGTTAGTTTCGGTTGATCCTAAGTTTTTGCTTCTTAACATGATGTTTGCTATTCTTAGAATGTCATTTTCTTTTGCTTTTCTTGCTGTTTGAATAAAATACCAAGATCTTAAATTATTTAATGTTAGAGAGTCTTCACATAGTTGCATAATTATTCGACTACTCATTGATCTTCACTTATATCTTTCGGAGTAGTTTGTTGTTGCTCTAGCGCTTCACTTATATCTTTTTAGAGCACGGTGGTGGTTTTATTTTGTAGAAATAGATGAACTCTCATGATTCATTTATATTATTTTGAGAGTCTTTTAGAACATCATGGTAATTTGCTTTGGTTATGAATTTAGTCCTAATATGATGGGCATCCAAGAGGGATATAATAAAAACTTTCATATAGAGTGCATTGAATACTATGAGAAGTTTGATACTTGATGATTGTTTTGAGATATGGAGATGGTGATATTAGAGTAATGCTAGTTGAGTAGTTGTGAATTTTAGAAATACTTGTGTTGAAGGTTGTGATTCCCGTAGCATGCACGTATGGTGAACCGTTATGTGATGAAGTCGGAGCATGATTTATTTATTGACTGCCTTCCTTATGAGTGGCGGTCGGGGACGAGCGATGGTATTTTCCAACCAATCTATCCCCCTAGGAGCATGCGCGTAGTACTTTGTTTCGATAACTAATAGTTTTTTGCAATAAGTATGTGAGTTCTTTATGACTAATGTTGAGTCCATGGATTATACACACTCTCACCCTTCCACCATTGTTAGCCTCTCTAGTACCGCGCAACTTTCGCCGGTACCATAAACCCACCATATACATTCCTCAAAACAGCCACCATACCTATCTATTATGGCATTTCCATAGCCATTCCGAGATATATTGCCATGCAACTTTCCACCGTTCTGTTTATTATGACACGCTTCATCATTGTCATATTGCTATGCATGATCATGTAGTTGACATTGTATTTGTGGCAAAGCCACCGTTCATAATTCTTTCATACATGTCACTCATGCATCATTTCACATCCTGGTACACCGCCGGAGGCATTCATATAGAGTCATATCTTGTCCTAAGTATCGAGTTGTAATTCTTGAGTTGTAAGAAAATAAGAGTGTGATGATCTTCATTATTTTAGCATTCTCCCAGTGAGGAAAGGATGATGGAGACTATGATTCCCCCACAAGTCGGGATGAGACTCCGGACGAAAATAATAAATAAAAGAGGCCAAAGAAGCCCAAATTAAAAAAAAAGAGAAAATAGGCCATAAAATGAGAGAAAGGACCAAATAAAAAAACTAAAAAAATGAGAGAAAAAGAGAGAAGGGGCAATGCTACTATCCTTTTACCACACTTGTGCTTCAAAGTAGCACCATGATCTTCATGATAGAGAGTCTCCTATGTTATCACTTTCATATACTAGTGGGAATTTTTCATTATTGAACTTGGCTTGTATATTCCAATGATGGGCTTCCTCATAATGCCCTAGGTCTTCGTGAGCAAGCAAGTTGGATGCACACCCACTAGTTTCTTTTGTTGAGCTTTCATACACTTATAGCTCTAGTGCATCCGTTGCATGGCAATCCCTACTCACTCACATTGATATCTATTGATGGGCATCTCCATAGCCCGTTGATACGCCTAGTTGATTTGAGACTATCTTCTCCTTTTTGTATTCTCCACAACCACCATTCTATTCCACCTATAGTGCTATATCCATGGCTCACGCTCATATATTGCGTGAAGATTGAAAAAGTTTGAGAACATCAAAAGTGTGAAACAATTGCTTGGCTTCTCATCGGGGTTGTGCATGATTTAAATACATTGTGTGGTGAAGATGGAGCATAGCCAGACTATATGATTTTGTAGGGATAGCTTTCTTTGGCCATGTTATTTTGAGAAGACATGATTACTTGGTTAGTATGCTTGAAGTATTACTATTTTTATGTCAATATGAACTTTTGTCTTGAATCTTTCGTATCTGAATATTCATGCCACAATTAAGAAGAATTACATTAAAATTATGCCAAGTAGCACTCCGCATCAAAAATTCTGTTTTTATCATTTACCTACTCGAGGACGAGCAGGAATTAAGCTTGGGGATGCTGATACGTCTCCAACGTATCTATAATTTTTTATTGCTCCATGCTATATTATCTTCAATTTTGGATGTTTATGGGCTTTATTATACACTTTTATATCATTTTTGGGACTAACCCATTAACCCAAAGCCTAGTGCCAGTTTCTGTTTTTACCTTGTTTTAGGGTTTCGAAGAAAAGGAAAATCAAACGAAGTCCAACTGACCTGAAACTTCACGGAACTCATTTTTGGAAGGAAAGAAGCCCAGAATACTCGAAGAGCACATAAGGGAAGCTTCTAGCAGGCCACGAGGTAGGGGGCGCGCCAACCCCTCTAGGGTGCGCCCTCCACCCTCGTGGGCCCCTCGTGGCCCCCCTGACGTACTTCTTCCGCCTATATATCTCCATATACCCTAAAAACATCCGAGAGCACAATAGATCGGGAGTTCCGCCGCCAGAAGCCTCCGTAGCCACCGAAAGCCAATCTAGACCCGTTCTGGCACCCTGCCGGAGGGGGAATCCTTCTCCGGTGGCCATCTTCATCATCCCGGTGCTCTCCATGATGAGGAGGGAGTAGTTCTCCCTCGAGGCTGAGGGTATGTACCAGTAGCTATATGTTTGATCTCTCTCACTCTCTCTCTCTCTCTCTCTCTCTCGTGTTCTTGAGGTGATACGATCTTGATGTATCGCGAGCTTTGCTATTATATTTGGATCCTATGATGTTTCCTCCCCCCTCTACTCTCTTGTAATGAATTGAGTTTCCCCTTTGAGGTTATCTTATCGGATTGAGTCTTTAAAGATTTGAGAACACTTGATGTATGTCTTGCCGTGCGTATCTGTGGTGACAGTGGGATACCATGTGATTCACGTGATGTATGTTTTGGTGATCAACTTGCGGGTTCCGCCCATGAACCTATGCATAGGGGTTGGCACAAGTTTTCGTCGTGATTCTCCGGTAGGAACTTTGGGGCACTCTTTGAGGTTCTATGTGTTGGTTGAGTAGATGAATCTGAGATTGTGTGATGCATATCATATAATCATATCCACGGATACTTGAGGTCACATTGGAGTATCTAGGTGACATTAGGGTTTTGGTTGATTTGTGTCTTAAGGTGTTATTCTAGTACGAACTCTAGGGCTGTTTGTGACACCTATAGGAATAGCCCAAGGGATTGATTGGAAAGAATGACTTTGAGGTGGTTTTGTACCCTACCATAATCTCTTTGTTCGTTCTCTGCTATTAGTGACTTTGGAGTGACGCTTTGTTGCATGTTGAGGGATAGTTATGTGATCCAATTATGTTATTATAGTTGAGAGGACTTGCACTAGTGAAAGTATGAACCCTAGGCCTTGTTTCCTAGCATTGCAATACCGTTTACGCTCACTTTTATCATTAGTTACCTTGCTGTTTTTATATTTTCAGATTACAAAAACCATTATCTACTATCCATATACCACTTGTATCACCATCTCTTCGCCGAACTAGTGCACCTATACAATTTACCATTGTATTGGGTGTGTTGGGGACACAAGAGAATCTTTGTTATTTGGTTGCAGGGTTGCTTGAGAGAGACCATGTTCATCCTAAACCTCCTACGGATTGATAAACCTTAGGTCATCCACTTGAGGAAAATTTGCTACTGTCCTACAAACCTCTGCACTTGGAGGCCCAACAACATCTATAAGAAGAAGGTTGTGTAGTAGACATCACTTATGAGTATAGGGCTAGTTGGATCACAGTGCCACCATAGAAGGCCGGGAAACAGTACTTATAGGCGGAAGGTAGCGCGACGGTCATCGGAATTCAATGCATAATTAAGCAGGAATGGCTTAGCGCACCAGCTTGCCGTGGAAAACTAGAGAAACTGAAATTCTGATTGTGCCGTCCCGTCCCGTCCGTGCTGGGTCGCACGCCGGCATGACGGTCAAACGAGTGCACTCGAATCATCTCCCTCCTTGTCAATAATGATTTCACGGATTTAAAAGGCCCGCAACAATTAAAGCGCATCTTTTTCGCATCAGTTAGCTGCCTTAATTACGACCGGCTGCATGCAGGCACTCAAAAACGCTCGTAGCCAGTACGCGGAGCAGCATGCAACGAGTCGCAGCTGAGGGCATTAGTTGATGAACTTTAGCTGGGAGATAAGGCATTTGCGAACGTTATCGCTGGCAGTTTCTTGAGATTCGCATGGCATTTTCTTGGGAGCAGCTTGTCAGTTTCTTCAGAGGTGGGCATTTTTATTCAAAAAACTGCCACTTCGGACGCAACTAAAACAGCCAGGAGCGCATTAGTAGGCTAGCTAGTGATCGACTAGTAACTTGTAAACACTGAGCGAACAGATATAAGGAACTGTTAATGCATCTCAATGATTCATAGATCATATACAAATATGTAGCTCCAAAAGCAAATATCAGCCACAACTAAAACAAACTAGTACGATTCCCATACATAAGATCAACATGTTAATGCATCTCAATGATTCACAGATCATATACAAATATGTAGCTCCAAAAGCAAAGATCTAGAAAAAACATATGTTCTTCCTACTAACATGGATGCTTCTCTTGGCCAACATTCAGTATAGACTGAAAGACAAATTTGTTTGTGAAGTCTACAATTCCTCTTGCAAACGTAAGCGGTTTCACCAACAGTTGGAACCATGAGAATGAACCACACATGATGGAGGAACATCCACTATAATATGATTTGGTCTTCTCTTGATCACACGGTGAGACTATTTTCGAAATACAAACTTTAACTTAGGCAAAATGATGCCCATTGTATAATCAGACCAAAACAATGAAGCACCTAGTGTTGGCTAATAAATAGAACAATACTACTTTTCTGTGGTCCATGAAGTGACTATCCAATCTTTCTGTGTCTATTTTCAAATGGCACTGCATGCAGTGACTATACTATTCTCTTGTGTAGTTCAACCAAAATCGCGGTCACTTTGTGTGTTTGCCAAATAGCAACAGGCACACATCTCTGTCTGCACAAATATCAAGCAGATAGTAAACATATACCCCACCTTGTATTTTCGATTTAAACATGTATCTTCCGCTTAGCATCTGTCATGTTTTGCACTGGAAAATTTGATACAGTCATGTTTTGCCCTAGACAATTTCATATTGAATTCATTTGCTTGTTCAGAGTAGAAATATAGCGCCTATTCTTCATCAGACCAAGGATATCCATGTTCGCAGTGATGGAAGAGGTGAAATCGATACAACCGAAATTAAGCATCCAATCATTGAATCCTGTCCTGCACCTCCAATGTAGGTCCACCCTGCCAATAAATTCACATGCAAACCACTAGTATTACTATCTAATGATAGTACAAAAAGAGTAGCAAGATAGTAGCAAACCATGTACCTTCTTAATGAACAGCTCATAGTGCCAGCAATTGGATATAAAGGTTTGGAAGAAAACATGCTCCTAATGTTGAACCAGTTGGACTTTTTGTGCAGTTCCACTAAAATCAAGCATCCCTGTTTGCATAGATATTGAAAGTGTGATTACTATAAAAGTGGCACTAGTTGAAGCATAGACTCACAAATATAAGCATTCCAATTTCTTAATGGGAAAAGGTAGCAAGACTGTTTCTAACCACCTGTTTGAAGGAATAAATAAGGCAACAAAGGCTGATGTCAGAAAGGCATATATAGTTCTTTCTGAAAGAATGATCGATTCCTGACCTTTCCTCTTCTTTTAAGCATATTTTGTGTAGTTCAACTAAAATAAAATGCCATCACCGCCTTGACAATTCAGTGACACTGTACAAAAGGAAATGACTTAACATTACATCATGATGTCAGGTATGTAGTCGACAGGCATTAGAGACAAACTTACAGACCTCCTCCGATAACATAATGAACATTAATTTTAACAAAGGTGTGACTAGCTTTATGATACGTCTCCAACGTATCTATAATTTTTGATTGCTCCATGCTATATTATCTACTGCGTTGGGCAATATTGGGCTTTATTATCCACTTTTATATTACTTTTGGGACTAACCTATTAACCGGAGGCCCAACCCAGATTTGCTGTTTTATGCCTATTTCAGTGTTTCGAAGAAAAGGAATATCAAACGGAGTCGAAACGGAACGAAATCAACTGGAGAAGTTATTTTTGGAACGAAAGCCACCAGATAGACTTGGACTCCATGTCAGGAGATACGGGAGGTGCTCACGAGGGTGGGGGGCGTGCCCCCTGCCTCGTGGGGCCCCCGTAGCTCCTCCGACATACCCCGTGCACCCATATATACCTACGTAACCTAAAACTTCCAGAACAGAAACTAGATCGGGAGTTCCGCTGCCAGAAGCCTCCGTAGCCATCGAAAACCAATCTAGACCCGTTCTGGCACCCTGCCGAAGGGGGCAATCCTTCTCCGGTGGCCATCTTCATCATCCTGGTGCTCTCCATGACGAGGAGGGAGTAGTTCTCCCGCGGGGCTAAGGGTATGTACCAGTAGCTATGTGTTTGATCTCTCTCTCTCTCCCGTGTTCTTGAGGTGATACAATCTTGATGTATCGCGAGATTTGATATTATAGTTGGATCTTATGTTTCTCCTCTCCCTCTTCTCTCTTGTAATGAATCAAGTTTACACTTTGAAGTAATCTTTTCGGATTGAGTCTTTAAAGATTTGAGAACACTTGATGTATGTCTTGCCGTGGATATCTGTGGTGACAATGGGATATCACGTGATTCACTTGATGTATGTTTTGGTGATCAAATTGCGGGTTCCGCCCATGAACCTATGCATAGGGGTTGGCAGACGTTTTCGTCGTGATTCTCTGGTAGAAACTTTGGGGCACTCTTTGAGGTCCTTTGTGTTGGTTGAATAGATGAATCTGAGTTTGTGTGACGCATATCGTACAATCATACCCACGGATACTTGAGGTGACATTGGAGTATCTAGGTGACATTAGGGTTTTGGTTGATTTGTGTCTTAAGGTGTTATTCTAGTACGAACTCTAGGGCTGTTTGTGACACTTATAGGAATAGCCCACCGGATTGATTGGAAAGAATAACTTTGAGGTGGTTTCGTACCCTACCATAATCTCTTCGTTCGTTCTCCGCTATTAGTGACTTTGGAGTGACTCTTTGTTGCATGTTGAGGGATAGTTATGTGATCCAATTATGTTAGTATTGTTGAGGGAACTTACACTAGCGAAAGTATGAACCCTAGGCCTTATTTCCACACATTGCAATACTGTTTACGCTCACTTTTATCACTTGCTACCTTGCTGTTTTTATTATTTCAGATTACAAATACCTTTATCTACTATCCATATACCACTTGTTTCACCATCTCTTCGCCGAACTATTGCACCTATACAATTTACCATTGTATTGGGTGTGTTGGGGACACAAGAGACTCTTTGTTATTTGGTTGCAGGGTTGCTTGAGAGAGACCATCTTCATCCTACGCCTCCTACGGATTGATAAACCTTAGGTCATCCACTTGAGGGAAATTTGCTACTGTCCTACAAACCTCTGCACTTGGAGGCCCAACAACGTCTACAAGAAGAAGGTTGCGTAGTAGACATCAAGCTCTTTTCTGGCGCCGTTGCCGGGGAGGTGAGTGCTTGAAGGTATACCTTTAGATCTTGCAATCGAGTCTTTTAGTTTCTTGTTTTATCACTAGTTTAGTTTATAAAAGAAAACTATAAAAAATGGAATTAAGTTTGTCTCATACTCTTCACCTTTTTAATATCTTTTGTGAGTATGATGGAAAGGATAATTATGCTCAAGTGCTAGAAGAAGAAATCTATAAAATGTTTGGCACTAAATATTTGAATGATGAGCATGATTGCAATGTTGTTAGTATGAATTCCTTGAATATCCATGATGCTAATGATATGCAAAGCCACAAGCTTGGGGAAGCTATGTTTGATGAAGATGATATTTTTTGTCCCCCAAGTTTTGATGATCAAATTTATTACGATGAAAGCATGCCTCCTATCTATGATGATTATTGTGATGACACTTATGCTTTAAAGAATAATAAT
Organism: Triticum urartu; assembly: GCF_056163025.1. NCBI lineage: Eukaryota > Viridiplantae > Streptophyta > Magnoliopsida > Poales > Poaceae > Triticum > Triticum urartu. Next base: position 224,996,284 of record NC_141876.1, on the reverse strand, counting down.
AACAATGAACCTTGTCATCTTGATCTTAATTTTCAATCACATGATAGTTATTTTGTTGAGTTTGCTCCCACTATTATTCATGAGAAGAATTTTGCTTGTGTGGAGAGTAGTAAATTTTCTATGCTTGTAGATCATGAAAAGAACTCTTTAGGTGCTGGTTATATTGTTGAATTCATTCATGATGCCACTGAAAATTATTATGAGGGAGGAATATATGCTTGTAGCAGTTGCAATAATATCAAGTTTCCAATCTACGTGCTTAAAGTTTTGAAGTTATGCTTGCTTTACCTTCCTATGCAAGTTGATTCTTGTTCCCATAAGTTGTTTTCTCACAAAATCCCTATGCATAAGAAGTGTGTTAGACTTAAATGTACTAGTTATGTTCTTCATGATGCTCTCTTTATGTTTCAATTCTTATCTTTTATGTGAGCATCATTGAAATCATCATGCCTAGCTAGGGGTGTTAAACGATAGCGCTTGTTGGGAGGCAACCCAATTTTATTTTTATTCCATGCTTTTTGCTCCTGTTTAGTAATAAATAATTCATCTAGACTCTGTTTAGATGTGGTTTTATGCCTTTAATTAGTGTCTGTTCCAAGTAGAACCTTTGGGAAGACTTTGGGAAAGTCTTGTTGATCATGCTGTAAAAAACAGAAACTTTAGCGCTCACGAGAACTACTGCCATTTTTATTTGGAGAGTTCTATTTAGTTAATTATTTTTTCAGATGATTAATAGATAAATTCCTCAGGTCCAGAAATTTATTTGAGAATTTTATGAGTTCCAGAAGTATAAGTTTGATCCAGATTACTACAGATTGTTCTGTTTTTGACATATTCTGTTTTTCATGTGTTGTTTACTTATTTTGATGAATCTATGGCTAGTAAAATAGTTTATAAACCATAGAGAAGTTGGAATACAGTAGGTTTAACACAAAAATAAATAAAGAATGAGTTCATTACAGTACCTTGAAGTGGTGATTTATTTTCATATACTAACGGAGCTTACGAGTTTTCTGTTAAGTTTTGTGTTGTGAAGTTTTCAAGTTTTGGGTAAAGATTCGATGGACTATGGAACAAGGAGTGTTAAGAGCCTAAGATTAGGGATTCCAAGACACCCCAAGGTAATATTCAAGGACAACCAAGAGCCTCAGCTTGGGGATGCCCCGGAAGGCATCCCCTCTTTCGTCTTCGTTCATCGGTAACTTTACTTGGAGCTATATTTTTATTCGCCACATGATATGTGTTTTTCTTGGAGCATCAATTTATTTTGTTAGGATTTGCTTGATGTTATTTAGAATAATGTTTTGCATCTTTTATTTCAATAAAATTGGCATTGATAGCCTTTACCATGCCTATGTTACAAGTATACATGTTGCTGTTTGAAAACAGAAAGTTTACCGCTGTTGCAATAATTCCCTAGAAAAGTCAGAATGTGATAAAATGTTGAAACCTTTTGCATATTAAGCTCTGATAAATTTACTAAAGTGGGAATTTTCTTTCATAATTTTTGGATCTAGGGAAGTATGGATGTTGCTGCAATCTTTACAGACTATCCTGTTTAGGCAGATTGCTGTTATGTTTGCATTGTTTGCATATGTTTGCTTCTTTAATGATTCTATTTGAGGATAGGACTATTAAATAGGAAGAGGGATTTAGTATGCAATGTTGAATAATAATTTTAGTGATTTGCTACAGTAGAGTATGATAAGGTTTTTGCAATGGTTTATGCTAACTTATCTCACGAGTCCTTGTTGAGTTTTGTGTGGATGAAGCTTTTGAGATTTAGGGAGACCGTGATATGAGAGGAATTAAGGAGACACAAAATCCCAATCTTGGGGATGCCCAAGGCACACCAAGATAATATTTCAAGAAGTCTCAAGCATCTAAGCTTGGGGATGCCCCGGTTGGCATCCCACCTTTCTTCTTCAACAACTATCGGTTAGTATCGGTTGATCCTAAGTTTTTGCTTCTTCACATGATGTTTGCTATTCTTAGATGTCATTTTATTTTTTTTTCTTGCTGTTTGAATAGAATACCAAGATCTGAAATTATTAAATGTTAGAGAGTATTCACATAGTTGCATAATTATTCAACTACTCATCGATCTTCACTTATATCTTTCGGAGTAGTTTGTCGATGCTCTAGTGCTTCACTTATATCTTTTAGAGCATGGTGGTCGTTTTATTTTGAAGAAATATATGAACTATCATGCTTCCCTTAGATTATTTTGAGAGTCTTAAATAGCATGGTAATTTTCTTAAAATCCTAATATGCTAGGTATTCAAGAATAATGAAATTCTCTTATGTGTGTGTTGAATACTATGAGAAGTTTGATACTTGATAATTGTTTTGAGATATGGAGATGGTGATATTACAGTCATGCTAGTTGAGTGCTTATGAATTCGAGAAATACATGTGTTGAAGTTTGTGATTCTCGTACCATGCACGTATGGTGAACCGTTATGTGATGAAGTCGGAGCATGATTTATTTATTGATTGCCTTCCTTATGAGTGGCAGTCGGGGACGAGCGATGGTATTTTCCTACCAATCTATCCCCCTAGGAGCATGCGCGTAGTTCTTTGTTTCGATAACTAATAGATTTTTGCAATAAGTATGTGAGTTCTTTATGACTAATGTTGAGTCCATGGATTATACACACTCTCACCCTTCCACCATTGCTAGCCTCTCTAGTACCGCGCAACTTTCGCCGGTACCATAAACCCACCATATACCTTCCTCAAAACAGCCACCATACCTACCTATTATGGCATTTCCATAGCCATTCCAAGATATATTGCCATGCAACTTTCCACCGTTCCGTTTATTATGACATGCTCCATCATTGTCATATTGCTTAGCATGATCATGTAGTTGACATCGTATTTGTGGCAAAGCCACCATTCATAATTCTTTCATACATGTCACTCATGCATCATCGCACATCCCGGTACACCGCCGGAGGCATTCATATAGAGTCATATCTTGTTCTAAGTATCGAGTTGTAATTATTGAGTTGTAAGAAAATAAAAGTGTGATGATCATCATTAATAGAGCATTGTCCCAAAAAAAAGAGAAAGGGCAAATAAAAAAAGGGGAAGGCCAAAAAAAGAGAAAGGCCAAATAAAAAAAAGAAGGCCAAAAAAAGGAGAAAATAAATAAAAAGGGACAATGCTACTATCCTTTTTCCACACTTGTGCTTCAAAGTAGCACCATGATCTTCATGATAGAGAGTCTCCTATGTTGTCACTTTCATATACTAGTGGGAATCTTTCATTATAGAGCTTGGCTTGTATATTCCAATGATGGGCTTCCTCAAAATGCCCTAGGTCTTCGTGAGCAAGCGAGTTGGATGCACACCCACTAGTTTCTTTTGTTGATCTCTCATATACTTATAGCTCTAGTGCATCCGTTGCATGGCAATCCCTACTCACTCACATTGATATCTATTGATGGGCATCTCCATAGCCCGTTGATACGCCTAGTCGATGTGAGACTATCTTCTCCCTTTTTGTCTTCTCCACAACCACCATTCTATTCCACCTATAGTGCTATGTCCATGGCTCACGCTCATGTATTGCGTGAAGATTGAAAAAGTTTGAGAACATCAAAAGTATGAAACAATTGCTTGGCTTGTCATCGGGGTTGTGCACGATTTGGATATTTTGTGTGGTGAAGATAGAGCATAGCCAAACTATATGATTTTGTAGGGATAACTTTCTTTGGCCATGTTATTTTGAGAAGACATGATTGCTTAGTTAGTATTGTTGAAGTATTATTTTTTTATGTCAATATTAAACTTTTGTCTTGAATCTTATGGATCTGAATATTCATGCCACAATTAAGAAGAATTACATTGAGATTATGCCAACTAGCATTCCACATCAAAAATTATCTTTTTTATCATTTACCTACTCGAGGACGAGCAGGAATTAAGCTTGGGGATGCTTGATACGTCTCCAACGTATCTATAATTTTTGATTGCTCCATGCTATATTATCTACTGTTTTGGGCAATATTGGGCTTTATTATCCACTTTTATATTACTTTCGGGACTAACCTATTAACCGGAGGCCCAGCCCAAATTTGTTGTTTTATGCCTATTTCAATGTTTCGAAGAAAAGGAATATCAAACGGAGTCGAAACGGAACGAAATCAACTGGAGAAGTTATTTTTGGAACGAAAGCCACCAGATAGACTTGGACTCCACGTCAGGAGATACGGGAGGTGCTCACGAGGGTGGGGGCGCCCCCCCAAGGGCGCGCCCCCTGCCTCGTGGGGCCCCCGTAGCTCCTCCGACGTACCCCCTGCACCCATATATACCTACGTAACCAAAAACTTCCAGAACAGAAATTAGATCGGGAGTTCCGCCGCCAGAAGCCTCCGTAGCCACCGAAAACCAATCTAGACCCGTTCCGGCACCCTGCCGGAGGGGGCAATCGTTCTCCGGTGGCCATCTGCATCATCCTGGTGCTCTCCATGACAAGGAGGGAGTAGTTCTCCCTCGGGGCTGAGGGTATGTACTAGTAGCTATGTGTTTGATCTCTCTCTCTCCTATTCTTGAGGTGATACGATTTTGATGTATCGCGAGCTTTGCTATTATAGTTGGATCTTATGTTTCTCCTCCCCCTCTTCTCTCTTGTAATGAATCGAGTTTCCCCTTTGAAGTAATCTTTTCAGATTGAGTCTTTAAAGATTTGAGAACACTTGATGTATGTCTTGCCGTGGATATTTGTGGTGACAATGGGATATCACGTGATTCACTTGATGTATGTTTTGGTGATCAACTTGCGGGTTCCGCCCATGAACCTATGCATAGGGGTTGGCACACGTTTTCGTCGTGATTCTCCGGTAGAAACTTTGGGGCACTCTTTGAGGTCCTTTGTGTTGGTTGAATAGATGAATCTGAGATTGTGTGATGCATATCGTATAATCATACCCACAGATACTTGAGGTGACATTGGAGTATCTAGGTGACATTAGGGTTTTGGTTGATTTGTGTCTGAAGGTGTTATTCTAGTACGAACTCTAGGGCTGTTTGTGACACTTATAGGAATAGCCCACCGGATTGATTGGAAAGAATAACTTTGAGGTGGTTTCGTACCCTACCATAATCTCTTTGTTCGTTCTCCGCTATTAGTGACTTTGGAGTGACTCTTTGTTGCATGTTGAGGGATAGTTATGTGATCCAATTATGTTAGTATTGTTGAGGGAACTTACACTAGAGAAAGTATGAACCCTAGGCCTTATTTCCACACATTGCAATACTGTTTACGCTCACTTTTATAACTTGCTACCTTGCTGTTTTTATTATTTCAGATTACAAATACCTTTATCTACTATCCATATACCACTTGTTTCACCATCTCTTCGCCGAACTAGTGCACCTATACAATTTACCATTGTATTGGGTGTGTTGGGGACACAAGAGACTCTTTGTTATTTGGTTGCAGGGTTGCTTGAGAGAGACCATCTTCATCCTACGCCTCCTACGGATTGATAAACCTTAGGTCATCCACTTGAGGGAAATTTTCTACTGTCCTACAAACCTCTGCACTTGGAGGCCCAACAACGTCTACAAGAAGAAGGTTGTGTAGTAGACATCACTTTACTGGGATAATTTGAGTGAACTCTACACCCTCTGTTCCTTAATATAAGACATTTTCGCGGTTCAGTTTAAAGTACCCAAACATCTACTAGTATTTAGAAAAACAGGTAGTAGTTTTCTTGAGCACATATGTGGGAAAGCTTGCCACACTTTATTTATGTCCATATGCTAATGCAACACAATTCGAAATTTCAAATACTATAAATATACACTAATCTAGTGGCTAGTGCAACAGTAGAGTAGTTATTTTATTACAGGGTACAGTACAATGGTTTTACTGAACAAATTTCAATAAACTCTGGCACTGGAAGATTTCTATAAGAATTAACAATACAAAATGTAAAGGTAACACGTTTCAGCATTGGTATACTAGCTGTGCATGAGCATTAAACCAAATACAAAAGTCCGAAGGTAACTACATTATTAACTAATGATAGTATAAAAAAATTGCAAACCATGTACCTCCAAGGTTTATATCATTTTGAACTCGGGGGGACCTTAAAAATTGCGATCCCAATCTTGATAATCGATCAAACATAAAAACTTGATTGAACGTATCAAGAGAACAGCCGGAGGAGGAGGTGCCCACTCTTGACCTTTCCTGTTGTCTTCATAATTTCTTGTGCAGTTTAACCAAAATAAAATGACATCAGCGCCTTGGCATTTTGGTGACACTTTACAAAAAAATTAACTTATCTCATGAAAGTGAGGTACGTAATCTATAAGCATTAACAGTGCAAAAATCTGAAGGTAGTAATAAGTTTCATCGTTGGTATACTGGCTGTGCAACAACATTAGAATGCCTTAGCTGAAAAATCTTTAATACATCCACAATCAACAGCTAACCCTGAAATAATCCAGTGACATTAAATGGCATTGCTTAAATTTATCGATGGCATTAGACTGAGTGCGGCATTAGTTAAATGTGGCATCACTTAGCAGTAGCATTGCTTGACTTGACTGCTGGCGTTATACTAACAGCAAAAAAGTGACACTAAGAGCATGGGAGGCCCGTTCGGACAGTGGGCGCACCAGTACGGTGTACCTCCATGGACGCATAGAGTGGTGAGGGAGGTATGGTTGCCCAGAGCAACAAATATCCAGGCAGCATATGTGGATTACGTCCCATTTTTGTTATGTTTAGCCACCTTTTTCCTATGTGAGGACAACAAACTGATCGACCTGGTCATTCTCTATTGCGTTGTCATGCCTTTCTACCCTTCTTCAACCAAGAGACATGAGACTCGTTCCTTAGCTACTGATTTCCCCCTTTTCAACCTAGATGCGGGTACGATGCCTACTCTCTTGGACAGTATAGTCTCCCTTCCTTTCCTTATTCAACCCAGACATGGATTAGTCTGCATGAAGTAGGGTTTCCTTTAATAGTGAAAATTAAGGTTTTCTTCTGCGTGACCATTAGAGCAGAGGATAGCAAATTGGGAAGATGGTGGAGTGGAAAAAGATCCACATGTAGCAACATGGCAGATGGAGCAATAGAACAAGGGTATGGTTCGAAAAGAGGTAGCATACCTGAGGGTCGGCGGGAAGTGGCTTCACTCGTGGTCGTCATCCTCCGCACGCACTACGGCAATGAGCTTGGGGACGGAGGCCATCCCACGTGGGCGCTAGGTCTGAGAGGACGACCTTGTCGTTAGTGCGTGACCTCGCTCGCCGACGACGAGTGCGTCAATGCTGCACATCCTTTTCTTCCCCAGCGGATCTGTGACCACCGGTGAGGAGGGAGAGAGAGGCCGTATTTTTAAGATTTGGAGAGAGGGTGATAGTTTGAGAAGCAAGTGGGTAGCCCTTAGCAAGAAAGCTCTGAAGCTCTAGTCTATATATCTTTTTATACTACTAGTACTAGAGGTGGAGTAGTGGTAGAATAGTTTATATTTTCACTACAAACAGTACCAGTTAGTCGTGCTTCAAAACTGAACGTCACGCCATTAAAAAAATAAAGTCGAGAAATAATGCGGCACCTCGGGCCAACGCAGCCAGATCACATTTTACATGAGAAATTACACACCATGTTTCATCGACATGTGGTCCCATTCCAACATGTCAGTGAGACGACGGCTAGTCCTTTTGTACAATTTGCGAAAGGACGTGTAGGCTGGGGCGCCTCTTCATGTACCGTGGCAAACTGGCAACCGTCCACCGAGTCTTCGCCTTTCCCTCTCAATTTGGAACTGCTGTCGCACGCTCTTCCTCCCTCCTCCATTTGCCTTCACCCTTCCTTCTGCCATTGTTCGATCGTCTTCTCCATGGCGGGAACAAGCCGGAAACGACCCTGTTATTCGTGCCCCAATCTGAAAGATGACATGGTGGGGGAACTCATTGATCGGTGCGACGTCATCACCTCGACTAGCATGGCAGGTTCGTTCAAGCCCATTCTCGACTCAACTAATAACATCATTACAAGGAACACACGGGTCCAGGAGCAGTTTGATCTCCCTTATCTTCTTCGCTATAAGCTTGTTCGCATGGGCGCGGACGACGGAGGCCTAGCCTTGTGCAAGTTGATGCCGCTTAATAATGATACGTGTGATGTCAAGATGCCATCGCTTGTGGGTAAGTCCTGGGCTGGCGCAAATGGAGGCTGGGTTGTTTATATTGGGTACAATTGCGAGTGGGAACTTGTGAATGTGTACACTCATCAGCGGATTCCACTTCCAAAAATCTCAGAGTGCCCTGAGGTTGAGCACACAGATGATCTACGTACGTTCAAATACGATCATGGTGACTGTCGTCTACTAAAGATAGCAATTTGTCGAGTTCCCAACCGCTCTTGGAATTACAAGAACTATCAAGTTGTTGCTATCTTCGACAAGCTTGTTGCCGTCCTTCGTGGTTCGACTGGATGGATATTGCTCAAAAATCAGTTTCTATACAGGGATGTGTACTGTGATGCAATTGAATACGAGGATCTTGTGTTTGCTGCCACCACTCGTGGCACTGTTTTTGCATGGGATCCTCATAGTTTCGGTACATTTGTCTTCCACCGTAATTATAATTGTTTCATCCACATGCATGCGGGTTAGCAAGTTTCCCTTTACTAATTAACCTTCTTCTTGTGTTTCCAAGATCCTATGAACATTCCACCACCTATACTTGAAAAAATTTATAAGCAAGGGGGAGATGACAATGGTGATGATCACGAGCATGAGGAGGAGAAGAACTTATATACTCTGTGGCGCCTGGCAACTAATTCTGATGGATCACATCTTCTTGTCTGTATATAGTGCACTCAGACTGTTACTACTAAGGAAGCAGGTGTTTTCTCCCATGGTCGCCCTATCCTGACCTATTCCAACACCCGTTGCATGGTATTCAGGACGGATACTAGTGTGCTAGCTCCAACACCTTCTCCCTGGTTCAGTATTCATAGTCTTGGAGCAAACTCGCTCTTCCTTGGACCAAACTATCCAATGATGGTGAAAGGCGATCCAGCCGCTATTGACACAACGTTACTACCATTTATGAGAAGCAACTATATCTATACCTCAGACATTTCGGTGGTTCCCTACCCTAGTCCTGATATATGCCGCTTCAGCCTGGATGATCAGTCCTGCGTTGCTGTCGATCGTGACAATAGCTGGCCCTTCCCAGAGCACCTATGGTTCAAAGCAAGCGTTTCCAACACTGAGGATTGGTTGAGTTGAAGTTCATTTCATTGCTTGTTATCTGTTGTGTGATGAAAACTTTAGTATTTGCTAGAATGTTTTGTTGGAAATAATCTATAATCCAACATGTATCCTCGTTGTCGATGTGTGTTGATGACTTGTTGTATTTAATGAATGGTACATTTCAGTTGCAAATGCACCTCGTAGATTCAATTTATGAATCATTTTCGAGTCACTTCTTGGAGTGTAAGTACCATAGTAGTATAGCCAGCATCCGGTTAGTATATGAAGTTTCCACATCACATAGAGCCAACCTAATATTGGAGTATGCTAGCCCTCCACCGGCGCGCCGCTTCAAATGGCGGAGGAAGTGAGAGGTCGCGTCACCTTGTGTCCAGATCTGAGATGCCATGTGTACCATATGAATGACTCCAAGTTCGACCACCATGATGCTAGGTGCGAGCCAAGGAACACTGTAGGAGAGACCCCCCTCATAATTTTCCTACATTGGTCATTTGATTCATAGGATATAATATTTTTTCCTATGTAATCATGTTTTAATTGGCAATCTAGCATCCACTCCAACTTTTGTTTGACTTCCTTTGTTCCTACGAAGAGAGTACTTGCTCTAAATAATGTGCCGCTGCAAGAGCCGCCTATATTAATTAACCATGATCTAAAAAGGTGGACCAACTTTGGCTATAGTAGTACTGTACTAGGTTAGTAGGTGACCTTGCGGTTGGCTCTTCTCCTCTTTTGGAAGTTGAACAATAATGATGGTACTACAGTAGTACTTATGGCAATCTGACACCAAATGAACTGCTGCACATCCACCGCTTGTAAGCAAAAGTTTCTCCTCGTGCTGTGAGCCACCGCGCATGCATTGGCGAGGGAGAAGGCATAGTAAGAAAGCTTCTCGTCGTTCTGCGAGTTGACGGGACACATCAAAGTTATTTATTAGTACTCTCTTCAAAAAGGGCCGACCATGTCCATGGCTACCATCCCGTGCTCTGTCATTGAGTACGTGCACTATTCACGTGCCCTTGAGGAGAACAAATATTGCGTAGTACTAGGTGCCATCGAAGTGCACGACTCACTTACACACTGCATATCTCCATTTTCTTGCATGACACGCCACCTTCATGCTAGATGTCCCGCGTGTCATGGAGGCATATAGTATGATTTTGTAAAATGGAGGCATATAGATGTCCCGCGTGTTGGCAACAGGATGAACAAAGCTCATGTCTTAAACGAAAGAGTGGAAGAACATAGATTCCCGACGACCGAGAAGGAGGTACAAACCTCGGGGTGGAGCGTCTGCACTCATAATATTTTATATTATTCAGCAATATAAAATCAACCAAATATCTCCATGTTCCTATACCATTCTATAGTACTATGAGAATAACTTCGAACGTAAGCCATTGATTCACTCTATACAATGGTCATAGATGGAAAATCCAAACAAAACCAAGCATTGGATCAACTCTTTTTTCGAGATCAACTCTTTTAGCACTTAGATTGTTGTCGCCTGCCCACCTAGCCCACCTATATATCCGCTCACGTGTGATGACCACAGGAGCTATCCACTCAGATTGTATGTTACAAAAATAAAGGTCGATAACTAATGCGGCACCTCGGGCCAACGCGGCCAGATCACATTTTGCACGAGAAATTACACACCATGTTTCGTTGACATGTGGTCCCGTTCCAACATGTCAGTGAGGCGTCAGGGAGTCCTTTTGTACAATTTCCGAAAGGACGTGTAGGCCGGGGCACCTCTTCATGTAGCATGGCAAACTGGCAACCGTCCACCGACTCTTCGCCTTTCCCTCTTGATTTGGAACTGCTGTCGCACGCTCTTCCTCCCTCCTCCATTTGCCTTCACCCTTCCTTCTGCCATTGTTCGATCATCTTCTCCATTGAGGGAACAAGCTGGAAACAACCCTGTTATACTTGTCCCGATCTAAACTCATTGATCGGTGCGATGTCATCACCTCGGCTAGCATGGCAGGTTCGTTCAAGAACATTCTCGACTGAACTAATAACATCATTACAAGGAATCCAGGGGTCTAGGAGTGGTTTGATCTCCCCTATCTTCTTCGCCGTGACCCTGCTGACGGGTGCGGGGACGAGGGAAGCCTCGCCATGTGCAAGTTGATGCCGTTTGATAATGATACGTATGATGTTAAGATGCCATTGCTTAAGGGCAAGGCTTGGCAGGCGCAAATGGAGATTGGGTTGTTTATATTGGGTACAATTGCGAGTGAGAACTTGTGAATGTGTACACTCGTCAACGGATTCCACTTCCAAAAATCTCCGAGTGCCCTGAGGTTGAGCACACAGATGATCTACGTACGTTTAACTATGATCATGGTGACTGTCGTCTACGAAAGATAGCAATTTGTCGAGTTCCCAACCACTCTTGGAATTACAAGAACTATCAAGTTGTTGCTATCTTTGACAAGTTTGCTGCCGTCCGTCGTGGTTTGACTGGATGGATATTGCTCAAAAATCAATTTCTATACACGGATGTGTACTGTGATGCAATTGAATACGAGGTTCTTATGTTTGCTGCCACCACTAGTGGCACTGTTTTTGTATGGGATCCTCATAGTTTCGGTATGTTTGTCTTCCAGCGTAATTATAATTGTTTCATCCACATGCATGCTTGTTAGCAAGTTTCCCTTCTCTACTAATTAACCTTCTTCTTGTGTTTCCGAGGTCCCGTGGACATTCCACCACCTATACTTGGAAATTTTTATAACCAAGGGGGAGATGAGGATGAGGAGGGTCGATATACTCAGTGGCGCCTGTCAACATCCGATGGATCACTCCTTCTTGTCTGTATATAGCCCACTCCTGATGTTACTACTAAGGAAGCAGGTGTTGTCTCCCATGGTCGCACTCTCCGGACCTATTCCAACACCCGTTGTATGGTATTCGGGATGGATACTACTGTGTTAGCACCAACACCTTCTCCCTGGTACCGTATTGATAGTCTTGGAGCAAACTCGCTCTTCCTTGGACAAAACTATCCAATGATGGTGAAAGGCGATCCAACTGCTGTTGACACAACGTCACTACCATTTATGAGAAGCAACTGTATCTATACGTCAGACATTGCGGTGGTTCCCTACCCTGGTCGAGATATAGTAGGTCGCTTCAGCCTGGATGATCAGTCCAGCGTTGGTCTCAAGATTGACAGTAGCTGGCCATTCCCAGAGAATCACTTGTGGTTCAAAGCAAGTGTTTCCAACACCGAGGATTGGTTGAGTTGAAGTTCATTTCATTGCTTGTTATTTGTTGTGTGATGAAAATTTTAGTATTTATAATGTATCCTCGTTGTCGTTGTGGGCTGAAGACCTGTTGTATGTAATATAATGATATGCCTGTGATAAACTTACTAAATTTATGAATGGCTTTCGAGTCGCTTCTCTGAGTGGGTGTTGCGACAAGGCAAAAAAATATTTTCCAAATACATAATTGTACGTGCATTGCAACAGGTTATTGGATGAGGCCAATCAACAATAGTACACTATTTGTACTAGCTTTACATGCTGCACTATCTCTATGTCTACGTACGTAATACAACAAGTTTTAAACTTGAGACCAGGCACCCATCCTCACAAAGAATACTTTTTAACCTAGCACAGACTCCAGGAAATTTGGCCACAGTGTGAGGTGGGCCATATGTTAATGTGTTCGTTGTACGTAACCAGCACCTCGAATCCTCGATACTACTACTATAACTAGTAGGAGTAGTAGGATGGCATGGGATAGAACAAACATTCACGTCCAGGAGTATGGCACACGCCACCAGCACGATTTCCATCTGACACCATATTTGTTGGAGTCCGTGCTACAACAATCTCTTCAACCATGTCATTTCTCTAACTCAGCCATCGCGCGATAGGCGAGGTGGGTGTTTGCCGATAGTCAGTTTCCTCAACTGCGGTCCCACTTGTAAGGCCAACTCCAACGCATGACCGAAACGGACCTCCGTTTTGCTCGGATTCTGTCCGTTTGGGTAGGGCAATGGGGTCGTGTCCGGGCCATTTCTCGGATGCGGTGGCCGTGCGCCGAACGCGCGGCCGCATCCTGACCGCATACATTTTTCTTTGCAAAAACATATCTTTTTTCATCATTGATTTTTTGGTACATGGAAATACATCACCAAAATTTTTACTAGAAAAACAAGAACCACAAGAATACATTTTAGAAGATATCCAACTTCCATAACTGCTCGTGTAAGTTGGATTAGTGCCTTCTCGATGCATTCATTGTTGATCTGCGGAGGCTCGATCCTGCGTACTTCTTTCTTCTTCGAGTGTAAAGAAGTAGACGTGTCTAGCCTCTATTCTATCAACAAGTGTACTAGTCTCATCTATAAGCCTCTATGCTAGCTAAAAGTGCTAGAACATCTACTAAATTGCGCTCTATCAATATATTGTTGTACTCTTCTTCCCAATACCAAAACTTGCATCCATTCTACACAATAATAATTTTAAGTTAGCACAACTAGTCTAATCCGAGAGCAGAACCGAAGATTTGGTCGAGTCCTTCCTCCTTTTGCCAAAACATAGGACATCTAGCATCCAGGTCGTGTCATGCAAGAAAATAGAGTGGTAGGTGAAGCCACATGATGTGCATCTTGGGTTAAACTGTAAATAGAATCTTACTACTCTTGAGTAACTCCAAAAGCGGCCACCGAAGATCTTTATGGGATTTGTTTTTCATCACCAGCACGTCGAGGTGAAAGATTTGCAGGTTCAGTGGGTCCTCTTGCGTTCTCACTGACATGTGGAACCGCATAAGAGCGCGTCTGCTGGCTGGTTGAGAAGAGAGATAGAGGAGGGCTGAGCACGGACTCCAGGAAATTTTTTCTATATAACCAACACCTCGATATAGTGGGGTGGCATGGGCCATAACTAACATTCATGTCTAGCAGTACGACACATGCCACCCACACGAGTCCCATCCGACACCAATTTTCTTGGAATCTATGCTAGCTACAGCCGTCCCTTCTCCCTCCTATTTTCTCAGCCATCGCGCGGTGGGTGGGGTTGGGTTTTGCCGATAGTCGGTTTGCTCAACTGCGGTCCCACTTGTAAGTGAAAATGCAACGCAACACGCATTCCCCCTTGAGCGGCGTGCTGGACAAACCGTGTGGGGGTGCGACGCGAACACGGTAGGCTTTTCCTTTTGAACTTGTAACTTGTAAAATCTGGTTCTGCTCCATGGGGCGACCAATAGATAGAAATAACGATTTTTCCTAGAGTAATGAGAAGTTTGGTTCTGGCGCTGTTCATGCATGGAGTACGTAGGAAAATTATGAAGTTGATGCGAAAGGTAAGATAATTACTAGTAGTACCATATACTACTACATGGATTTGATGGAAAGATAAAGATACATACGGATCCATCAATGATATCCTCACGCCCTAGTGCACCGGGTCACCAACCGACGTGTGAGGAGCAGCGACGTTAGAGGCAAGCTCAACGTGCTTCTGAACAATGCCGTCCAAGGTTGCCCTGCGGTCCAAGAAGGCCAGCATCCTATCATCCTCATCTTGCATGTAGTAGTCCTTATGGATGATTTGCGCGTAGACGTGGGTGATTATGTCGATGATATCTTGCTGCGCCAAGCGATGTGCGGAGAGCGTGACCTCGAGGTGGACATTCTCCCGCGTGACGGCGGGCAGTCGCAGGGCCACCACTGCGTCGAAGAGGTTGTCACCATAGAGGCCGTTGAGGGTGGAAGGCATCGCAGAGCCTAGGCATGTGGGCTGGAGGCGTACTTCAAGGTCGTCCGCGAGCTTCTTGACGACAGTGAACTTGTCGAGGAAGCCGACGAGGACCTCATCGAACAAGGAGACGAAGCTGTCATCCAAGCGACCCCTCTCCCTGGCGGCCTCAAGCACTACCTGGAGACATTCCTCGGTGCCGGGCCGCAGGCCGGTGTCGTGGACCATCTGGCACAGCCAGCTGATGCTCGCGCTCATTGCCTCCATGGGTCTAGCTTCTACTCAACTGATCTTGCGATTGGAGTGATCACTCTTGCCCTTGGGTGTGTTGGTGCATAGGATTTCGTAGATTGCACTGGCGGGAGCCTTTATATGAGAAGTGCAGAATGCGTTGAATTCACGTGCATGTTGGCCATCTACTCCTCGCCCCTCTACTGCATCTGCCTTTGGCTGTATGACAGGTTGGCCAGCCACCCGTTGGGCCCACGTGTCATACACCCAAAGGCAGGTGCAGTAAGTCAATGAAGCTGCGTCCCCCTCTGTGCCCGTGCATGCTTTCAATGACTTGAGACTACCAAACATCACATGGAGTGGTTAGTTCATTGCATGTAATCCTATTAAGTAGCAAAAAGACATTAAAGTACGTCGCCGATAGGAATAAAACAATACACCATGTATTTATTTACAGAGGGAGTAGTACGTTTTTTTGTGACATGCATTACTAGATATTGCTAGTCAAATACTAAATCCAGATGGATGTGGTAGTACTACTAAATCAAGACAGTGGTGCTAGTACTACTAGTAGTAGTACTACCAATGTAGTAGCACTGTACTACCCGTTGGTCAAATTATTACGTGTTGCTCCTCATAGTGAAGTGACAAGACCCTACACCGAAGATGACACCTGAGTATAGGCGCCGTGTTCGGCATACCATACTCAGCCTCACCATCTGCAGTCACTATCATCATGGCTGTAGACCTAGCCTGCTTACAACTAGCCATGTTCGACATAATTTCCCATGCGTAGATGCCCGTGCATTGCACGGAACACCAAGATTGGGGGGTGGACGGCGCCGGCAGCGGCCATCGCGCCATATTTTCCATGGCCTTCTAGATGTGGTGGGGAGGAGATAAGGCTGATTGTGAGAGACAAGGAGTTGTTTGTAAATAGGGAACATGTGCGGGCATGTTTTTGCAAAACTGGAGAAGTTTGGTTTGTATGCGTCAGATCTAGATCCGATGGCTATTGGTGAAAGATGGCAGGCACAACATCATCACCAACTCAGGACCTGTTTGATTCGCAGGATTTTGAAAACGCAGGAATATGACACGACAATATTACAAGTTTCAAACTGATATTACAAATGTTAGGAGTAATGTTGCACCTACGAAGAGGGAATTACTAGGAAGTTTACGTAAGAACTTTTATTACTTTAGGTCGATGCAGCATTATCGTACAAACTAAAATCCACCGCCCTGACAAGTCACTAATGGGCAAATAAGTTTCGAGTCTCTGGCCACTTGATGTTTCAAAAACAAATTCAGCTTCTGCGGAGACTTTGTCATTTAGGCTTAGATGCTTACGGTGATCAGCACGCCATTCATTGTTGCGCCAGAGAACGCCAAACCTCATTACCTTGAGCACACTTGCCTCTAGAACAAAGAACCTGGCCAATTTAATCTGAAATGTGCTGCCTCAGTAGTCAATCAAAACAATTTTTGTAAGATGGAGATCAAGGCATTCGATGAGATTGTTATAGTGCAGCACATTTTTCACTTTCGGGTCTTTTTTTATCTGCAAAAGAAGAGAACATATTAGATCAGTTGGCTGTATAAGATTGTCGTGTCATCAAGAGGTACCAATATCATTCGCTCATACGAGAGGGTTGGCGGGCTAGTGATATTTTTTCACTCTCTCTCTCTCCCTCTTTCTATTTCCTCTCATTTACCTAGGAGTAAGTGAAGAGCTTGGGCATTTGTTGCCTTCCACTATGTGGCAGATGCCATAATACACATCGATGTCAAATCAAAAGATTTTGGCACCGCTCTCACGATGTGAGAGAGTTGGCACCGCTGTGCACACAGACCGACATGTATAAACAAATCAATCAAACCAACTACACCAGCCTCTCACTCTCCCAAACAAGTGTTTTTTTATTGCCTCAGTCCTCTCTCTCTCTCCCACGCAAGTGTTTTTTCATTGCGTGAGTTAATTTGGCACCGAAGCAAAGTAGGTGATCCAGATTAGGGCACCAGGTGAGCAATGGAGGGGCATCGATGCCAAATGCATCACAAGTGAATTTGGCACGTGTTTTGGCCAACATAGTGGAGGGCCGTTATAGCCCACTTTTGTACTACCTCTTATTTAGTATAAAATTTTGACCATATATTTATGTAATAAAATGCCAATGCATGTCACTAAAAATTACACCATTTGAAATTATGTTCAAATACGAATCCAACAATATAGTTCTTAGTGACATGCATTAACATTTTGTCAGTTAAATCTATGGTCAAATTTTGATACTACAAAATAGGAAGAGTAAACCAGGATGGAGGTAGTACTTTCTCTTAGGGTAACCATAGAGTTACTGGAGTAGTCTAAGTTACTTTCCACTATGACTAGCCTAGGCTACTATAGTAGTACAACAAAAAAATGATGCAGGTGATCACGTGAGACAAAAATACTAAAAACATTTCTTTCGGTGCAGGGCGTAGATGCAGTTTTGAACACTACACTTGTCATCGTAATTTGGGAAAATTACTAAAAAATTGAGCTAGGTTGTGATTACCATTTACTAATAGGAAAGAAGTTTCACCTCGATGAGTAGCTTCTCCGTGCACGGAAAGCATGTCAGGAATCCAACAACTTGATCTAGATTGGGGCCAATAGATTTTATTCCCAAGATCTTCACTGTGGGCATAGACTGGGTCAAGCTTGTGGGAATCATTTTCTAGAAGACGGTCGTAAATACATCAAGAAGAAATTTAAAAATGTGAATTTCAAGAAGACGAAGAAGAAGATGAGTGTTGTACCTGAATGATTATGGATCTAATAAAGAGTTTGGAGAATTTGGCAGACGAGTGCACCAACGCTGTCAATTTCGGCGCGTCAATGACCCTGATTTTTGTTGGACCTTCTAGATCCGATACAAGCAATCTCTCAAGGAAAGGCGCATTCTCAATGACCATAACATGGAACAGATGGAGTGATCTCTTCCCAATTGATGTCTTTTTGTGGGGCCAGCAAGACACATAAATCCATCGGAGATTCGTCGAGGCGATGTGGAGGCTAATGAACCCGTGGATCTGCTCAAGACGAAGGTACTCGAGCGCAGTATAGCTGCGGAGCAGGTGATCCATAGCCTTCTTCGAGATGACAATGTCGAAGAGGTCGAGCTGCTTGAGTTGAGGGAGAAGAAGGGTGGGCGCGACATTAATCTGGGGAATATAGCTGGAGCTGAAGCTAGCGTGGAGCAGCGTTGGCGCGAGGCGGAGCGCGGACGGCGACAGAGAGCGACATCGTCCAGCTTCAAAGCTGAGCTCCTCGAGCTGATCTAGGGTGGGGGATAAGAACCACTCGTCGAACTTGGGTTGGACCTTGCAGTTGGTACTGAATATGCAGTTGTCAAGGCGTCTGGCTGGCCCAGGGTGCGATGAAAGGATCTTGGAGACTGCGGCCATGCGTTTGCAATCCCCGTCGCAGAGGCAGGTGTCAACGGTGAGGTTGAGGGGGACGCGATGCCAGAGGGGGCACCACCGTCGGGAGAGTAGGGCGGTCCGCACGATAGATTTGGTGGGAAGGAGGCCGATGATGACGAGCAGCATGTCGTCGGGGAGGCTGCTGATGAAGTCCAGGCTTGCCGGATGCGGTTTTGGCTCGAGCCGCCTCCACTTGTTGGCTGCCTCGCCGTCCATCTCAACCGGCGGCGACGCCGGTGTACACGTGTGCTGGTGTGTGTTGTGTGCTGGGTGTGCGTGAATGCGTCCTTCTGTGCATCCTGCCGCATAGTGGTGAATTGTGCACGAGTGCGTCCTCCAGGCAGAAGAAGTGTGTCCTCAATGCACCCTCAATTGACTAGCGTGCGGGGTGCTACCCCGAGTGGTTTCAACTTTGTTTACTTCACCGCGTGTCAGATGTGCCTCTAGTTTACCCACTGCCACATGGGCCAGCACACGAAGATATAGAACACGAGCTGACAAAGCAGCATGTGGACTGGTTGACCGGTCAACTAAACAATATACAGAGCTATACACTGACACAGTGAGCGTATAATCCGTCGGTATAGAGTGTTCGTGTGAGAGGGGAGGCCCGTGAGAGATAGCAGAGAGAGAAAGAGCTACTCCCTCCGTTCGATAATGTAGTTCCAACATTTTTTTAAAGTCAATTTTTTGAAACTTTGACCAAGTTTATAAAGAAATTACCTATATCTACAATCCAAAGATAAATAAAAGTATGAAGTAAGTACATGTTGTGATGAATCTAATGATCTTTCCACATGTAAATGTTTTTCTCCACATATACTTGGTCAAACTTTTCTGAGGTTTGACTTTTCAAAACATCCATATGCTTATGGACATGAGAGAGTCCCTAACTAGAGAGAGAGAGAGAGAGAGAGGGAGAGTGAGTGAACAAAGTGTGTGTGCGTGTGTGAAAGAGACATGGACAACACTCGATAAAAGTCGAGAAAAAAGTGTGTGTCCTATGCAAACATATCACACATGCATCTTCGACAACGGAAGCAAGGTGAGGAGATAGTGTGTGGTTGTTTGCAACCGAGAGAGCAAGACCCCTAGCACGTGGCCAAGAGGGGTCTGACAAACAAGGGAGAGAGGTCGAGAGAGACGTACGGAGAAAATGCAGACATGGGGATGAGAGAGTGTATGTTTGTCATAGAGAGATCCCCTAGAGATCGTGATGGGACTACACGGGTGGGAGATCGAGTGACAAGGTGTGTGCGTGAATAGAAGATACCACAAGAGATATCGAGATAGACGTATGGATGGAAGGAGACAATACGTGTGTTCCTGATGGCTAGTGAGAGATAATCATACTTAGGGGGGGAGTGCTTGCGCCTATGATGGAGTGAGGGATTATGGTACTTATTAGGAGGGTGCGTGTCACATAGAGAGAGAACAAGGGCGGAGAGTGTTGGATGGGTCTATATGTATAGCGCGAGCGAGACATGTGTATGTGTGAACCAGGGAGATATAAAGTTTGAGAGAGATTGAGGAGCCCCGATAAGGCTGAGTGGTGCGTCAGATAGCTGAGAGGGGGAAAGAGATATTCCATCCGTTTGATAATGCAGTGCATGTAATTTTTTTAGAAGTCAAACTTTGGAAATTTTGATCACGTTTATACAAATGTTATTTATATCTTCAATACCAAAGATACATCATACGAAACTACATCTCATGGTGAATCTAATGGTATATGTTTGCCGTTCCAGATGTAATTGTTTTTCTCCATGTACATGGTCAAACTTTGTGATGTTTGACTTTTCAATAAATCAATATGCTATGGACTGAGGAGAGTGCCTAAGTCGAGAGGGATCGAGTGCGTGTGAAGGAGAATGAGTAAGTGTGCAAAAAGAGTATGTGTGTGAAACAGAAAGTGACAACAAACGATAAATTAGAGAGAGAGAGAGTTTGTTTTTCCGTTTCTTAGGCAAACATATCACGCGTGCATCTCCGAGATAGAAAAGCGAGGCGAGGAGATACACAAAGATAGCTAGTGTGTGATTGTTTGCAACGGAGAGAGACACCCCTATAACACATGTCCAATAGAGGTCTGGCCAACAAGGAACAAAGGTCGAGAGGGACACATGGAGAACGTGGACACATGGGGAGGGCGAGAGGGTGTGTTTCTGATAGAGAGACCCCCTCGAGATCGTGAGGGGACTATATGGGTGGGAGATCGAGGGAGGTGCGTGCGCGATAGAAAGATGCCCTGAGAGAAATCGAGATAGACCATGCACATGTTTGTGATGGAAACTAAGATTAGCTTGTCATATACATATAGGGCGGACTGCGTGTGCCTACAATTGAGTGACAGACCATCATACTTGTCTAGCTAGGCATGAGATTGTGTGTGTGTGTGCATGTGAGATGGAGAGAGAACGAGGGAGAGAGATAGAGTTTTAGATGGGCCTATCGAGTGCGAGTGAGATATGCATGTGTATGTGTGACCCAGGTAGATGGAGAGTTTGAGAGAGAGGGGGAAGAGCTCCGAGACGATAGAGTGGTGCGTGAGAGAGTTACGAGCAACGAGCCAAGGAATTTGTGTGCGTATGATGAGTGCAACCAACATATATCTAGCTTGGACTAGAGAATCATACATAGTGTGCGAGAGAGACCTATAGATGGAGTATATATGCATGCGAACTAGAAAGATCCCCCCCACGCACACACACAAAGAGAGAGAGAGAGAGAGAGAGATAGAGAGAAAGAGAGAGGACCAACAAGGTTTGTGTGTTGGATGCGTGCGACAGAATTGAAGATTGTCAGCGAGAGAGAGAGAGAGAGAGAGAGAGAGAGCCGGAGTCTGGGAGAGGGGGAGGTCGCGTTTTATGCATCAAAGACTGATATAAACCATGTTTCGATATAAACTTTCATTCAAATATTTAAATTGGAGGACATGTTATCTGCAATCCACGCATGAACAGATATATGCGTATATCAAAGAAGTTCGTTAATTTGACTTTCAACATGTTCATGGTGTACTATAATACTGTACAACATGCTATTCGATTGAGGTCTTCAATTTTGGATTTAGTTCACTATTTTGACCTGGTGAACGAGCTATTTCATTGAATCGAGATATTTCATTTCGGGTTTGATTCCCGTTTTGAGTGGGTCAACTATTTGTCATATAGTAAATCGCTAGCAACGAGCATGTAAAAACACATTACTCCCGAGCATCATCTCTCCATCTAAAAAAGAAGTGGCAAGCTAATATTTCTAAATTTGATTCGAATCGACTTAGTAAGGTAGACATGGATGCTCGTTCTCCCAAATTTTGAACGAACCATTAAACATCCTCTACTCGGTGGAATTCACCCGAGCAAATAAATGGGAGACGCGAAATTACCGTCCTATGTGGGAGACGCATTAATTGACCCGTTGTGCATCGAGGGTAGGTTAGTAACTTCATCCAAGTGCGCCTTCTCCTCGGCCAAAATGACATGTGCCGAATAATTCATAAACCATGGTCGGCAAAACATGCTCTCCTCACTCGAAATAGCTCACGCCCACTTTTTCAAAACACGCTCTCGTCGCCCGAAATCGCTCGCGCCCACTATATTTCAAAACACGCCGTCCTTGCCCGAAATCGCTCCTGCCCACTACTTGGGGAGAAGCAAAGTTACTCTACTATCCCCGACCCTCAATACACAGACCCAAGCCGAGAATCCTAAAGGCAGGGGTAGAATTGTAACTCCCCCTCACATTTCAGACAAATGCGTCCGTAAAAAATGGTTCCACTCCCCTCCCAATTCCCCCCCATTCATACCTCATGGGCGCCAAATCACCTTCTCCACGGAAGCTCCCTTCTCCCAAGCCGCGAAACCTGAACCCCTCCTTCATGGTGCCCCCCACAACACCAATTTCATAGCCGCCCTCCTCCCTATTGCCGGAGACGTTATCCATTTGCCGTCGTGCACTGGGCCGTGTGCCTCTTACTCTGTGCTGCTGGAGCTGCTTCGACGACGGCCGCCTGAACCGTACCGGAGCCGATTCACCCCCGCCGTTGTTCATGACGCCGGAGCGGCTCCAACTTCGGATCCGTCTAGAGTCTCGGCGCTGCTTCCCCGTAGCCGTCGACCATCATGACATCATTGTTTCCCTTCCGCCGGTGGCCACCGCAACTGCGCCGGCCTCACCGACTCGGCAGCTGGACCTGCCTACTTCACCATGCCGCCAGATAGGTCACACCCTCATCTCCAATCACTTTATTTAGGTGTCATTTGTCTGAATTTTTATTCTGGGCCAATTGATTGCCAATGGGAAGCAGCACCCCTCGAGGCGGCGGAGCTCCTAGGCTGCCGGTTGGCTCGTGTCTAACGTAATGGTGCGGGGCCGCAAGTTCGCCGCGGTAGCTGCGCTTAGATGGCTATCTTAGAGTTGTGTGGGTTCAACGTACTGCCGCCGCCGGATCTGGATGACAGGGAGTCTTTGTGGATTGGCCCTGAGGCGGCACAAGCACGGCAGTGTGGTGGGGCGGGGAGTGGGGTTTTGGCCGGGGCCACAGACGGCGGAGGCAAGCTGCTCTACCGTTGGTCGCTGGCTCTTCGGGGAAGATTCCTTACAGTGTCAGCCGGGAGGCACAAGACGACCGTCAAGCCATCCGACGTAGATTGGACAGTACCAAAATAAAATAAAATCGTGTGACCCCAATTTAGTCTCAGTCAACAGATGTGTGACCACTCTCGTACCTTGTTGTTGATCTCTTAGTGTATTTCTTCAGATCAAAGAGATGTGTCATTCTTAGCATTATGCATTGTCTACATCTTTAGCCACACCGTCTTCTGACACACCGCAGCTGCTCCAACAAGGGAAGCATACACCAGAAGGGAGCTATAGTCCCCACTCAACAGTTCCCTGCATCGAATGCGCGTGCCCAACATGGACAGCCACAACAACTGCAGGGCCATCGACAAGTCAGCACATGATGCTCACTCCTATGGATGGCGGCCATATAGGTTGTACCCTCATCTTACTTGTGTGCAACATTTATGGCTTTGTTATTCATCTAAGCATGGAAAATAGATTATCACATTTCACTGTATATTCATGCTGATCTCTTACGGGTCTTGTCCAGGAGTTAATGTTGTTCCATAGTTCAGCTAAGATACTTGTTCTTTAGGTAACGTTGTTCCATAGTTATCATCCATCAGCCAATGCTATCCCACAGGCTGGTGATTATAGTATTATACCACTTCTAGTATTACCTATGTTGTTCTTTAATACTTTTGTGTGCCATCTAGTTAATCTCGAGTACAAACGATACATATTTTGTAGCTTTCATCTGTGTTCTCCCTTTAGTTTTTGAGACCTGTTGCTGCTAGTTAACCCCAGTCCTACTATGTATCGTCTCCTACAGGCACTCATTACATAAATCTAACTACTAGTTGTCTTTCATGCATGTCAGATATAATTGCACACACTAATATATCCACAAGAACCTCACGGAGCAATGTAAAGGCCAATAAACTTGATGTCAATGATACCCAATATGATGGAACATGTAAAGGCAGTTCTTCAGAAGACTTGCAGAAAGATGTTGAATCCTCTTCACCCCACAAGGTCATGCTCTAACTTGGCCCATGATATGGGTACAACATGCATATAATGTCCTGGAGTGTATCTACTCTGTTGCAATGCCATGTGCTTAGCATGCTAATCATGCATGTAAATATGTCATGCCTTCCTGTTTTTCAGTACCTATTCCATTCATGATAACGTGTTTTCAAATTAAAGTAATGTCATTCTCCTCTATAGCAATGCCATCTGGTTAATTTGGACATCATGCTTCTGAATATCTTATGCATTGTTATTCATCAGTACG
Organism: Triticum urartu; assembly: GCF_056163025.1. Taxonomy (NCBI): domain Eukaryota; kingdom Viridiplantae; phylum Streptophyta; class Magnoliopsida; order Poales; family Poaceae; genus Triticum; species Triticum urartu. Next base: position 224,971,743 of record NC_141876.1, on the reverse strand, counting down.
TACTTCATCTGTCTACCATACCATGTTTTTTTACATTGAAGTGTTGTTCCAGTGCTTTGTTGCAATGCCATCTTAGTTTCCCAATCATACACGTGTATGCTGCCTTAGTTTTTTCTGTACATATTTCACTAGCATACAATTTTACATTCAACTAGTGTTTTTTTACTGTGTTGTCCTGTCGCATCCCTAGCTCTTACACCATACTCCCTCCGTCCGGATTACATGTTGCCGAAATGGATAAAAAGGGATGTATCTAGAACTGAAATACGCCTAGACAAATCCATTTTTTTCCGGATGGAGGGAATACATGTCAATATGTCATGCCTTTCTATTCATCAGTACCTATTCCATCTCTCTGTTGTAGCATGTTTTATAAATGAAGCACCATTCTTCTATACAAGGCATGCAAGGGGAAGACGACTATGTTAGAATCTGAAGGGTTAGAAACTAGGTCTTTGCAAAAGATCCAAATGCCAGGACATAATAAACCAACTCCAGTTTTTATAGATACTGCTCCAGCACAGAGAAACCGAACTCCTACTGATAATAAGCTGATTCTAGTGGCCAAAGAACTAGTCCGCTCCAATCCAGCAAAAATATGTCAACTCCATTCTAAGAAGCGTGTGTGTATCCTTGCATCATGAAATTTTATAGCATGCTGATCATATTTTCTACATGTTTCTTACCCATGTCTGTTTTAGAAAATAAGCTTAACAGATAGAAGAATTTCTGCACTGGTATCGTGTGTGAGGAAAGATTCTTGCAGGAATTCTCTATACTCCAATGCAGATGTAAGTACCTGTTGTATATCACTATATTTTTACACCAGCATGTATTTTGTTAATAGGCGTGAATCCAACCTTTATCTGATCTAAATTTAACTGTAGCAAAATGTATGATTAAAGGCCACAATGTCGATTTTTGTAAGGAAAACTGCCTGGTAGTTTTGCATCCTGAGCTGCATGAGTGTACTATCTCATATCAGTGGGTTTGATTACTTTGGTTCTGTAGTGGTTTTTCAGTGTTTTTTTTTACTATGTTGTCCTGTCGTATCCCTAGCTCTTACATCATACTCCCTCCGTCCGGATTACATGTCGTAGAAATGGATAAAACTGGATGTATCTAGAACTAAAATAAGCCTAGACCCATCCATTTATTTCCGGATGGAGGGAATACATGTCAATATGTCATGCCTTTCTATTCTTCAGTACCTATTCCATATTTGCTGTAGCATGTTTTATATTTGAAGCACCATTCTTGTATATAAGGCATGCAAGGGGAAGACGGCTCTGTTAGAATCTGAAGGGTTACAAACCAGGTCTTTGCAAAAGATCCAAACGCCAGCAGATAATAAACCAACTCCATTTTTCATTGATACTGCTCCAGCACAGAGAAACCCAACTCCCACTGATAATAAGAAAATTCCGGTGGCCAAAGAACTAGTCCGCTCCAGTCCAGCAAAAGAATGTCAACTCCATTCTAAGAAGCGTGTGCGTATCCTCGCATCATGAAATTTTATAGCATTCTGATCATATTTTCTACATGTTTCTTACCCATCTCTCTTTTAGAAAATAAGGTTAAATGATAGAAGATTTCCTTCATTGGGATTGTATTCGAGGAATACATCTTGCGGGAATTCTCTGTGCTCCAATGCTGATGTAAGTACCTGTTGTATATCACTATATTTTTACATCAGCATGTATTTTGTTAATCGGCGTGAATCCAACCTTTGTCTGATCTAAAATTAGTTGTAGAAAAATGTTAAAGGGGCCAAAGTTGATTTTTGTAAATAAAACTGCCTGGGAGTTTTGCATACTGAGCTGCATGAGTGTACTATCTCATATCATGCACATTACTGAATTGCAGTGCTGCTCTGGTTGCCCATTCATTCATTGTGTCAATGTTGCTTTCGTATTACCTTACCTGGCTGATGATAGCTGTTCCATATTGTGTTAATTCGGTGTTAGCTAGTTGCCCAAATGTTTGTTGTGCCAAAGTTGCTTTCGTATTATCTAACTTGGCCAATGATAGCAATGCTAGTGTCTTAATTTGGTGCAGGCTGCTGAAGATAAGAAGACAAACTCTGAAAATAGCAAGGCAACCCCATTGTTTCTTCCAATAAATGTAGGCCAGGTAATATGCCAATAACTCATGATTAATCTGTTTGGTTCCCCTCCTAATTTATGTTATGATGCAATGGTCGAGACACTCTCTAGTATCAATAATACAAGCCTGCCAAGATCGCCATCTGAATCTGTTCAGTATCCTCTGTGTTGAATGCAACGGAAAAAATGTATGTTTGTGAACCAATTAACGGCTGAAGGAATGATGGAAATGGTGGAGGAATCAGAGGTGCAGAGTCGTGCGACACAACAACTGATCAATGTTTTCAGAGACAGTGTAGCAAAGCAGCAAGAACTTGCCCACATGCTTATGGGCGTCATCCGTGCTGAGGTTGCAGATTGTGACATTGTAGATCGTTAGGTTCTGTTCATTTATTTGCACTGGCATCAATCTTTTGATTGCCCAGTGGATGTAATTTCCTGTAATATATGCTGGATGTGCAACGTTTTCCCCTCTATGTCGTACCTTTGCTTGATCGGTTTTGGTCCTGTGCATAATTGCTCGTCGTAATGGGCTCAAATTATCTAATTTGGCCTAAAGACATGTACAAACTTTAGTGGGCCCATTAAGTTAATGGGCCGTTACCAGGCCAAAAGTTAATGGTCGGCCCTCTTAACTCCTGGGTCGTTAACAGGCTGACATCGAAGCTGGCAACAAGTGGGCCCAATTGATTTCACGGGCCGTTAACAGGCCGTTACTAAGTTTGGGCTACATATGGCCCAACTATACTGTGGGCCAGTCGGCGGGACAATGTCTCTCCTCTCCTCTCCACCTGCTCTCCCACTACCCTAATGGATATCTTCGCCGGAGACTACAATGGAGGGGCTTCTGCATTGGTACTTCAACCCCGGCTTAGAGGTCGCGGATCAGGTGCGTCGGCATTTTGGCTCTACGGTTCATTTCTTCCCCGCCAATGCGACCAAGGAATTTTTCTTGGTCGTCTGCTTCTCGTCGGCATCTTTCGTTCTATTTGAAGAATCAGTAGGTTTGGCGTTGCAATGCTGCATTGGAGGTTTACCCTCAGGCCTCAATGTGCAAACCCTAAGTGATCGGCGATTTCGCTTCTTGGTGGCTTCTAACAAAGTTGGTCATTTCATTTACCACCTCAAGGATCACATCTGGCAGGACTTCATATGTCATTTTCAACTCTTTTGAGCCAGGGATCATGGTTTTGGCCACTTTGACAATTTTTGGCACTCTGACGAGAATGCACATGACAATCATGGTTCCCCAGTTGCTATCAGGTCTAATCTGGATTTTTTATGCACACCTAGCCAATGGAATTCTGATTCTCTGCATAGTCTGCATGGCCAGGGTTCTAGTACATGCATTCGAGGCCTGCCGGAATCTGTGCCGCCGCGAACAACTCTATCATTCGGGCCACCAATCATAGTTTTGGTAACAAGGTGCAGACAGTTAATGACATTAATGGTAATAATGGCTCTATATCTGTGGTCGGTCTTTCCTTTGGGGACATTTGTCTGCCCAATCATATTAATGAATCTGCGGGAGCCACGGACAATCATCATTTATTACCAGATAGATTCTGTTTGGCACAATTAATTGTGACTTATTGAGTGACCGATCCACCACAGATATGATGCGATTTGAAGGTCAGTCTTTTAAGAAAAATTACTGGGACTCCCTCCCAACCTTCATGATACTTTACATTTTGGACCAATTTCGCTTTGGGTATTCTTCTACGCATATTGCTACTATTTGGGATATCAAGTCCACACCGTCACTGGATTACATTTATAAGCATTTACAGATTTGTGCAAGATGCAATGTTAGGGGGCATTTGTCTGACAATTGTCCGAGGCAACTCTGTGAAACTTGCTCTGAAATGCCCTGCCAATGCATGCCCATAGTGGCAGGAAGCCTTGAAGATACTCGAAATGTTCAATATAATCAACTTGAGGTTGCTCATGCTATACAGATAACGTGTCCAACATGCAATTCTATGAATCACACTTATTTCCACTGCCTAGGCCTTAAGTTTTGTTCCGCTTGTGGCTGGCTCGACCACTTCTCTGGAGACTATTCGAGAGCCTAGGTGCCTTGCTTGAAATGGGCCCCCAAAGCTGGGCTTGATGGCCGGCCCAAGAATATCTGGACCGACAAGGATTCTGATTTATTACTACCTGAGGGCCCGGACAGATCAATTTCGACGGATTCCTTTCTAACTAATATTGGCAACTTATCTCAGTCTATCCCAGTCAATATCGACCAGCGGCATCCAATCAATCAGGCGGATTTTAATGATTCACTTTCTCTCAACCACTGTGTTGCCATGGAAAACGACAAGCACACTAGCACCATTCGATGCCGCTCGTGTGGCGACCCGGGACACGTGGCGACATCTTGTTGGGTCAAGCGGAGGCAGGGCCTTCGCGTTTGGGTTCCCAAGATGCAAAATACCCCTGCCGATATGCCTCCCTCTCTGTCACCTGTCACTCCCTCGTTCCCACTCCCTGTTCCTCCACCAAGCTCTCCCATGGAAAACTACCCTGTCAATATCGTACCGTACCTGCCGCAGGGCATGATCATCGAGCTTGGGCCTGAAGATCGCCTGGTCAGAGATGAGATGGTGGTCAATCCGGTGCCGCCACTCCGCCATGATTTCTTGGCCATTGCAGAGGTGAACCGATTCGTCCCTTTTCATCAGAAAGCTCTACTTCGCCACACCATCAAAGGTTTGCTCCACGAGTCCAATATATTCCCCACTGAACTAGATGATTACCCGCTCGGGATTGACATCTTTGGTTTCATGGACTCTGTAGTTAGAGATACTGTAGTGGGTACTACTTTTGAGCTTGATGAGGATGATGATAACCAGGGCACTGTTGTTTCTTTTGTTCCTCACGATGCTGCTATCAATATGCGCCAACCTAGCTTTGGGCCTCAAGTCTGGCTGCTTTACATTGGATTTCCCCATGATTATCAAACCTCTCACTATATTCATAAGTCTATGGACAAATTTGGGGAACTTATCCCTTGAATAATCCTAAAGGGGACAGGAAGTTTGTTTTGATCAAGGCCAGAGTTCTTAGTTTGCGTCGGGTGCCCAAAAGCTTTGTTATGCATCAGCTGGGCGGTGAGCGACGTTGCTGGACCGTATGCGTCACGATTTTGCACAGCAGTGATTGGAATGCCCATATCCCAGATGTACAGTCGGTAGACATTGATCCACCTCCTGCTGATGGGATCCCCCATCCCCTATTCGGTGATGCTCTCACTGCGGAGCAGATGTACCAAGCCCAGCTGCATAATTGGCTTGCGCAAAATGCAATGCCAAACCTGCCTGATGCTGCTCCACATCACAAAGCTCCTCAAGGCCATGATATTCACTTCCAAGCGGGTTGGGGTGCATGGCCACCTTCGCGGCCGCCTGCCCTATATAACTTTCAAGCTTGGCTGACAGCAGAGGGTTTGTAGGTTCAGGATGGGATTTTACCTACAAACAATCTTTGAGATAGCCCAAGTACAACTTGGAATGACTCCTTCTCTGCATATGACAGTTCAGACTCTAGTGCCACCATCTCTGACAGTTATATCATGGTTCCCAGCAATACTTTCAATAATCTTGTCATGGGAGAAAGCTCTGCTGTAGTTGGAAGTACGGTTGCCCCTAGTCCGGCCCCTCAGCAAAATGATTTGGACATTCAGATCTCCCTTTCTGCTGCTGGATTACAGCTTGCTATGACTGCTCAGGGTACTATTGTCAGCTAGATCATGATTAATGCAGGTATTCCCATTGTCAGGCTCAACACCTTTCTCAGGTCCGCAGTCATGCCTATCATTGCAGCATATGGCCCCTGGAGCTCTGGTTTTGGTCTTAGAGCTGCACGAGTGGAGTTTAGAGTTGCAATTACTGAAGAGGAGGGAACGCTAACTATTACTGAAGCCACTAAGACTATAACCTTGCATAACTCCACTAATGCTATTGTTGAGCAGATGCCCATGGAAACTGTTCTCTCTCTGACTGAACCGAATGATGTTGATTTAGTTGCTGCTCACAGTGTCTCTACACCTTTACTGGAAATTGCACCACCCTCAATGATCTCCACTACTCTGAATCGTTTGTTGGGGAGCGAGCCCCCCCTGAGGTTTCCTTGCTGCAACTGCCTGACCCCAATGATCTTGCTGCTTCTGATGGCCTGCCTGCCCAAGTGCCTGCTGTGATTAATCATCATGGGAAGGCTCCTGCTCCTAAATCCTCCATTAATCTGCGTCGGAGCACTCACAAGAACAAGTATGATGGCTTCAAAGTGCCGTCACTCTCGGAGACAAAAAGCAGAGCTTCTAAGGTGAAACCACGGGTCATTCCTTCTGCTGCAACTGCCATCACCATAACTGCACTTCCTGATGAAGCTGAACTGCATCCTCCCACACCTATCCCAGTCATTCAGCATATTGGCAATGTTATGTATGGAATCCCAGCTGTTGAACTCTCTGAGGAGGAGCTCCTGGCTAGCAAGGACGCAGGGTCATCTTCTGATGCTGCCTGATCACATTATTTATCATTCTTATGCCTCTTTTGGTTAGTTGGAACGTTCTTTGTTGGAATGTACATGGGCTAAACTCTGAAGCCAAACAATTAGCACTTTCTAATGCTATCAACTCTAGTGGTTGCGCGGTTATTAGCTTGCAAGAAACGAAAAAATCATCCTTTGATAATGCTTTCATTAAATCTTGTTACCCACGAAGATTTGATAAATTGGATTTTATCCCCTACCAGGGATCATTAGGGGGAATTGCCACCATTTGGAATAGTGTTGTTTTCTCAGCTACTATTGTGGCCTCTAAAGACTTTGCACTGGTTACTCGCTTTCACTCTACCCAGTCGGCTCAATCTTGGACCGTAGTTAATGTATACGGGCCTTGTCAAGGTGATCCCAGAAACAATTTCATTGCCTGGCTATTTTCACATAATATACTTGCTAATGAAGATTGGCTCTTATGTGGAGATTTTAATTTCATTAGAGGTCCTGACAATCGTAAAAAACCAGGTGGCCACTTTGGTGACATGGTAACTTTTAATGATTTCATCAGATCACATGCCTTAATTGAACTACCCATCAAGGGCAGAACTTACACGTGGAGTAACATGCAAACTGATCCCCTCCTCGAGCAAATTGATTGGTTCTTCACTAGTAATCATTGGACCACCTCATACCCAAACATCCTTGTTAAACCCCTTGGCAGACCTGTATCAGACCACATTCCTTGTGTCATCAATATTGAAACGAAAATCCCATGCTCCAAGCTATTTCGATTTGAATCATATTGGATCAATCACCCAGGGTTTCTAGATACTGTCAAAAGGGCCTGGGCCATACCTGCTAGCTCTCTGAATATGGCGTCAAATCTTTGCAAAAAGCTCAAGCACCTTCGGCACCTTCGGCATGAACTCAAAAGTTGGAGTAAGAACATTTCAAAGTTATCAATTGCTATTGAGAACACTAATAGGGCTCTACTAGAAATTGATGGCTTGGAAAACAAGAGACCTCTCATGACACCAGAAGCAAATTTCAGAACAATTCTCAAGAAGCACTTATTGAGACTTCTCTCCTATCAGCGGCAATACTGGAAGAAACGTTGCACAATTCGTTGGGTCCAATTCAGTGATGAAAACTCCAAAAAATTTCAAGCAATGGTGTCAGAGCAATATCGCAGAAATAACATAGCCTCCCTCATGACAAACTCTGGCTTCTGTGAGGAGGATCATGCAAGCAAAGAAGCCATTATATTTCAGACGTTCAAAGAGAGACTTGGCACGAAAACCAAGCATGACATGAAATTGGACTTGCCCAGACTCATCAAAAAGATCGATGGCCTTGATGAACTCACAGTACCATTCACCATGGAAGAAATTGACCAGGTGATCAAAACGATGCCGGCTGACCGTGCTCTGGGCCCTGATGGATTTACAGGAGTATTTCTGAAAACTTGCTGGGAAGTGATCAAGGAAGAATTTTACAAACTTTGCAACCATTTCTTTGAGGGCAACCTCAACTTAGAGAGCATTAAAGAAGGGCTAATCACTCTCATTCCAAAAGTTAATGCGCCATCAACAGTTAATGAGTACATTCCTATCACGTTACTTAACTGCTGTCTTAAGGTAATAACTAAACTCCTGGCCAACCGTCTGCAAAGAATCGTGCTCAAAATCGTACATCGCAACCAATATGGTTTCCTCAAAGGGCGCATGATCTAAGACTGCCTGGCTTGGGAATTCGAGTACATCTATCAATGCCAATCATCCAAGAAAGAGACTATTCTACTCAAACTAGATCTTGCTAAAGCCTTCGACACCATTGATCATGATGCCATGATTGAGATCATGCGAAACATGGGCTTTAATGACAAATGGCTCGGCTGGATTAAGTGCATCTTTGCCTCGGGGAAATCAGTTGTCCTCCTTAATGGCATACCGGGGAGAAAATTTCATTGCAACCGTGGTGTTCACCAACGTGACCCTTTGTCCCCCCTCATCTTTGTCCTATCTGCGGATTTGCTACAAGCTACAATTAATGATGCTTTTGCCAGAGATCTCATCAAGTTTCCTTTTTCATGCACTACACAAAAATATTACCTGGTAATTCAATATGCGGATGACACGATTCTTGCAATGCCAGATTGTCCCATCCAGGCTACAACCATCAAAAATATCCTATCTGACTATGCCACCTCTATTGGCCTAAAAATTAATTACCACAAATCCACACTTGTCCCGATCAACTGTGATGAAGCACTATACACCAACTTGGCGAATATTTTTGGATGTGTTGTGGGAAAGATGCCATTTACTTACCTGGGCCTCCCCATGGGGACTACTAAACCATCCATACATGATCTGATGCCTATGGTCTGTCGACTAGAAAGAAGGCTCTCAGCAACACTTAATATGATATCCTATGGTGGCAAGTTATCTCTGCTCAATTCGGTCATTACCTCGCTCATAATCTTCGCTATGTGTACACTCAAGCTCCCAATAGGAATTATTGAACTCCTGGACAAGGTACACCGCAAAATGTTTGTGGACAAAGAAAACAGATCAAGGCGACAAATGCACTTCCCTGGCTGCCTGGGACATGGTCTGCAAACCAAAGATATGTGGTGGCCTGGGGGTCTTAAATCTGAAAATCCAGAAGGAGGCCCTACTTCTCAAGTTTCTTCATAAGTTCTACAACCATTGGGACCTGCCCTGGGTTGAGTTGATTTGGAACGCTTATTACACTTCCAAGATACCCCACGCAGTTGATCCTTGTGGCTCCTTCTGGTGGCGCGATGTCTCAAAGCTCATGCCCACTTATAGAGGCGTCACACTGGTTAATGTGAGTAATGGTGCAACCACTCTCTTCTGGAAAGATATGTGGCTGGGTGAAATCCTGGCCGAAACTCACCCCCACGCTTTCTCATTTGCCAAAGATGAGGACATCTCTGTTCGCGCGTTCCTAGGGACCACTAGTTTACAAGAAACGTTTCACCTACCATTATCTGCACAAGCCCATGCTGAGACCAGAGATCTACAAAGCATGATCTCGGACGTTCAGCTGGAAGATCAATCAACACATGATGAATGGACATACATCTGGGGATCCACTCACTACGCGACCAACAAATTCTATGCCTTTTTCTTTAGGGACATCCAAGCTCACCCTGCCTACTTGTGGCTATGGAAGTCCAAAACCACTATGAAGATCAAAGTTTTTGGATGGCTCCTACTCTAAGACAGGCTAAACACCAGAAATATGCTAAAAAGAAGACATTTCAACATTGGCAACAACATTGGCTGCCTGCTTTGCCCAACATGCAATGATGAAATGGTGGAGCACCTATTCTTTGAATGCCCTTTTAGCTTACATTGCTGGGCCAAACTTGGAATTCAAGGATCTACTCAAGGGAATAGGATGAATTGGGTGGAGTCAGCTAAAACTTCATGGAATAGGCCATTATTCATTGAAATCCCTCTACAATCTGCTTGGAGCATTTGGAAAGAAAGGAACAACAAGCACTTCCGAGGAATCACTCCATCCACAAGCTCTTGGCTCTCTAGACTGAAGGAAGACCTATCCCTCCTCACTTATAGGGTGGGAGATAAGAATAAACCCTTCTTGCTTTCTTTCTTAGCTACATTGTAATATAGCCCTATTTACCCCTACACCCCCTCTTCCACCCACAAAGTGGGATGGCTTTGTAACATACAAACCATGTACAGTTGCTGATTCTCTTATTTAATTGTAGTCGGAGCCTCTCCTACTGTTTCAGTGGTTCAAACAAACTATACTTTGGGCCTTTAGCAGGACGAAAGAGACAGCGGGCTTGTACTGGACCATGAAGAGCATGGGCCGCTAAGAGGCCGAAAGTGAGGTCGTATTGTAAATGACCCAACTGTGTTGTGAGCCTTTAGCAGGCCGAAAGAGAAACCGGGTTGGTATTGGACCATGAAGGGCATGGGCCATTAAAAGGCCAAAACTCAGGTCTGACTACAAATGGCCCAACTCATTTATGGTCTGTTAACAGGCTGAAAGGCACACAGGGCCGGGAATTGGACCAACAATTAAATGGGTCGCTAAAAGGACAAAACTCAGGTCCGACTAGAAATGGTCCAACAGATATATGGGCCGTCACCAGGCTGAAAGACACACCGGGCCGGAAATTGGCCCAACACTTAAATGGGTCACTAAAAGGCCGAAACTCAGGTCCGACTACAAATGGTCCAACTGATTTATGGCCCGTCAATAGGCTGAAAGACACACCGGGCTGGAAATTAGCCCAATATTTAAATGGGTCGCTAAAAGGCTGAAAGAAGTACATTGTGAAAATTGGCCCATCCATAGATTGGGCCGTTAACAGGCCGAAATCTCATCGGGCCGATATTGACCCCAAATATATAGCGGGTTGTTAACGGGCTTGAACAGACGATGGGATGCAATGGTGTCAAATATTTAACAGGCCATTGACGGGCCGAATTGGCACATCTCGTATGGGTCGTGGGCTTAAATGGACCTGACACAAGTAGGCCTTATATGGGCCGGCCTTTTTCACCGGAATGGGCCACTGTTGGGCCGTGCCACGTGTCAACCTATCATAGGCGCCTCCTGTCCAATGAGTGGATGACATCTGTCCTAATGGTGAGGCAACACGTGTTTCCTCCGGCCAATGATGATTTTACACATGGAAAATCCCCATTGGTCTGGGCTGTTAACGGGTGATCAGATCCAAAACCGGACCCGATAGCTTAACGGCATTCCATTACGGTGGATGCCATGTGTCGGTCACCCTTGACGAAAGCACTTCTGTGACGGAGATTTATCGTCATGGAAGTGGACACTTCCATGATGATAATTTTGGTAATGTCATGTAACACTTCTATGACAACACAGGTATGACTATCTTGATTCTGTCATAAAATTGTCATGGATGTACATGCATGACAGAAAACATGACCTACCATTACAAACACGTATCATCATGGAAGTGTATTTTTTTTAGTGAACCAGAATGCCGACAAGTGAACCATGATGTGTGAAATCAATACTCCTAGCAACCGTGTTGCTTGGTAGTTAATGGACAGTAGTTTCATTCTTAGCGTATTGGTTATTGAATCATCATTCTAAGATAGATCGTGCTACCTAGTCCTTATTCTGGTGCACTCTTCGATCAACGAGTTTGGATTGTTTCAATCCCTCGCTCCCTTGATAACACCATCTTGCCCTGAAAAGCGAGATTGTTCATGAGCTTAGTAACATATCGGTGGTTCATGATTTTCCGAATATCTTCTCGGAAGTGTTACCAGGTTGTCACCTGACAACTTGAGTCCGTGATCAAGTTAGTTTCTTGTAAACCACCCCTTCTCCAAGAATCCATGTTGGATACCCCTGAGCTAGTTGGTTAAGCCAAACAACTACTTGGAGAGTTGGAAGATAAAAGCTTGCCTAGCTTAGTTCATTTCCAGGGATATAATTGTGTGTGTTGAAGGAAGATGATATCTTCATCGATTGGTCCCTGTGATCAGTTGTTGGACCTATTGTCTTATCAAAACTTTGATTCGAGTGTGGGCTATCCTCAAATCAAATCAGAACCAACGATGTTTGTAATGTTGTCTTACTCGTGGTTTTTCCTCGAGCATACTCCGTTATATCTTTTGTTCTGACCAATGCTATCGCCTTGCTCACATAGTTGTGGAATTCCATCTTCATGGGAATCTTGATGACTTGTTGTTGAGCCCATCAGCAACATTTTTATCTCCTTCATGCTAGCTCATGAAGCATATGTTTGGTGTAAGAAGTGACTTTCTCCAAGTTCACGTGCATTAGGTGCAAGTTGCCACCATGAATTTGAGAAAGGTTTGTTTTGCTTCCTCTGGAATCATCCCAAGTCAATCATGTACGTGTGAAGTATTCTATGGTCTGATAGACTGATCATCTCCATTCCATATGTATTCCCTAGCACACAAAGCCACAGGTTGATTTGTTTAAGGATAAGAAGTTCAAATGCCATTCCCGAAGGGCCCAGACGGGTGTGCACAAGACTTCAATATCCTCGATGATGGTTCCCACCTGAACTCGGTAGTATTTTGTTGTAAGACTACTATGTGGTCATGCCTGTCTTCGACAGTGTGTTCACAGCTATGTAGCAGAACCAGCTCATGTTTTGGAGCTTGCTATTGTAGTTCATTTCCCGAGAATCTCACAACGTCATCTCGTCGATTTGTGTTGCAACCTTTCCTTTTCAGACATGTTGTCTGAACTATCTTGTCACCAACCAGATCCGAATCTCAGGCAAATATGATGGATGGAACTTTTCCAAGATCTATGATGTAGGTTCCGGCGAGGTTGATGTTATGGCTGACACACCTAGCTGGAAGATCTATTATTGTAGCATCTTGATTGAGCAATTTGGTCATCTTCTCCATGAGGATTCCCTATAACTTATTCTAGAAGTTGATTCCTTATGGATCCTTTGTGCTCCCGAAGTCTGACCTATACTTGATGGCCATGTTGATGCTTTTAAACATGATCGTGGTACCTAGAACATCAAGGAGAACATTAGCAGCGGAGTGCTAAATGTCTCTCAGTCGATCATCCAGATTTTGTTTCCTTGGCATCGCTAAGGTGAAATCTGAGAAAGTGTTGTCTTCCTTTGCATCTGCATCGTCCATCACTATTCATCATGGTAGTATGGTGTGTTGCCAGGATCCTGGGCAGAGATGTTGGTAAGACCTTGATGAGTAAGGAAATGCTCAGGTTATTGAGAGCACGCGCAGTCGCTGGGTTATATCCTCGGCATCATCTGGAATGTGCTTTCCGTTTGCCGAGTTGTTTTATAACCATAGTTTCCTTTCCAAACCGAGTTTCCATTCTTTATAATTCCTTCAAACGATCAATTGTGAATTTCCTCAAGCTGCTATGAAGAGTTTAAATGATCTACTTACCAAAAGTAACTCTTTTTTCCACTTAAGGGAATAATTCTACGAGTCACCTTCTGCCGGCGTTTTGGGAACGGGGGTCCCCAGACTTGCCTGCCTGCGGCCCATGGCGTGGCTGTGCTGGCAAGTCTGTACGACCCATCATCATCAACAAGGCATTCAAGACCCTCGCGAGGGGCCAAGCCTCACGAGGCGGACGACGCAAGACCTCCTCAGGAGCGGCCTCACCGGGCTGCCTCGTGAGGAGAGGAGATATCAAGGCAGGGCGAACCTCGCGAGGCTCTCGTGACATGAGCCACGACGATCGGCGCCAGGCGGGCGCCAACGCTCGCAGCGTCCTTGTTTCCTCTTTGGTGCTAAGGAGGCAAGTGCATGCGTGGAGTACCGAGGCATTAGGAAAAGGTTTCCATATTGGTGCAACGAGACCAACACCAGAAGGACAGCAGGACAGAGGTCATCTTGGAGCCCAGGACGGCGTCACCACCAGAACCTTTGGCAGGCGAAGACCACCTTTTGTCAGGATAGCTTGTACTAGCTGTCCCCTTTCAAATTGGCCGCCGTTGTTGGCTCCCTTCCCACTCAATATTTGGGGAGAGGACCAGGGCCTATATAAGTAGGACTAGCCACCACAAAAGAGGGGAGGAGGGAAGGAGATATGATCTGATAGAAGGCCAGCCCTTAGCACACCAAGCACAAGAACACCTCAACCTCAGGAGGCTGTTCTTCCCCTTGTACTGTTCATCAGCAGCCCAAGAGGCAATCCACCACCATTGCACTGGAGTTGGGTATTACACCACATCGGTGGCCCGAACCAGTATAAACCTTGCATCTTTTGTGTTGCGAGTGTGTCGAGTTCGTCCGCGAGACCTTAGCGAGCTAGGGCGTAGATCGGTAGGAGGGAAAGAACTTCGCGTGCACCCCAGAGTTCGAACCTCAAGGGTCTGCCAGAACCCATGATTCGACATTTGGCGCGCCAGGTAGGGGTGCGTCGTAGCTCCTCTCCACCGGCCTGCGCTCCATGCCACCGCACTTCGCCCTCATGGCAGGTGCCCCACCACCGACTCCAAGGGCCGGTGCTGACAACGGGGCCAGGGGGCTCCGAGCCATAGCCCCCGCCCTGCGGCAGGTGCGATGGCCACCCAAGTTCAGGTCGAAGATGCCGTCGCGCTACGACGGTGCGGCGGACCCGTCTACCTTCCTATTGGCATACGAGGAGGCCGTCCTCGAGGCCGAGGGCGACGACAAGGACATGGCCAACTGGCTCCCCATGGCCCTCGCCGGCGAGTCACGCGCCTGGCTGCTCAGCCTCCCTGGATCCACGGTGGCAACGTGGGGGCAACTCCGCGACCTCTTCACTGCTCGCTACGCGGTACCGGCGCACCACGCAGTTGCGGCCCTGCTAGGCGGCTCTCAAGCACCGCCTTCAGATCTCCACGTCAAGCCGTTCCTCCACCAGATTGGTGCCGCTTCCAAGCGCCCGGGGGCTGCGCCAGAGGCCGACCTCACCTTTGGCTTAGAGGACCACACCGACTCCACCACCGGCTCGGGCATGCTCCCAATGCTCTGCACGCCCACCATCTGCAACATGGCTGTTACCAAGACCCTCATCGACGGTGGTGCCGGCCTCAACTTGCTCTCTGTGGAAGCCTTCAGCCTTCTTGACGTGCCGCTCGAGCGGCTCAGCCTCAGCAAGCCTTTCTCATGAGTTGGTGGTGGCATTGCCTATTCTCTGGGATAGATCCGCCTTCCCGTCACCTTCGGCACGTGCGAAAACTATCGCACCGAGCTGGTCGACTTTGACATCGCCCGCATCGGCCTCTCGTACAATGCCATTCTCGGGTACCCGACCCTGGCCTAGTTCATGGCACCGACTCACCCGGCCTACAACCTCATGAAGATGCCTGGGAGCACGGGCATCCTCACGGTCAAAGGGGACGCCATGGAGGCTCTGGCAGCGCTCATGCTCGCCCTCAAAACCTCCGCGGCGGCGCAGCCTGCCGACGCGGGCACCTCCGAGCCCAAGGGAGACGTACCGACCAAGAAGAAGCAGTTGTTCACACAAGACAAGGCAGAAACCAAGCATGTGCCAGTCAACGGAGACGGTCCCTCAGGAGCCACCTTTACCATAGGTGCGAGCCTCGATCAAGGTCAAGAGGAAGCATTGGTGAAGTTCTTGCGCGCAAACAAGAATATATTCGCGTGGGAGCCCAATCAGTTGGTAGGGGTTCCGAGGGAAGTGATTCAGCATCACTTAAGGGTATGCCCCAATGTACGCCCCATGAAGCAGCGAGCGAGACGACAATCCACTGAGAAGCAGGCCTTCATCGTCCAAGAGACTCGCAAGTTGGAGGCGGTGGGCGCCATTCGCGAGGTTCGGTATCCCGAATGGCTGACGAACCCCGTCGTAGTACTGAAGAAAGGCGGGAAGGAACGGATGTGCGTTGACTTCACCAACCTTAACAAGGCGTGCCCCCAAGATCCGTTCCTGCTCCCGCGCATCGATCAGATCGCCGACTCCACCGCCGAGTGCGACCTGCTGTGCTTCCTGGATGCGTTCTCAAGATATCACCAGATCAAGATGGCGGTAGAAGATGTGGAGAAGACAACCTTCCTGACCCCGTGTGGGGTGTACTGCTACACCTGTATGCCTTTTGGATTGCGCAACGCGCGCGCAACCTTTCAGCGACTGATGCACATCGCCTTAGGGTGGCAGCTCGGGAGAAACACAGAGGCCTACGTTGACGACATTGTGATGAAGTCTCGGGAGGTGAGGACCTTGATACAAGACTTGGAGGAGACCTTCGCGAGCTTGCGCCAAGTGAACTTGCGGCTTAACCCGGAGAAGTGCGTGTTCGGCGTCCCTTCCGGCAAGCTGGCGGGGTTCCTCGTGTCCCACAGAGGTATCGAGGCGAATCCAGAGAAGATCAAGGCCATCGAGGACATGAGCCCGCCACAGACACTTATGGAGATGCAGAAGCTGGCTAGCCGGGTAACTGCATTGGGGTGCTTCATCTCCAAGATAAGGGAACGCGCCCTACCCTTCTTCAAGCTGATGACGAACAAGGGCCCATTCGAGTGGACCCAAGAGGCTGACCAAGCTTTTCAAGACCTCAAGAGATACCTGACCAGCCCTCCGGTGATGGTGGCGCCACGGCCCCTCAAGCCGCTAGTGCTCTACGTCGCTGCTACCCCGTACTCCGCCAGCGTAGCACTGGTGGCGGTTCAGGAGGAGCACCAAACCAAGGGCGCGCTGCGCCGGGCTACAACTGAGGTGATGCAAGATCAGGAAGGCACCGCAAGAGCCGTGGCATCATTGACAGAAGACCAAGCTCGACAGGATGACACCGCCAAAAATCCAGCAAACGATCAGGCGTCAGGAGCCCCATCACCTCACGAAGCGTCTCAACTTCCGCAAGATGCGAGCCCAGACACCACACCAGCCCTTGTCGAACACCCGGTGTATTTCGTCAGCACCGTGTTGTGAGATGCGAGGGCGCGATATCCCATGCCCCAGAAGCTTCTGCTTGCACTCTTGGTGGTCTCGCGCAAGCTACGACACTACTTCCAGGGGTACCCCATCAAGGTTTTCTCAGCCTACCCATTAGAGAGGGTGCTCAGGAGTCCCAATTCTGTTGGAAGGGTTGCCGAGTGGAACATCGAGCTGCAAGCATTCCAGTTAGAGTTCAACACTACCAGGGTCATCAAGGGAGCCGCGCTCGCTGATTTTGTGGTGGAATGGACGGATGTCCTGACACTTGAAGTAGGTGAAGACCGGTCGACCTCGCCAGGAAGTGAGGCACCAGATGGTTGGGTCCTGTACTTTGATGGCGCCTTCGCGCACTAGGGCACGGGGGCTGGAGCAGTACTCATCTCGCCCACTAAGGATAAGCTCTACTATGCCGTGCAGCTCTGCTTTCAGCAGGGCGAGAAGGTCTCCAACAACATCATGAAATACGAAGGCCTCATTGCTGGCCTGAAGGCCGCGACAGCTCTGGGGGTGATGCGCCTTACCGTTAGAGGCGACTCGCAGCTCCTCGTCAACTTCTCCAACAAAGTATACGAGCCGAAGGACGAGCATGTGGAGGCATACCTCGCGGAGGTGCGCAAGATGGAGAAGCAGTTCTCGGGCCTGGAGTTGCAACACGTGCCCTGGAGCACCAATAAGGAAGCCGATGACATCGCCAAGAGAGCATCTAAGCGGCAGCCATAAGAGCCCGGTGTCTTTGAGGAACGGCTCTTCAAGCCATCGGCGACACCGCCACCTTCAAGCACTACTCAGCCTCGGGAGCAGCTCCCACAGCCTCCTGCCACAGGAGCCCTGGCCTGCGGCCCGACCTCAGGAGCTCGCTTGCTCTTGGCACTCGAACCTCAGGAGGGATGCTGGACCAAGGAATTCAAGGAATATCTGATGCAAGGGGTGCTGCCAGAGAAGGAGGAAGATGCAGAGCGTGTGGTTCGGCAAGCCACGACATACTGCATCCAGGATGGTGAGTTGTACAGGAAGCGGCCAAACGACTTTTCCCTGCGCTGCATTTCCAGGGAGCAGGGGAAGGAGATGCTAACTGACATACATGGTGGGGATTACAGGCACCACTCGTCATCACGGACCCTCATCGGGAAGGTATTCCGCAGTGGATTCTACTGGCCCACTACGCTCAATGACGCAACTGAGCTGGTGAAGTCTTGCGAAGCCTGCCAGTTCCACGCCAAGCAAATTCATCAGCCGGCTCATGGCCTCCAGACCATTTCGCTCACATGGCCGTTCGCGGTCTGGGGGCCGGACATCTTGGGCCCGTTCCCTCAAGCGCCTGGGGGCTACCATTACCTCTACATCGCCATCGACAAGTTCACCAAGTGGGCGGAAGTGGAAGCTGTCCGTACCATCCCAGCTGGCTCGGCTGTCAAGTTCATCAAGGGCCTCGTGAGCCGCTTCGGGGTCCCCAACTGCATCATCACAGATAACGGCTCACGGTTCACTTGTAACCTTTTCAAAACGTACTGTGCTAACCTTGGAACGCAGATCTGCTACGCTTCGGTGGTGCACCCAAGGAGCAATGGTCAGGCCGAACGCTCCAACACGGAGGTCCTAAGAGGCCTCAAGACCAGGACCTTCAAGAAGAAGCCCGAGGCCTGTGGCAGGGGCTGGCACGACGAGCTCCAGTCCGTGCTATGGTCTATCCGCACCACCGTCACCAAACCAACGGGCGAGACCCCGTTCTTCCTTGTCTACGGAGCTGAAGCAGTCCTTCCTCACGAGGTTAGGCATCGCTCCGCATGGGTCTTGGCGTTCCATGAAATGCAGCAGGATGCCATGCGGGGGATGGACCTCGTGCTTGGGGAGGAGCTTCGTCGCGAAGCTGCAATGAGGGCGGCCAGGTACCAGCAGGCGCTGCGGCGATACCACTGCCGAAACATCCGCTGCATGATGCTCGAGGTGGGTGACCTCGTCCTGAGGCGGGTCCTCTCCAAGGAAGGGTTGCACAAGCTTTCACCCATGTGGGAGGGCCCGTCTAGGGTCATCCATGTCTCCAGGCCTGGCGCCGCACGCCTTGAGACGCAGGACAGGATACCTGTCCAGAACGCCTGGAACATCCAGGACCTCCGGAGGTTCTACCCATGAAGCATGGCCCAGAGCCTTTGAAGAAAGGCCCAGAGCCTATGAAGAAAGGCCCAGAGGCTGTGAAGAAGGCCCGATGCCTGTGAAGAATCGCCGCCCGTTGTAACAGCCTGGATTTTGTCCCTTTCTTTTTCTTTTGATTTATCTGGTTTTTGCTCTGTTTTTCTTTTTGGAGTGGTTCTGTGGCCTTGTCACCTGGGAAATCATCTTCATTTCCTCTCCCAAGGGGATCATCATCCTAAAAACTTTTCCAAGATCATGTCACTTCACTCCTTGACCAAACCCTAATTTCTTTTTCTCAGGAATATTCGTTTTTCCTATTCAAGGAATAACCCTGTCTGCCCTAGGTTGTAAAGCAACCCATATTTCTACCAATCCAAAAATCCCCAAATAATTCTTATAAATTGTTTGGGTCACATCTTCCTCAAATATGGTAAAATATTTCATTGGCCATATTTCCCATCATGCTCAATAAATTCATTTCCTATTATGTCCTAAATGGCACACTGTGAAGCAAGTGCTATTTATATTTGCCCATTTGCCCCCAAAGTTTTTGGGCATGATATATCATCCAAATAATTGACCTGTGCCAAAATTCAACTTTATTTGCCAAGCCAAATGTTGGGGGTTGGGTGCGACATATGCCAATGGATGGCTTATCATGATGGGGGCGAGTAGAACGTCGCCGGTGCCTGGAAACGGGATGAGGTGTAGATATGTACGCCGGCGAACTCTACCCAGGTTCGGGGCTCTCCTAGGAGATAACACCCCTAGTCCTACTCTGCGGGGTCTCCGCATGATCACTAAGGCAAAATTGAGTACAATAGTGCTCCTTGAGCTGTATCTGTGGACAGGAGGAGGCTAGGCCAGCTCTCTTCCTTCTCTAAGGTCTGGTCTAGTTCTAATGGGTCGGAACCCTTTGCATGGGTGCCCCGGGGGGTTTATATAGGTCTACCCTCTGGGGGTACAATGGTAAACCGACTGGGCGCAGGGCCCAGGCGTCAGTCCCTTCGCCCGCTAGCTTCTCTGCCGACTGCCGGGGCCCGCCGGCTGGTGGGCCCTACCGACTGGTCTGGTACGGAGCCGACAGGCCGTACCCGCCGCTTGCGGGTCTTGCTAGCTGCCGATTACTATAGCCGTGCTTCTAATGACGCAGGCTTGGTCATGTGGTCGTGGCTACAGGCCTGCTACCGGGCGGGCGATTACTGTAGCCACTCCCAGCCTCGTCTGGTTAATGGCGCGTGGGACCCGTGGGAGGGGCAGGCCGACTTTCGGGGGACGGCTCCTTTCGGGTCCGACTGGTGGCGCTCTTGCCGTCTTCTGGACTCTTGCTGACCGGTAGGGCCCATCGTCCGTAGACCGTACCGACAGGCCATCGTGGGTGCAGGACTCCGCCTACTGTTGCAGATGTCAGGGATGGCACGGCCACAGAGCCCTGCCGGACGGAGATCTCCACTGGTACGACGCACTGTGGCCTTGCCATCCCATAAAAAGGGGAGGGAGTGGGCTTTACTATTGCCACTCCCCGTCCCATCCTCCCTTACGTGGGCATGGGCTTTGTTGGTGTCGTGGGCCGACTCCCCGTGGCCGGCTTCTCTGGGAGCCGCCAGGCGGGAGTTGGCCCGTCTTGACCTCGCCTCTAGGACTCTGCCGCATGCGGGCTGTCGGCTGCTCCTTTAGCCGGCTTCTGGATGGCGGCTCTCCATCCTGGTGTCCTGAGGGGCGCAGTCAGCCCTGATGTCTTGAAAGGTTCTGGGCCTCGGGTTAGCCTACCCGTGGCCCATTACTCCGACAGTAGTACCCGAAGCTGGTGAGGCACTGCGGACGATCAGCCGAGGAGCCTCAGCAGTTTCTTTCTCCGAGTGCTTGAGGTGAGACCTTATTTGACTTCTGTCGGGCCGATTGGTAGGAGTCGGAGTCGCCTGACTTTGACTAGTCCAAAAATGCTTTCGAATCCCCCGACGGGAACTCAATAGCGTATGAGCTAAGCTTCCTGACCGCCATCCACTCCATGCCCGCCATGTGGAAACCAATGGCCGGGCCAGCCCGCCTACCCCTCCGCGAGATGGGACACGTCCGCAGGCCGGGCCTGCCACTACCACGCCTCGGCGCGCAAGTGGATCTGCTGCGGCCGTGGGGGCGGTTGAGGTTCCCACGGAATTACTGCGCGCAGTAACTTTGCGTGACAAACGTGGGGGGGCGTGGAGTAGTGGGCGCAGTAAATCCCACTATTGCCCCCTCGGCTTCGCAGCCCACTAGGCTATAAGTAGGGGGAGGAGGGGAAGCGGTGGAGCACGCGCGTCCCACCTCCCGCTGCTTCTTCTCCTTCTTCTCCCTCTCTGCTCCTTGAGCCTCGTCGAACGTCGCGGTGGTCCGCTCACGATGAGCTCTTCCTCCGCCGTTACACCCACGACGGCGCACTCTGGCACCTGGGATGGTTCGGAGGTCCACGAGGATCACATCGACTTCCTCCGCAAGACGCGTCGACTGCCTGGCGAGGACCTCGTGAGGGTCCGCCTCGCGCGGAGGGGAGAGATCTCGCTGGTGCCGCAGGAGGGCGAGCGGGTCGTCTTCCGCTCGCACTGCCTGCGTGGCCTGGGCTTGCCGATGAGCAACTTCTTCTGCTCCTTCCTTGAGTTCTACGGACTCCAGCCTCACCACCTCACCCCCAACACAGTGGTGTTGCTGTCCGCCTTCGTCACCCTATGCGAGGGCTTCATCGGCATTCTCCCCACCATGGAGCTCTAGGGGGAGTTCTTCTTCTCCAAGCTCGGCACCCAGGCCACGGGCGTGCCGGCTCAGTGCGGCGCGTTCATCGCCTTGCGGAGGCCGGGGGCTGACAACCCGTTTCCCTCCATCAGGATGATCAAATCGGTGAAGATGTGGCAGTGATCGTACTTCTACGTGAAGAACATCTCCGCGGAGGGCGATTGGATCAACCTGCCAGCCTTCGTAGCCGGCCGGCCGGCTGGGAGGCAACCCAACTGGTCGCACCGGGCCAAGACGTTGACGCCTGCGGGAGCCGGTGCCGTTGCGTGGCTTCGAGTACTGGCGCAGTCGGAGGGCCGGACTTGCTGGCCGCCTTCGTGGCGCGCCGCGTGCTGCCCCTCCGAAGTCGCCCCACATGATCTGCCAGATGAGCGGGCACCGAGACCCGAGCCGAATGTGCACCAAGGAGATGCCTCATGAGGAGGTAGCCTACATGGTGAACTACCTTGCGAGCTGCGACCTCAACGAAGAGTGGAAGTTCGGCAAGGAGCCGTATTCGCGTGCCGCCCCTCCGCCTTCGGTGAGTCATTTTCTTTTTCTCTTTCTCTCTGACTTCTTCGTTGCCAAGTCCATTTTGTCCGATCTGATCAGTCGGCTTTGGTCAGAACCCCCTTCTCCAGCCTGCAGCCGGCACCGCGGGGCCGGACCGCGAATTCCTCCCCGACCGGAAGGAGAGTGATGTTGACGACACCGACCTGGGGGCGGCGGCCCTGGAGGACGACACCGAGGGAGGAGGAGGCGCAGCAGGTGGCCCGACACTTGGGGCCAGTCTCGAGGACTGGCCCGATGATGACGAGGAGGTCATCCCACGCCACCAGCTAGGAGCCGGCCAGTCGGGCGCGGGCTCGTCAGCTCCCCCGGACGCACAAGGAGGCGGCAAGAAGCGCAGGGACGGGGCGAGCCTCTTTGGCAGCCGGCCGAAGAAGCCCAAGGGCTCAGCCATGGCGACCAAGCAGGACGAGGCGGCCGCAAAGGGAAACCGCTTCCGCAAGGTGGTGAAGACGCCGCAGCTTATTTCAGCGTAAGCACCACCTCCCCTCGTATCTTCGTGTTTCTTTATTGAGTCTGTCTGAAATTTCTTTACTTTGTTTTTCTGGCTTTAGGGCCCCTCTCTCTCTTGAGAAGTCGGCCGCCAGCTCCGTCGAGAAGTCGGCGGAGACCTCCTCCACCACCCGGCGGGTTGACCCCGCCGCCGACCTCCGGGAGGCGACGGAGCGGAACGCGCGGGAGGCGCGTGAGGAGCGGGAAGTCGCCCGCCTGAAGAAGGCGGAAGCCGACAAGGCGGAGGCTGCCGTCCTGAAGAAGCTGGCGGAGGCCGAGGCCGCCGATGCGGAGAAGAAGCACGCGGAGGAAGCCGCACGCCGCCAGTCGGCGGTGTTTGTCGTCCCCTTGAACTCTGCACCACCGCCACCGGAGTTCTCGGCGTAGACTAGGGAAGCTGGCGACGAGAAACCGGTCATGGAGAGGGACGCCGATGTCACCGCTATGCCGGAGGTCGTTGTGCCGCCACCGCCACCCTCCGGAGGCGCGCCAGGCGGACAACCGGCGGATCCGCCAGTGCCGCCAACAGGAGGCGCGGCGGCGACGGGCCTGTCCCTCGAGGTCAGTACGCCGAGGCGCCGCCGTGTCGCGAAGGTGGCCTCAGCGCAGCGTCCTATGGATACCGGCGCAGCGAGCTCCTCGATCTCGGACACCGAGGTGTTGAGCGCCGCGCCCACCGGGTGGGTGCGGGGAGGCGGGACGGGCCCGTTGAACCGGGCGCTCTTGGACGTCCAAGCCAAGCTCCAGGCTGAGGGCGACGCCATCAAGGAGTGCACCAAGGCATACCTGGTGTCACGAACGACCATCCGGGTACGCATCCTTTCTTTGCTTTGCTTCCTTGTTTTTTCTTTGTGGGGGCGCACCAGCGCACCCACTGGGTGTAGTCCCCGAGTTTCGGGCCGGCTGCTGAGCAGTCGGCTCAGAACTCTAATCGGCGAGTTACGAGTACCAACGCTTTTTTCTTGAAATTTTGATGCAGGATTACCACAATCTTCATGTGACCTCCTTCAACGCCAATGTTGAGGAGCTGGCCAAGCGGACCGCCGACTTGTCGGACAGCCGGGGTGAGTTTTCTTCTTTCTCTGCGGGGGCGCGCTGGCGCACCCTCGGGTTGTAGTCCCCGAGATTCGGGCCGACTGCTGAGTAGTCGGGCCGGATCTCCCCGGCGACCTTTCTTCTTTGCTGACGACAGACATTCCTCCCCCTTTTTTTTCAGAGGCCAACGCCACCCTTCAGCAGCAGCTGGGCGAAGTCTAAACCGCACTGCGCGTCAGGGAGGAGGAGTGCGGCCGGCTAACGGAGGAGCGCGACCGGCTGGCTACGCAGCTGGTGGAGCAGAAGGAGTTGCTCTAGAGGGCCCAGAAAGAGGCGGAGGACAAGGAGACCACCCTTCTCACTGAATTTGCATCCGAGCGCTCCTCCTAGTTTCCAAGCAATCGAAGATCTTGTCGATGGTGAGCTTCCACATGTTTCCTTTTCCGGGCTGCCGACTGCTAGTCGAGTCAGCCTTAAATTTTTAACTTTGTTTCTTTGCTCTTCTTCCTTAGCAGACTTCTTCCCCGTGCATTCTGATGCCGCCAATCAAGCCATCGAGGCTGATCCTGAAGCACGGAGGGCGGACGGCGCATAGGTCGCCGCCGACGCCCCCCGGACTCTTAACGAGCAGATTCTAAGCATTGAGGCCCATCATCGGCCAGCCCACCGGATGCTGCACCAGCTTCAACGTGTTGGCGCCCAGGCGATTGCCGCCCTGTGGCCGGACATGCGGGCGCGACGTACCCCCAGTCAGACTACTGAGTGGTTGGAGGTGGCAGCCGGCCGTCTTGAGGCCTGGAAGGGTTCTACAACCCGGGCTGGAGCCCGCCGGGCCTTGGAATTCGCCAAGGTGTGGTATCCTGGGCTGAGTTTAGCCCAGTAAGCCATGTTCTGGCTGGAAGCTCAGGCGGAGCTGGCAATGGTCGAGGACGATCTCATCAGGTGCGCCGCATCGATCGCTGAGTACACCGACACCAGTGTCTTTGTCCCAGAGCAGGCTGAGAACGGCGAGGAGGCACCACCGGAGTGGTTCGGGCTGAACCCGGACGACGGCGAGGACTCGGCGGAGGTGATCGACTCCAGTGGCGAAGAGGAAGGTGAGGAGGAGGAAGGAGACGAGGAGGAGGTGCCAGAGGTCGAGGCAGATGGCCAGCCCCAGCCCGACCGCGCCTCCAGCAATGAGCCGCGCACAACTGAGCCAGCTATCGCCAGGGGTGATCAGGCGGAGACCAACCAGCCGACTGCCCCGCCAACTGGCACCGCCGACCCCTCTGGTCCTCCGAGTCCGTCCGCGGCTTCCTAGGATGCCACTTTATCTTTGTTTTTCCTGCTTAGTAGTCTCAACGAACTTGTTATTTTGCACAATTCCACCCACTGGGTGTGGGTGTATCTAGAACTCCTATTTGATGATTCGGCCAAGGGCCTTTCTATGTAAATATTTATCCGCGTTTTATCTCTTCTTGCTTATTGCTCTTTGGAATTTTCCTTTGTTGCCTTCCCTTGGTTGCCGTTTGGCTAGTCAGACAGCCGCTCTGCGGGCTGCCGCTAGATCAAATACTTGGCTTCTTTGGGAGGCAAGTACTTAGCCATTTAGAGTTTTTAGCAAGTTAATTTAGAAAATGGCGAGCCGGCTGCTCAAGAGTCGGTTGCAAAAGGCTGGAAACCGGCTTAAGCTATGTGCATGCTTTGAGTCCTTAGCCATTTTTCATATGGACACCCATTCTACCTTACTCCTTCTTGCCAGTCAGTCGCTCTGCGATCTGCGGCTTCTAACAGGAGACGGCTTGAGTGCCACACACTACTTGTCTGGCTGCAGGAAGTCGTTTCATAGCTCAAGACGGCAAGTCCCCGGGCCGACTAGTCGAACCGGGTGCCAAGCGATAAAGAATAACATACTCATAGGCATAACTCATTATCATATAGATAAAAGAAGGCAGTCCCCGAGATTGTCTCGAGGGGCCCGAAGTCTTCGTACTTTAATACAAAAGGTAGCGTGATACATACTGCATTAACTATAAAATTTTCGGAGGAGATTTGCATTCCATGGTCGCTTCGTCTCCTTGCCGGAGTCGTCTCTTTTGCGTGCTCGGGGCTTCTGAGCATCGATCAGGTAGTAGGAATCATTGCCCAACACCTTGCTGACGATGAAGGGGCCTTCCCAAGGTGCTGAGAGCTTGTGCTGGCCAGCTGTTCACTGAATCAGCCAAAGCACAAGGTCTCCTTGGAAAGATCGCGGCTTGACCTTCCGATTGTAGTATCGGCGTAGGCTCTACTGGTAGATGCTGGACCGGCTAAGTGCCAATAGCCGGCCCTCTTCCAGCAGATCGACGCCGTCATGACGTGCTTCCTTTGCTTCCTCGTCAGTGTACATGGTGACTCGAGGGGAGTCGAACTCCATGTCCGTTGGGATGACGGCTTCGGCACCATAGACGAGGAAGAAGGGCGTGAAGCTGGTTGACTTGTTTGTTTTCGTGCACAGGCTCCAGAGGACGGCTGGCAACTCATCAAGCCAGCAGCCTGCCAAGCGCTCCAGAGGCTCGACCAACCGGGGCTTGATACTGGACAGGATTAGGCCATTTGCTCGCTCTACTTGGCCGTTGGACTGCGGATGGGCAACGGACGCTTAGTCCAGTCGGATGCCCTGCGTCGCGCAGAAATGAGCCAAGGCACCCTTGACAAAGTTTGTGCCGTTGTCGGTGATGATGTTGTGCAGTATGCCTTACCGAATTGTGATGTCAGAGATGAAGGTCACAGCAGTCGGACCATTCAAACTCCTGATTGGCTTTGCTTCTATCCATTTGGTGAACTTGTTCACTACAACAAGTAAATGAGTCAAATCACCTCGCGCCGTCTTGAATGGTCCGACCATGTCCAGGCCCCAAACAGCAAAGTGTCAGGCAATAGGAATTGTTTTGAGTGCCGAAGCCAGCTGATGAGGCTTAGAGCGGAACTTCTGGCACCCCTTGCATTTTTGGACTAGAGACTTGGCGTTTTCAAGAGCAGTCGGCCAGAAGAAACCATGGTGGAAAGCTTTGGCGAGGAGTGCTCTTGAAGCCGTGTGATGGCCACATTCGCCTTGATGGATGTCTTTGAGGATTGCCTAGCCTTGCTCTGGCTCCACACACCGCTGGTGAATACCAGTGATGATGCGCCTTACGAGCTCTCTATTGATGATGGCGTACGCTGCCGCCCGGCATTGCACTTGCCGAGCCAAGATCTCATCGGCTGGCAGCTCTTTGTTCACCAAGAATTTGAGGATGGGTTGGGCCCATGAAGGTGCTGCAATTTCTGCAACCGCTAAGACTGCGACTTGGACGAGGGTGGGTGGGCCGGGAGGTGGCGGGTTGGAGTCGGCAGCCGCTTGCTGCATCGATGAAGTCCCCGGGCAGATTGGTGCAGTCCCTGAGCCGGGCTCCGAAGTATCCGGGCCAGGCTCCGCAGTCCCTGGGTCGGGTGCGACTGCCGCGATCTCCGCACCGCCTGCCGGAATACTCCTTCCGTCTGCGGGGGCTCTTGAGTCGGATCCGACAACTTCAGGAGGAGCCGGCACGAAGATGGAGTCTGACTCCGGTGATGGCTTGACGGACGGCTTGAGGAGGCGCTGAAGGGCGACACCGGACGGTATCGCCTGACGGGTGGAGCCGATTCGCGCCAGGGCGTCTGCTTGGTCGTTGTCGTTTCTTGGTACATGGAGAAACTCACATCCCTCGAAATACCCACTGAGTTGCTGGACGAGGAAGCGGTAGCTTTCCATGTTTGCGTCCTTGGCGTCCCAATCGCCTGACGACTACTGGACCACCAAGCCGGTGTCACCATAACACAGGATCCGGTGAATGTCGAGCTCTTTGGCTAGCCAGAGCCCGTGAATGAGTGCCTCATACTCGGCGACATTGTTGGAGGCGGCAAAATGGATTTGCAGCACATACTTGAGCTTGTCGCCCTTGGGAGAGGTGAGGACGATGCCGGCTCCCAAGCCGGTGCGCATCTTGGAGCCATCGAAGTGCATTCACCAATGGGTGGAGTCGGGCGCTGCTGGTAGATACTGGGTTTCGGCCCAGTCGACGAAGAAGTCGGCCAGCGCTTGTGACTTGATGGCAGTGCGAGGTTGGTAGTGGATGGTGTAGGGGGCCAAATCTATGGCCCACATGGACACTCGTCCCGAAGCGTCTCGGCTGCCGATGATCTCGGCTAGAGGAGCCATGCAGACCACAGTGATTGGATGCTCTTGGAAGTAAGGCTTCAATTTCTTGGCGGCAAAATGCACACCATAGCACATCTTCTGGTAGTGGGGGTAGTTTTGCTTGGAGGTCGACAGTACTTCACTCAAATAATATACCGGTCTCTGAACTGGTAGTGCTTTGCCTTCCTCCTTGCGCTCTACTACAATGACCGTGCTGACCACTCGGCTGGTGGCGGCGATGTAGAGGAGCATGGGCTCCTTAGGAGTCGGAGCCGCCAGAACAGGTGGAGTCACCAGCATCTTCTTTAGTTGGACAAATGCTTCGTCCGCCTTGTGGTTCCACTCGAAAAAGTGGTCTTCTTCATGAGTTGGTACAGGGGAAGAGCCTTCTCGCCCAGCCGACTGATGAACCGGCTGACAGACGCCAAACAGCCGGTGAATTTTTGTACGTCCAGTAGTCGGCTGGGTACCTCCATCCTTTCAATCGCCTTGATCTTCACTGGGTTGCATTCTATGCCACGTTCGGAGACCAGGAAACCAAGGAGCTGGCCGGCTGGTACTCCAAAGACACATTTCTCCGGGTTGAGCTTGATCTGGAATCGGCGCAAGTTGTCGAAGGTCTCCTTGAGGTCTTCCAGCAGTGTTCCACGCTTCTCCGTCTTTACCACCACATCATCCACATAGACGTGAGCATTTCTGCCGAGCTGCTTGAGGAGACACTTCTACATGCATCGTTGGAAGGTGGCGCCGGTGTTCCTCAAGCCGAACGTCATGGTTAGGTAGCAGAAAGCTCCAAATGGCGTGATGAAGGCAGTCTTCAGCCTGTCGGATGGGTTTAACTTGATCTGGTGATACCCTAAATATGCATCCAAGAAACTCAATAGCTCGCATCCGGCTGTGGAGTCTATCACTTGGTCGATCCTTGGCAAGGCGAACGGGTCCTTGGGGCATGCTTTGTTGAGGATGGTGTATTCAATACACATTCACCACTGCTTGTTCTTCTTCAGTACCAAGACCGGGTTGGCCAGCCATTCTGGGAAGAATACTTCCATGATGAAGCCGGCTGCGTGCAGCGGGGCTATCTCTTCTCCAACAACTCTCCTCTTCTCTTCTGACAAGCGGCATAAAGGCTGTCTGACTGGATTGGCATCAGATCGTACATGTAATTTGTGCTCGGCGAATTCTGTTGGGACACCTGGCATGTTCTTGGGGGACCATACGAAGATGTCTCGATTCTCACGGACGAAATCGATGAGCTCGCCTTCCTATTTGCTGTCGAGGTTGGCGCCTACGACAGCGTACCTCTCTGGATGCTCCAGGTCCAAAGGTAACTTATTTGTTTCCTTAGCCGGCTTGAACGAGCCCTCAGCTTCCGACTCTTTGGGATCAGGCGACATTTCTGGTTGCTTGCCTGCCATCGCCACAACTCGATCTAGCAGCCGCTTCTCAGCTGCGATTGCGAGGGACTCGGCCAGCCGGCTGCTCTCTGATGCGCAGGCGGATGACTTCTTGTAGTTGCCAGTTATGGTCAGAATCCCTTTGGAACCCGGCATCTTCATCTTGAGGTAGGCATAGTGGGGGATGGCCATGAACTTGGCCAGGGCTGGCCGGCCAAGCAATGAATGGTATGGGCTCTCTAGGTCCACCACCTTGAACCATATTGACTCACGGCGGAAATGATCCTTATCTCCGAAGAGGACGTCGATCAAGATCTTGCAGATTGGCGAGCAGGAAAGGCCAGGGACTATGTCGTGGAACACCGTCCGGCTGGACTGCAGTTGCCTCTGCCTGATTCCCAACTTCTCCATGGTGTCTTTGTACAAGATGTTGATGCTGCTGCCGCCGTCTATCAGGACTCTGGAAAAACGAGCAGCTCGCTTGTCGGTGGCAAAGGTGGCGTCCAAAACCAAGGCATAGGAGCTGGGTCTGGGCATTACTTTGGGGTGGTCATCCCGACTCCAGCTGATGGGCTTCTCAGACCAGTGCATGAACTCAGGTGTGTCAGAAGCTACTGCATTCACCTCCTGCTGCTGCAGCGTCTGCTGCGTCAATCGTCGGCCACATTGGTGAACACGACGTATGCTCCCTGCTCTTCCGGGTACTCGTCTTGCACTGCGCCGACTGGTCTGACCGCCGGCTGCTTGGGCGGAGGGGG
The DNA here is from genome assembly GCF_056163025.1 of Triticum urartu. Lineage (NCBI taxonomy): Eukaryota > Viridiplantae > Streptophyta > Magnoliopsida > Poales > Poaceae > Triticum > Triticum urartu. The sequence continues at coordinate 224,941,385 of NC_141876.1, read as the reverse complement.
AGGTGGCTGCCCAGCAGGCGGGGGAGGCAAAAGGCCGTCTCCTTTTGCGATCCTGGTGAGCAGTGGCATTTCTGAGTGGTGTGGTTGGACGGCTTCGCGCCACTGTGGAACTTCCAGGGTCCATCCAGAGTCTGCTCATATGAGAAAGCCGGCTCCCAGTTGGACTTACCGCCCTTCTGACGTCTGAGCGGAGGCTGCCCTTCCGACTGTTGGTCTTCAACTGTTGCCACCTGCCGACTGGTGGAAGTCGGTGGGGGGGATCTACACTTGTGGTCGTTCTGCTGTTGATGCCGATTGGTGTCTCGGGCTGGAGTTCGGGGAGCCTGAGGATCCACTTTGCCGGTCGCACTGACTTGAATCTCCATCTTCATGGAGGAATCGTCTGTGGTGTATTTTTCTGCTATGATCAACAGCTCGTCGAGGGTTTCCGGTTCATCGCAGAGAAGCCTGTGCTTGAGGAGGGTGCCCTCTCGGCATCCTGCAGTGAAGTACTCAATAGCCTGCACCTCGTGCACGCCCTCGCAAGAGTTGTGGAGCTCGGCCCAGCGCGTGAGGTAGTCACGAGTTGACTCGCTGTGGCCTTGCACGCACAAGGAGAGCTGGCGGGGTTTGGGAGGTCGCTTGTACGTGCTGGTGAAGTTGCGGACGAAGGCGTCGGTGAACTCGACCCAACTGTTGATGCTACGGGGCCTTAAGCTGTTCAGCCATGTCCGGGCCGTGCCCTGGAGCATGAGTGGAACGTATTTCACAGCAACACACTTGTTGCCATTTGCTATGCTGACGGCCGTGGAGTAGTCGACCCGCCAGTCCTCCGGCTTCACGGAGCCGGTGTACTTGGGTGTGTCTCTGGGGAGCATGAACCCTTTGGGGAAGGGCTCGTCTCGGATGCGGGGGCCAAAACACGGCGGACCCAACTCATCTTCTTCCTCAAGCGCCAGGGATAGGTGGAGACGGTCGATCCAATGGCGGGCGTCATTTTCACCGACTCCTTCTCGGCAGCCAAGGCAGTCGCCGAGCGTCGGGTGATAAACAGGCAGCAGGGAGACTTGCCTTTCTCTCCGAGGGGAAGGAGGCGGACAGTCGTCCCATCGTTCCACTGTTCTTGGGCGGCCGTCTCAGTCGCGCTCTATGGTGATGCAAGTCCGACTGCGGCTGGCAGCCAGCTCCTTGTCTTTTCTTCCGCGGACGCCGCCAGTTGGCGTCCGAGATTCCGAGCCTTGGTCTCGGCACGGCAGCAGGTTGTCATTCTGTCGGCGCGGCGCATCAGTGTGGCAGCCGGCCTCGTTCTGATCAGCGGCCGCGTCAAGGAGTCGCTGCATGCGCTCCGTCATCAAGAGAAGCTCTTCGCCCTCGAACTTGTCCAGCTCGTCCGCCGCCGCCTGGGCGGCTCGAATATTCTCCGCATGTGTGGCGTAGACGAGGTGATTCGCCCCGAACAGATAGGCGATAGCTGCACCGCGCTGCTGGACCATGCCAAGGCGACTAGGCCCAGCTGGAGCCGGCGTGCCGCCCACCGTGCGGTCCATCTTGCGCTGGTAGGCTTTTGACAGGCATCTCATGCTGGCTAGATTTTTGGCGCCTTCGACTAGCTGAAGGCGGCGTGCCTCCAGCGTCTCGGCGTCGGCATCTTCACAGATGGGCGCTGCCAGGTCTTGCAGCGCCGCATGGAGTGGGTCGTAATCACCCCCACTGGAGTGCTCGCCATGATCGATGACAAGCACTTCCGTGACGGTGCTTCTGCCGCTCTCCGCGCGAGGAAGCGGCTCGTCGTAGACCACCACGTTGGAGGGGAACGTGTCAAGCAACACATTGTCGGAATCGACCAACATCGGATCAGTGGAGCCTACGAACTCCAAGTCCCTAGCTGGCTCGCTGGCGACGTGAAGTTGATCGAGGAGGCCCACGAGGAGGCTCTCCGGGCCGCCTGTGCCCGCGTCGGATGCGGGCTCATCAGAGAGGCGGACCTCGCCTACAAGATCAGCGAGGCAACTAGCCGCACAAGCGATTTCAGCACCATGCAGCACGTCGGTGCAGACTCTGTCTGGCGTGCCGGGCTGGCTGCGCTCGCCAAGGAGGAAAAGGGTTCCCGTCCAGAACAGGTCTCCGGACGACGGTGCACCAGGCCCCACGGTGGCCGCGAAATGTCGGGGGTTGGGTGCAACATATGCCAATGGATGGCTTATCATGGTGGGGGCGAGTAGAACGTCACCGGTGCCTGGAAACGGGATGAGGCGTAGATACGTACGCCGGTGAACTTTACCCAGGTTCGGGGCTCTCCTAGGAGATAACACCCCTAGTCCTGCTCTGTGGGGTCTCCGCATGATCACTAAGGCAAAAGTGAGTACAATGGTGCTCCTCGAGCTGTATCTGTGGACAGGAGGAGGCTAGGCCAACTCTCTTCCTTCTCTAAGGTTTGGTCTAGTTCTAATGGGTCGGAACCCTTTGCATGGGTGCCCCGGGGGGTTTATATAGGCCTACCCTCCGGGGTACAATGGTAAACCGACTGGGCGCAGGGCCCAGCCGTCAGTCTCTTCGCCCGCCGGCTTCTCTGCCGACTGCCGGGGCCTGCCGGCTGGTGGGCCCTACCAACTGGTCTGGTACGGAGCCGACAGGCCATACCCGCCGCTTGCGGGTCTTGCCGGCTGCCGATTACTGTAGCCGTGCTTCTAATGACGCAGGCTTGGTCATGGGGTCGTGGCTACAGCCCTGCTACCGGGCGGGCGATTACTGTAGCCACTCACCGTCTTGTCTGGTTAATGGCGCGTGGGACCCATGGGAGGGGCAGGCCGACTTCCGGGGGCCGGCTCCCTTCGGGTCCGACTGGTGGCGCTCTTGCTGTCTTCTAGACTCTCGCTGATCGGTAGGGCCCATCGTCCATAGACCGTACTGACAGGCCGTCCTGGGTGCAGGACTCCGCCTACTGTTGCTGATGTCAGGGATGTCACGACCACAGTGCCCCGCCGGACGGAGATCTCCACTGGTACGGCGCACTGTGGCCTTGCCATCCCATAATAGGGGAGGGAGTGGGCTTTATTGTTGCCACTCCCCGTCCCATCCCCCCTTACGTGGGCATGGGATTTGTTGGTGTCGTGGGCCGACTCCCCGTGGCCGGCTTCTCTGGGAGCCGCCAGGCAGGAGTCGGCCCGTCTTGACCTCGCCTCTAGTACTCGGCCGCATGCGGGGTAGTCAGCTGCTCCTTTAGCCGGCTTCTGGAAGGCGGCTCTCCATCCTGGTGTCCTGAGGGGCACAGTCAGCCCCGATGTCTTGAAAGGTTCTGGGCCTCGGGTTAGCCTACCCGTGGCCCATTACTCCGACACGAAACTTCCTCAGTGATTTGTCAAAGTTCCTGTCTAAGGGAAACTTTTGTGAAGGAAGTACTAGCTAGGTTTATCCAAATGAGTTGAAATTTTGCACACTCCTTCATGTCCTCATATTATCTCACTCCTCCAAATTTCAGCTCCATCCCTTGATCTATGTGAGCATCACATCAAATCTTTGATTCTGTCAATATTTTCAGGTTGTGAAGCAAGTATATTTTATATTGCTTCATTTTGCCTGAACATTTACCAGGGCATTCTACTACCCAAATAACTTCTCTCCACCAAATTTGGCACCAGCTCACCTAGCCAATATTTCTCTAGAATTATTGCAAGTTTCTGGTCAGCAAGGATGTTTGTGAAGCAAGTACCATTTTGGTGAATCAAATTGGTACAAATTTTTTTACAGCATCTTTATATAATCAAATCATCAAGCCTTGCCAAATTTGAGCTCAAGTTGATGCTTCATGTGAGTGCATCATCATGCTCAAGTTTCTGGACCATTTTGGTCAGTTGCAAAGCAACTATATCAACCATTGATCCAAATCACCTAAAATTTCACAGGACTAGAGTCCTTCCTATCCTAAACCTCCCAGGCAGCTTATTTAGCCCCTAGCATTTGTCTGTTGATCACTGCATCATGGTTCAGATTGATGTAGTACACTTCAGAGCTTACTTATCATTTACCCGCTTCACTTTTAACCGAGCTACCACCGCGGTTGTAACCGACCCGGGAAGGACTTACCACTAAACAACGTTTGCCAACCCTTGGCACTTTCTCCTCTCCATCTCACGCGGTGACCACCGCGTTGGTACGCTCTGGCCGCACCCAGGACGTCTTCTTGCTCGGGCCCCTCCTCTGCTCGGCGTCCCAACAACCACGGGCCTATCCAGCGTGTTCCCCACGTCATCGTCGTCCTCCTGGAGCCACTTCCCCCTCTGTCAACTCCTCCGTCAGCGCTTGTCGCCGCGCCCCCATGGGCGCACTGTGGCCGACCGAGCTTTAATGGCGTTCGGCGTCTTCCTCCTCTGCGGCCTCGGCCCCTCTTGCCCTGTGCCTCACTATCACTCGTCCGCTCCTCCCTCGTCGCGTTCCCGCGCCTCCCCGTGATCGCTGGCCTCACCAGAGCATGGCTGGACACGAGCACCGGCACCCGAGCCACGGCCACGCGTCCACGTCCTCCCCTCCTCGCCCCGCCTATATATAGCCCTCTGCGCCCCTCCCGAGCACACCACTCGCCTCCACTCACTCCTTTGGTCCTGTCCAGCCTCTCCAACGAGCTCTAGGAGCTCCTGAGCCCTCCTATGGCCGCCAATGGTGCCCACCTAAATTGGCGGCAACCAAGCCCTCCCTCTCTTATTGGCCATCACCAGAGCCCTACACCACCACTCCAGATCGACCCCGCGCCTCCACCCATCTTCCCCACGACCCTAGCGCCGAGTCCATCTTCACCGTGGCCGCCGTCCGCTGTGGCCAGTACCTCGCACAACCCCAAGCTCCTATCACGCCGGTAGGTCGCATGCCGCGGGAGGTGACCGGAATCACCGGGAATCCGCGTCGGGCCGTCGGCCTCGTCTCTGCATCGCGGGCAAGCGGGAGGAGGAAGAAGGAGCCGGGCCAGGCGGGGCCCATCTTCACGCGGCCCCACCTGTCGGCGGGTAGGCGTTGATCCGATCTGCCCACATGGATAAGTGACGGGTCCCACCCTGCGGGACCCGCAGGTCAGCGACCCCACGCCCGGCCTCGCCACTGTCCACATGGTTAAGTGGAAGCGTACTTCAGAAAGTACGTTTTCCCGCGAAGTAAGCGTATTTCTCCTCTGCTTTATTCCAGAATGCGCTTTCTCAGTTCTGAAGACGTATTTCCTAAAATGTGTTTTCTGTTTTCTCACTCAGGGGCCTGTTTGTAGGAATCTTTTCACAGATAGGTCCCTGGCAGAAAAAACCTTATATCTTTTCAACCGTAGTTCCAAATCAGGTGATTCCAATGCCCACATCTTCATTTCATCGAACCTGTTCTGTTGGTTTCACTTTCACTATGGTTTGACACAGTGGAAATGACCTTTCCGCGGCTTCACCGCACATCTCCCTGGTGTATTCTTCATCCCCAGGAAAGCCACACCCTCCATTTGCATGATTGCAATGCAGTGACATGGTTTATTCATTTGAACTTGTTTAAAATACTGCAGTAGCTATGTATGATTTGTTCATGGCATCTCTCGGAGTATTGTTGTGATCTTGATGTGGCCATGATATTGCTTGGAGTTCTAGTACTTATATTTTGATGATTATATGAATGACATGTTGCCTTTGGATTCTTAGGGGCTATTATGATTATGTTCATGATGGTATTAGGATTTGGAGTATTACTTTGGATGACATGTTGCCTTCGGATTCTTAGTGGCTAGTGTTAGTTTCATCATGATGCTAGTTGATCTTATGTTTTGGCGTATGATGCTGGAGATGATGCTTGCATGTGGATCATAGTTGGATAGTTAGTTCTTGCTATTTGAGTAGTAGTCTTATCGGTCTGGGATTCATCCTAATAGCAGTGCTACTATCCTTAGAGTATTTTGATATGACAATATTAAGCTTTGGATTATTAGTTGGATATTGCTATGACTTGGATTATAGTTTGATAGTTGTTATCGGAGTATCAGTTATCATAGTTATATTTTTGGGGATAAATTCCATCATTAAGTTGATCAGGTGCCACCGAATCGGGTTTTCTCCAGTGCAACCACATTTGCCTTTATGGGAAGGCCCTAATGTGATGCTATTGCCGTGCCTCTCGCCGGTGCCTCCAACGAGGGAAGGTTATGGGTGCGTGCTATCCTGATCAGGTAGGCGGACATAACCTTGTGTGCCCGTTGTTGTTGTTATGTGCATGTGTCCCAGTTAGGGATGGTTTATTGTTTTTGCCATGACAGCGGTCGTTGTGTCTTTGGTAGACACGGGGCCACCCAGGACTAGCCTAGTGGGGAGTGAGTCAGAGTGGCCGGTGGAGTGTCATGGCAGTAGATCGGTTTTGTCAGAACACCGTTGGTCCACCCGAATGGGAGTGCGAGGCCATGGGTTCCGTGGTGTGGGTAAAGTGTGCTACCTCCGCAGAGTGTGTTTATTTAATCTATCAATAGCCGCGTCCCCGGTTATGGGAAAGGGTTCGTACTAGGTCACACCGTTCGATCAACACTCACATGACGGAATGACTTATAGGTGAATTATATGTTGATATTTTAAGCAGTACAGATTGGCAGGATGTTGATGGTGATGTTGGAGAGCAAGTGTTAGTCATGGTAGTGATCGCCAGAAGGATCACCGTTTGAGACCAAGTGTTGGCCAGTGTATTGATCGCCGGAAAGATCACCGTTTGAGACCAAGTGTTGGTCATGGTTGTGATCGCCGGAAAGATCACTGTTTGGTTTTGATCACGAGGTGATCGAGATGGTATATTTCTTGGCCAGTTAGCCAAGAGAGAATGGTTATGGAGATCTGAGATGGTGATTTATTAGTATTGTATCAGTTTCATACCCTGCTTAGTAGTTGCTTCATCATGGTAGTTGTTAATTCATTAACCTGTTAATGCTATGTTATTGTCTTGCCTTGATGTTTATGGTTGTTGTGAGCTTGCAAGTACATTCAATGTACTGACCTGACGTGTCATGCCAGATTGTAGGTGATGCCATGTTTGCTTGATTGCTTGTCAAGGTTGTCGTGCGTGCGAGCTAGATCGTGTCCCAGCCAGAGTCCCTGCGGAGTGGAGATTCACCACCTTCGTCGTTGTTCCGCTGCTACGAGTTGTTTCGCTGCTAGCATAGAGCAAGTGTAGTATCGCAGGCGTAGTGTCGCCGTGCTGATGTGCTTCTTTGTAACATCAGACCCTTGTATTATTATTCTTATAATAAGAGCTGATTTGTTCTATGTCAAGCAGTGTCGTATTCCAGAGACTTCTCCTCAATCTCTGGGCTGGACTATGGGGCGTTCCGGTTTCTCTGAGCCGGGGTGCCACAGTGCTTGGTATCAGAGTAGGTCTGGCTGTAGGACGCCCTATTCAGCGCGAGCGGTAGAGAATGGTAGTACAAAATTTGTCTTGTTTATTGCATTTGGTTGCTGCATTTGTTTGTTGCACAGCATGCATATAGCCTTAGTATTTGTTGCTAACGATTTATCTGGTGAGTGTAGATGGCATCGGTTCAGATCCACTACAGCTCAGCCCCTGCATTTCTCCAGTTTTCTTTTCTTGCTCGTTCCTCGATGCTTGGCGTCATTTCTGTCCTAGTAGAGTGATGCCAAGTGATCCCGACATTGTTGCAAAAATGGTGCTCAAGTATCGTGCTGAATTCCTTCCTTCAGCCCCATTTTTGTTTCGGTGGTAGACATGCTTCTACCCCAGACCATCCTTTTTCTTGTCGTGTTGGCAACCCTTAATTGTCTTAGTCATCAAGAAAGGGCAATGCCAGTAGACTCAGTTTCCCCTCTATCCTTATTTCTTGGACGAGTACCGATATTTTCCGTCCACTTGATAATAATGTGGCACCGACATTTGTGTCCTGCTACATGGTTACCAAGTACGTCCTCGCCTCCGAGCTAGTCCAGGTTGCTACCTGGCTAAGCTAGCACTTGGTGTAGCGTTGTTTACACCAATTCTTCCACACATTTATTCGTCCTCGTGCACATCGTCACAGCATGCTAGATCATAGAACCGGAGATCCCACGAGATTTGTGTGCTTAAGTAGGCATGCATATTGTGTGACTAGCAAGAATATGTGACATTGATTGTGTTGTGTCCTTTTGTTTACTTGAGTTTTCTTTTGCTTTTTTATTTTGGGCCCCGACGTTACATTATTTTTCCCCTATAAAGATTTTCTCATCAACCGACACCAGATCCGAAGAATCAGCAAGGAGTTCAAATATTTGGAAACTCAGCTAAATAGAATAAAATTCTCAGCCAACTGTAGTGAAATGGGGAATATCTAATTTTGAGGATGATAATCAATTTTGCATTAGTGTGCATTCCACACAACAGTATTGATAAATCAAGTCCCCATCAGTACCAAATCCTCACAATAGTAATGATCAAGTCAGCGGCAAGGCAAGTCAGGTACAAGATCAACGGTATATTTTCAGTCAAAGGTATGGATCATATACAAAATTTTGGCTCAGCGATGCATGATGCTTGAAATATGTTATCATCTGAAATAAAGTCAGCATGTGATATGCTTAAGGAAGACAATCAAACAAATTTTCTCATGCCAATAATCAGCCACCGAATATTATGGGTGTGTGTGTGTGGATTTCAGTGTGCATATTAGTATGAAGCTTTGGGTGTGAGAAACTCAGTCTTTTCCCACACGCTATCGGAAGTAATTTATGATGCAAGGCTCCTCAATTTTCCTAAGCATGATATGTGAAAAAAATCCGGTCCAAGATACCCGGTCTTACACAGCAAGATACCTCAGTAAAAGCTTCTGACAGACGGAAAATGAATCCTTCTCGACAAGCAACCCGAGGAGAAACTGCTCAAGTACGGAAACCCAGCTTATCCTGCACAATACTCATGTCAAGCTTCCTGTGTAAGCTATCGAGGCTTCTTCTGCACGCTACCCAGACAAAAGCTTCGAGCAGAAGCTAATGAGCCTTCCTCGGCAAGCTACACAAATGGCTTTTCTCTGTAGTTCAAGGATCAGATTTGCAATAATTTTGTCAGAGGTACAATACAGTCAAAACATATGCCTACCGCAAGAATCAAGTGTTTGGTTGCATATGATTTTTATATATGGTGGGCATGCATCCCCAGTCTCATCAGTCATTCATACGAGATACGGCAAGGATCCAACAGGTATACCTAAGGAAAGTACGGATTCCACGGCCTCACGAGTCAGGCAAAGGAAAATGGGCAGACATACATCTCATGTAATACAATGATCGACAAGATCTGAAGATGACAATGCAAAGTCCACAGTCTTTGAAAGATCGTGGATGTCGCCTAGAGGGGGGAGGATGAATAGGCGTGTTAAAATAATTACGGTTTAGGCTTGAACAAATGCGGAATAAACCTAGTGGTTAATTTGTCAAGCACAAAACCTACAACAACTAGGCTCACCTATGTGCACCAACAACTTATGCTAAGCAAGATAAACTACTAGGTGATAGCAAGATATATGACAAGAAACAATATGCCTATCACAAAGTAAAGTGCATAAGTAAAGAGCTCATGTAAGAGATAACCGAGGCATGCGGAGACGACGATGTATCCCGAAGTTCACACCCTTGCGTATGCTAATCTCCGTTTGGAGCGGTGTGGAGGCACAAAGCTCCCCAAGAAGCCACTAGGGCCACCGTAATCTCCTCATGCCCTCGCACAATGGAAGATGCCGTGATTCCACTAAGGGACCTGTCGGTGTCAAAACCGGCGGATCTCGGGTAGGGGGTCCCGAACTGTGCGTCAAGGCCGGATGGTAACAGGAGACAAGGGACACGATGTTTTTACCCAGGTTCGGGCCCTCTCTATGGAGGTAATACCCTACTCCTGCTTGATTAATATTGATGATATGGGTAGTACAAGAGTAGATCTACCACGAGATCAAGGAGGCTAAACCCTAGAAGCTAGCCTATGGTATGATTGTTGTATATGGAGTTGATTGCCTACGGACTACAACCCTCCGGTTTATATAGACACCGGATAGGGTTAGGGTTACATAGAGTCGGTTACAATGGTAGGAGATCTTGAATATCCGCATCGCCAAGCTTGCCTTCCACGCCAAGGAAAGTCCCATCCAGACACGGGACGAAGTCTTCAACCTTGTATCTTCATAGTCCAGGAGTTCGGCTGAAGGTATAGTACGGCTACCCGAACACCCCCTAATCCAGGTCTCCCTCAGTAGCCCCTGAACCAGGCTTCAATGACGACGAGTCCGGCGCGCAAATTGTCTTCGGCATTGCAAGGCGGGTTCCTCCTCCAAGTCCTTCATAGAATATTGTAAACACCAAGAGTAGTGTCCGGCTCTGCAAAATAAGCTCCCACATATTGCCATAGAGAGAATAATATTAACACAAATCAAATCTGCTGACGTATTCCGCAGTGCGTCAACACACTACAGCCAAGTCCTTCACTCGAATCGTTTTCACTTTTCCACCTTAGCGTGTTTTGCGAGGCGGTTTCCTTGGCACGTCTTGTCAAAGCAGAGATCGTGTGCCCCCTTTTACGGGATTCTCATCAATATGGACGTGGGTAACCCAATCGTGCCCATTAGCATGTTTTCTCGATTAAAGGCGAGTCCCGAACGGTTACGGGGAGGGCTCCTGGTATTCAACCTCTTATAAAGAGACCAGGGCCTTACTCCTTTTCTCCAATCCCAAAACAAGTTCGCCCGTCGCCTCGAGTTCCAACACCCTAGGCTCCAGATTCCGGGCGCCTCAGACCTTCGACAATGTCCGGTTCCGACCTTCAAGGCCGATGGATGCCCTCCTCCATCACGGAGGAGGACGTGCTAAAGTTGAGAGAGGCTAAGTTCTTGACCGCCAAAATTTCGCACAGGTTGCCTGCTCAAAGGCAGGCTATCCCCAGTCCCCAGCCCGGTGAGAGCGTAGTGTTCGTGTCTCACTTCCTTCGGAGGTTAGGCTTCCTGATGGACCGCTTTGTGAGGGGACTGCTGTTTTATTACGGGCTAGAATTCCACGACTTAGCTCCGGAGTCCATCCTCCATATCTCCTTGTTTATCGTTGTATGCGAAGTGTTCCTCCGTGTTACCCCTCACTTCGGATTATGGCTCAAGACTTTCAAAGTGGAGCCGAAGATGATCAAGGGACGGCACGCAGAGTGCGGAGGCGCTGTTATAAGCAAAAATGCTGATGCTCCATGGCCCGAGGGCTCTTTTCAAGAGGAGCTAGGCTTGTGGAAACGAGAGTGGTTTTATATCACCACTCCCCGGAGCACCAAGTGGGTGGCGCTTCCTGCCTTTCGCTCGGGTCCCCCACCACGGCTAGCGTCATGGGCTAACAGAGGGTTAGATTGGGGTTTGCCCAAAGACGTGCCCTTGTTACAGGGCCGCATTAAGGATCTCTTGGAAGGAGACCTCAGCCTGGTCAAGGTGACGCAGGTCATGCTGATTCGCCGAATATTGCCCGGCAAACGTAGCTCCCTTCTCCTGTGGGAGTTTAATCCAGAGGGACCGCGAGCTCTCCAGAATTTCATGGGCGCAACGCCCGCGGAGATGTATAAACTATTCTTCGGATCACAAGAGATGTGTCCGGATTTAACCGAGGACGCAGGCCTAAGCTGCAATCGCCCGAATACTCAAGTAAGCAACCTTGTGCCCGGACCTTCTATCCGTATAATTGTCATAAACTTGCCCCTAAAAGAGCCGTCCTTCTAAACAGGAGTGGATAGCGAAGGCAAAGCTGATCAGGTGTCCGGCTCCCCTTCCCGAAACCAGGCCGGATCCCGTGCTGGTCAGGATGCTGGAGATAATGCCTTTGGAGGGAAGCAAGGGGGAGGACAAGGAAACTATGGCCTCCTCGAAGGAGGCTGCTCCGAAGGGAGGAACTAACAATTCCTCTCCTAAGGGGAAGAAGAGAGCCGCCTCTGACGACCCGGAAACCATGGCCTCGAAGCGGGGGAAAAAATCCTCATTAGAGGGTCCGACGCCGGGGAGTTCCTCGGCTGGACTACGCCCTCAAGGGGATCAGCCCTCCAGCGAGCCGTAAGTAGAGAAAGATTTTCCTTTTGAGGGATGAGGGAAATCCTTGATTTATATCTGAGAAGATTAACCGAATTTTTACCTTGTAGCTCGGACCTCAACCCTTCTCAGCAGAGCTCGTCTCCGGGGGATCTCCTTCTAGAGATGATGGAGAGCGGGACGCCTCCCCCTACCGTGCCGCCTAGCGAGGCGGGCGACCCTGAGGTGTCGTCGCGGAGGGTTTCTCCGAATCCGGCAGGGGCGGAAGATAGCTATGTGGCCCCCCGAGGTTCTCCGCGTTCGGCCTTCGAAAGATGTCGTGGGACAAGTCCGGCACCGTCTGGTGCTCGGCCGGAGGAGCTAAAGATTCTGCTGGGGCGAGCTTCTATCTCGGAGGAGCACCGTGCATTGATGGGCACGATGATTGAAAGGATCTCATCCGCAGAGAGCGGATTGCATGAGGCCGTCAAAAGTTTACTGACGGGTTTTGAGGTACATTAGATAATGTGCACTTTTGTCAGTTGCGCATGAATAAGATGCGCCCTGTGTAGATAGTAGCCCCTGAGACTCTGCGCGTCGTCAAGAAATGACGGCACGCGGAGGATCATAATCCCAGGTCTAAGATGTCGCGTTTGAATGTAGGCGGCAGGGTGTCCGGAATCGAGCCGAACTGATGATTTTGGCGAACTAAAGTGGCAACTGGACGTGGCAGGTGCCGACGTCGCGCTTGTCAACAAGCGGCTTGATGAGGCTCAAGGTATGTAATTCCTCGGGCGGCATCAGGTAAGAAGAGTTTTATGCCAGTGTCTTACGATGTGTGTGCTTGACGCAGATGGTGCGGCAACCGTGGAGAGTCTTAGGGCAGAACTTGCCCGAGCTAAAGAACAAGCCAGAGAAAGTGATGCGGCCGCCAAGAAAGCCCTTGAAGAGCTGAGAGCCGAACAGGCTGCTCATTGCCGAAGCAAGGAAGAGATGGCCAAGATGGCCGAAAAGTTAAAGAGTGCCGCAGACCGTTGCAGACTTCTTGAGAAAGAAGACCAGGCAAAACAGACGGACTTAGAGAAGGCTGTTGCCAATGCCAAGGACGCGCGCTCTGCGATGAGAGGTGCGAAGGAGGAGTTGCGTCAGGCCGAACAGATTGCGGCTGGAAAGCCCTTTATGTTGCGAAGGAAATTTTGCGATCCGAAGTTTGCTCCGTTGGACCGGATGTGGAGTGTGGAGGATACCTATCTGGATTTGGCAGCGAGTCCTGCTGATGCGACCGAACACTTTCGAGATCAGAAAGATCGCGAAGTGGAAAAGCTTTTCTGGTCGCAGTTTCACAATCCAGAGCGTCCACTGGCAGTGGACAATCGTTTGGCTCAATGGGCCGAACTGAATAGGTTGTCTGGACTCGCCATGAAGTACGTCATGGGTCATCTGTGGCCGGGGAGATTGGAGCCGAAGAGTTATTTCAGCTTGGTGCAGCAATTCCTTGACGCGGTGCCGCGTATTAATGCAATGAAGAGGTCAGCATGCATAGAGGGCGCAAGGATGGCTCTTGCCCATGTCAAGACATACTGGGCAGAGATGGAGACCACCGTTGTTGCGTCCCGAGATTCGGACAAAAGCCGAGTACCCTCCGAGCACTATTTTCAGGAAGTCCTTGAAGGCGCTCGTGTAATAGAGACGCAGTGCTCGAAAGATGCTATGTTATGATAGCATATGTAATTATAAAGTAATATTTTGATAAACTGTAGTGGCCTTTTTATACTTGTGCCTTCAAGTATTGGGAACACCTCCTATGCGGCCATTTTAAGATATATATATACAAAATCTGAAAGATGGCAGTCGTTGGCTTCAGCCCCCACGCACATAGTGCGGGGGTGCTCGCAGAAGACGCATTTTCACACTTAACCCAACGTCTTGGTCCTACAAAGGAGGTGATAGCACAGCGGGCCAGGCAACCAGACTATAATGCTTTAACACTTTCACTTAGCCATAGGAGCTTGACAGTGAGACTATTTAGGTAGCCTCTTGGTGGCGACTGCGCTCGCCCGAGTTCGGGGCGCGTATGTGCCTGACCGGGAAGCGGCCCTTCGTTAAAGCAGAGGAATCCGATAGATTCCGATAGGTCATCGAGTGGCTGACCAGTCTCACGCTACCTCATGACAGTCAGTTTTCGGCTTTCTCTACTGAGGTGCTCGCCGCCCGAACCGGGGCACAATCGCAGTAGTTCTCCTGGTGCTACCTTAGCCGATAGAGCGGAACGTAAGGTAGCCGAACTCAGGAGCCGGGCAACCCAACATTTGACCAAAGACATGATTCGGAGCTGATGCATATAATGCCAAAACTCGCGAAGCCGAACACTCCCTAAGGTGTTCGATCTTTATGAGTGCGGATGAAACAACACTCTTTATTAAAAAAGCCCCTAGTGTCCAGGTACGTGCAAAAATTCTGACGTGGCCACATGCCAAGACGCCAGCCTCCTCCTTTGGTTATATCAGAAAAAACCGGGGGATGTGTATCAACAAGAGACAGTAAAAAAGGTTTATGCAGGGTCTTAATCTAAAAAGAATCCTTTAGGACGGGTCCCTACTACACGTATGCGCCTGTGTCTCCGTTGTGCCGTATCCTGGACGGGCGCCGCACGACGTTCATCTATAAAAGAGAGGAACGGAGTTGAAAACGGGTCGTGCCAAACAAAAGTTTAAAATAAACAAAGTACAAAGTAAAATATATAAAATTGAGCTTTATTGTCTCTTATTGTATATGCATGGAGCCCCTAGTGGGGGTATATGGCCACTAAGCCTGCATCAATGATGATTTTTTCCCGAACTTGTCTATCCGCGTTCGTGGTCTTTAATGACCTATTTCGAAGTTTTTTGGCCGGTGAGGCCATTTTACTGTGGGGCTGTCAAAGCGGCCGCACAGTCCTCCGCTTGGGGAGGCGCACTTTAGTGCTTCCCATTCAAAGAGATGATGCCTCGTGGACCGGGCATCTTAAGAGTGAGAGATGCATAATGCGGTATTGCATTAAAGCGGGCGAAAGCTTCGCGTCCCAGTAGTGCTTGATAGCGACTTGAGAACGGCACGATATGGAAGGTCAGCTTTTCGTGGTGGAAGTTATCGGCAGAGCCGAATAAAACTTCAAGCCGGAGAAAACCCATACAATGGGTGTCCGGACCAGGTGTTACCCCTTGAAAGGAGGTTTTGCTGCGGCGGATTCTTGCTGGGTTTATTCCCATGTGATGGATTGTATCCTGATATATCAGGTTTAGTCCACTGCCACCGTCCATTAGGACATTTGAAAACCGGAGTCCGCCAATTATTGGATCGAGTATCAAGGCAGTTCAGCCTGCATTCTTGATATTTCTAGAATAATCTAGCTGATCGAAGATGATTGGTTTTGACAACCAGTGGCGGGACCCTTTGGGGATAGGCCGTGTGGTGCGTACCTTTATGGGCGCCGCACGTTTTCTTATGTGAAGTAAGTTCACTGTTTTTACTTCTTGTGGGAAGTTCTTTTGTTTCCTGGTGCTCTGCTTTTGGGGTTCATCCTCGTCTTCGCTTGGTGTGTCGAGCCCCTTGTGTTCGGCATTGAGTCTGCCGGATTGTTTGAAAACCCAACAATCTCTGTGGGTATGGTTAGCAGGCTTCCCGGGAGTACTGTGTATCTGACATATCCTGTCCAGGATTTTATTTAGGTTGGATGGATCGTCCCTGTTATCCTGTGGGGGCGATTTTTCCTGATTTTGTCGTGAGCCTTTGAATCCGGCATTGGCTGTCGTGCTCTTCGGACTTTTGTCCTTAGTACAGCGACGGTCCTTGTTGCGTCGCGGTTTTCCGTTTCCATCCCTAATTTTGGATGTACTTGGGTCGCTGGGGCTGCACCTTGCCAACTAGCTGTCCTCCCCTGCACAAAAGCGGGTCATGAGGCTTGTTAGTGCGGCCATTGTTCTTGGCTTTTCTTGGCCGAGGTGTCTGGCGAGCCATTCGTCTTGGACGTTATGCCTGAAAGCTGCTAAGGCTTCGGCATCCGGACGGTCGACTATCTGATTCTTTTTAGTGAGGAATCTATTCCAGAACTGCCGAGCTGATTCTCCGGGTTGCTGAGTTATGTGACTAAGATCGTCTGCATCCGGAGGGCGGACATAGGTCCCTTGAAAGTTTGCTCGAAAAGCATCCTCGAGCTCTTCCTAGCTTCCAATTGTGTTTTCGGGAAGGCTTTTAAGCCAATGCCGGGCTGGCCCTTTAAGCTTAAGGGGTAAATATTTTATGGCGTGGAGATCATCTCCTCTAGCCATGTGTATGTGGAGGATATAATCCTCAATCCAGACTCCAGGGTCTGTTGTTCCATCATATGCCTCTATGTTTACGGGCTTGAATCCCTCTGGAAATTCATAGTCCAGGACCTCATCGGTGAAGCATAGGGGGTGTGCGGCGCCCCTGTATTTGGGTGTGCCAGATTCTGATGATGGCTTCATAGCGTTGCTTACGAGAGCTTGCTTTCTTGGCCCATAAATGGACCTGACTGGGCCATGGTGCGAATCCTTAAGTGGGTCGCATGCCAATTTAGTTGCGGCGCCGCTTGCCGCTTTATGGGGTCGTCTATCCGACCGTGTGGCTTTCTCATTTTTTGAATGCGAGGGCTCTAGGGCCTCTTCGTCGAATTCAGGCAGTAGCTTTCTTTTCGGATAGCTTTTAGTGCGGCGAATGTCGCCGTATTTATCTGCGGTATTGATTACTTTGCTCCATCTAATCCGGAGTGCATCTTCCGCTGTTTTTAGCTTCTGCTTCTGCTTTTTTAGGCTGCGTGAAGTTGCAACGAGCCTCTCGTGGAGATTCTTCTGCTCCATAGGTTTATCCGGCGTGAGGTCGTCCGGAATGCCGTTTTCGCCGGAGGAGGGATGTTTGGTTTCTCTATCCGTGTTGCCCTGTTCGGACGGTTGCTCTAAGGCCTGCTCGTTGTCTACCGGCTCGTCCTGCTCTATGGCTGGGTTTTTGTCGAGGCGGGGCTTGGGTCGGCGTTTACGCCGACGCTTTGATTGCTTTTCGGGGGGTCGATCTCCCGTCCCATCCCCTTTTTCCTTGTTTTCGCTTCCTTTAGGGGTATCCACCATGTACACATCGTGAGATGAGGTGGCTGTCCAATGCCCTATGGGCGTTGGTTCGTCGGTATCTCCTGCATCGTCATCCATGCTGTCGATGTCTCCGGAGTCGAAGTTGAGCACATCGTTTAAATTGTCGACAGTGGCTACCAAGTGGGTGGTGGGTGGGCTTTGAATTTCCTCATCGTCCGCATCCCACCCTCGCTGACCATAGTCCAGCCAGGGCTCTCCTGATAAAGAGAGAGACTTAAGAGAATTCAGGATGTCGCTAAAAGGCGAATGTTGAAAGATGTCTGCGGTGGTGAACTCCATTATCGGCGCCCAATCGGATTCGATTGGCAGGGGCGCAGGGGGTTCGGAGTCCGGGGAGGAGTCCGGATCCTCGGAGTCACGGGTCGTGCAGAGTGCGGGGCTAGCGTTCGGCTCGATCGCTTTTGGGATCGCAGCCCCCGAGGTGACGTCCAACCACTCATTCTCGATTGGCGCAATAGGCTCCGAGTTAGGGGTCAGAACCGATGCGTGTGCGGCCTCCAGGACACTATCCGAGGGCAGAGCTAGATCATGCCCCTCGAGATAGTGTGGCGCGCTTGGCCGTGGCTCGAGCCCGTCGAAGATCAAGTCTCCGCAGATGTCAGCCGTGTAGTTTAAGCTTCCAAACCTAACTTGATGGCCAGGGGCGTAGCTTTTGATCTGCTCCAGGTGGCCGAGCGAATTGGCCCGCAGAGCGAAGCCGCCGAAGACGAAGATCTGTCCGGGGAGAAAAGTCTCACCCTGGACCGCATCGTTGTTGATGATCAAAGGAGCCATCGGACCTAAAGGCGACGACACAGAGGAACTCTCAATGAAAGCACCAATGTCGGTGTCAAAACCGGCGGATCTCGGGTAGGGGGTCCCGAACTGTGCGTCAAGGCCGGATGGTAACAGGAGACAAGGGCATGATGTTTTTACCCAGGTTCGGGCCCTCTCGATGGAGGTAATACCCTACTCCTGCTTGATTAATATTGATGATATGGGTAGTACAAGAGTAGTTCTACCACGAGATCAGGAGGCTAAACCCTAGAAGCTAACCTATGGTATGATTTTTGTATATGGAGTTGATTGCCTACGGACTACAACCCTCCGGTTTATATAGACACCGGATAGGGTTAGGGTTACATAGAGTCGGTTACAATGGTAGGAGATCTTGAATATCCGCATCGCCAAGCTTGCCTTCCACGCCAAGGAAAGTCCCATCCGGACACGGGACGAAGTCTTCAACCTTGTATCTTCATAGTCCAGGAGTCCGGCTGAAGGTATAGTCCGGCTACCCGAACACCCCCTAATCTATGACTCCCTCAGGACCCTTGAGGGCGGTCACCGAACCCGTACAAATGGCAACCCTTGGGGGCGGTCACCGAACCCGTACACTTTGGCAACCCTTGGGGGCGGTCACCGATACCTGTCAAATTGCTCAGGGCGATCTCCACAACCTAATTGGAGACCCCGACGCTTGCCTGGAGCTTTACACCACAATGATTGAGCTCCGAACAACACCAACCGTCTAGGGCACCAAAGAACCCAAGAGGAACAAGCTCTAGGGTGCCCAAACACCCAAGAGTAATAAGCTTCTCAAACTTCACTACCACGTATCACCGTGGAGAACTCAAACCGATGCACCAAATGCAATGGCAAGGGCACACGGAGTGCCCAAGTCCTTCTCTCTAAAATCCCACCGAAGCAACTAATGCTAGGGAGGAAAATGAGAGGAAGAACAAGAAGGAGAACACCAAGAACTCCAAGATCTAGATCCAAGGGGTTCCCCTCACATAGAGGAGAAAGTGATTGGTGGAAATGTGGATCTACCTCTCCTCTCTCTTTTCCCTCAAAAACTAGCAAGAATCCTTCGAGGGATTGAGAGTTAGCAAGCTCGAAGAAGGTCAACAATGGGGGAAGAACACGATCTCAAAGGATAAGGTTCATTGGGGTAGAAGACCCCCTTTATAGGTGGGGAAGAATCCAACCGTTATGCTCACAGCCCGCACAGAGCGATACTACCGCTCCAAGGAGCGGTACTACCGCTAGGGCGGTAGTACCCCTTTCAAAAACCACAACGAGGAGGAAAAAGGCCAGTAGAACGACCGGAGCGGTACTACCGCTCGACCTCACGGTACTACCACTAGGGATAGCAGTACTACCGCAAATGGTAGTGGTACTACTGCTTGCGAGCGGTACAAAAAAAAATACTTCCGTGCCTACTTCCGCTGAGCAAAACACGAGATTTTGGTCCGGAGCGGTACTACTACTCAGGAGCCGCGGTAGTACATCTCGGGAGCGGTACTACCGCTCAGGAGCTGCGGTAGTACCGCTCAGGAGAGGTAGTAAAAAATTACATCCGCTCTAGCCGGGGTAGTACCGCTGCAGCCTTTACCAAAACAGCCACAACTTCTGCAAACGGACTCCGAAATCAACCAAACCAAGTTTGTTGGAAAGCTAACAACATGGGCTAACACAATCTTGATAGAAATATCAATAAGAAGCAAATTAGTAAAGGACCATAATAAAATGGTGAGAACCCTTCCTCGGATAAGACCGCTAAAACCTCCAACACCGAAAACATCATAGAAGATGCATGCGAACTCCGTTTTCGATGATCTCAAGCTTGTCATCAAGATGACCATAAGATCTAAGACTCACAAATAGAACCAAAAAAGAACCAAGAAAGATGATGCAAGCATGCAATGGTTTGAGCTCTCTACGAATGATACGATCAAGCTACTCACTTGAGAGCCCCCCTTGATAGTACGGCAAATGGTCCTATAACCCGGTCTCCAAACTACCACCATGAGACCGGTAGAATAGAGAACCTATCAAGGCCAAACCTTTGCCTTGCACAAAGTCCACTTGAGCTAGATGTAGATGATCTTGACTTCCTCAAGTAGGACCACCTTTCTTGATTGCGTTGGCTCGGTGAAGACTAGTAGATTGCTCCCCCATACTCCATTATGGGTGAGCCACTTTTCGGCACATCTTCACAAGTCCATTGTAACCACAATGGACAGCAATATTGAAGGACTTGATCTCTTCGTGATGCATCAGTTGAACATGCACACCGCAACCTAAGCCCACAAAGAAATCTCACGAAGACTATGGGTTAGTACACAAAGCGTATTGGTCCATGCTTACCATACCATTGGATTACTTGATCCCTCTCGGTACATCTTCTATGTTGTGTGATTTGATCAACTTGATTCACTCTTGACTTAGTCTTGATCAACCCCTCACAAGACCAATCTTTAGGTAATTCCTTGAATAGCACCTTGGTCGACACAAACTCTCCTTGAGACCAACACATGTATTCCAAGAAAAGCCTATGGACAAAACCTTCAAGTAACTCAAGGCAACCATTAGTCCATAGAGATTTTCATCAATTACCAAAACCAAACATGGGGGTACCGCATGTTCTTACAATCTCCCCCATTTTGGTAATTGATGACAATCACGTTCAAGAGAGTTTATACAAGGAATTATGCATCACCATGCAATGCAACAACCAATAATGCATGCGAATGAGATGCAAATTCTTAGGAACAAAACCAAAGCAAGGAGCAAACTCGGAAGACTTCTCCACAAAACTCTCTGAAACATCTCCCCCATTGGCATCGATTGCCAAAATGGGCGAAAAACTAAGAAGACCAATATAAAAGGTGTTCCTCCAGAAGTTGTGTATCTCTCAACAAGAGAATGGAATGCCATAGACATATCTGATGACCCACAAGTATAGGGGATCTATCGTAGTCCTTTCGATAAGTAAGAGTGTCGAACCCAACGAGGAGCAGAAGGAAATGATAAGAGGTTTTCAGCAAGGTATTCTCTGCAAGTACTGAAATAAGTGGTAACAGATAGTTTTTTGATAAGATAATTTGTAACGAGCAACAAGTAACAAAAGTAAATAAAGTGCAGCAAGGTGGCCCAATCCTTTTTGTAGCAAAGGACAAGCCTGGACAAACTCTTATATAAGGAAAAGCGCTCACGACGACACATGGGAATATCGTCAAGCTAGTTTTCATCACGTTCATATGATTCGCGTTCGGTACTTTGATAATTTGACATGTGGGTGGACTGGTGCTTGGGTGCTGTTCTTACTTGAACAAGCATCCCACTTATGATTAACCTCTATTGCAAGCATCAGTAACTACAACAAAAGTATTAAGGTAAACCTAACCATAGCATGAAACATATGGATCCAAATCAGCCCCTTACGAAGCAACACATAAACTAGGGTTTAAGCTTCTGTCACTCTAGCAACCCATCATCTACTTATTATGTCCCAATGCCTTCCTCTAGGCCCAAATAATGGTGAAGTGTTATGTAGTCGACGTTCACATAACACCACTAGAGGCTAGACAACATACATCTCATCAAAATATCGAACGAATACCAAATTCACATGACTACTAATAGCAAGACTTCTCCCTTGTCCTCAGGAACAAACATAACTACTCACAAAGCATATTCATGATCATAATCAGAGGGGTAATAATATGCATAAAGGATCTGAACATATGATCTTCCACCAATTAAACCAACTAGCATCAACTACAAGGAGTAATTAACACTACTAGCAACCTACTAGCACCAATCCCGGACTTGCAGACTGGAATTGGATACAAGAGATGAACTAGGGTTTTGAGATGAGATGGTGCTGATGAAGATGTTGATGGAGATTGCCCTCTCCCGATGAGAGGAGCGTTGGTGATTACGACGACAATGATTTCCCCCACCGGGAGGGAAGTTTCCCCGGCAGAACAGCTCTGCCGGAGCCCTAGATTGGTTGCGCCTTGTGGCGGCGGAGTTTCGTCCTGAAAGGTTGCTTCTGGTTTTTTTCTCGACGAAAGACTTCATATAGCAGAAGATGGTCATCGGAGAGCCACCAGGGGGGCCACGAGGTAGGGGGCGCGCCCTAGGGGGGGGGGCGCCCCCCACCCTCGTGGAAAGGGTGTGGGCCCCCTAGTCTTCATCTTTGGCGAGGATTTTTCATTATTTATTATAAGGTATTTCGTGGAGTTTCAGGACTTTTGGAGTTGTGCAGAATAGGTCTCTAATATTTGCTTCTTTTCCAGCCCAGAATTCCAGCTGCCGGCATTCTCCCTCCTTATGTAAACCTTGTAAAATAAGAGGGAATAGCCATAAGTATTGTGACATAATGTGAAATATCAGCCAATAATGCAATAAATATCGATATAAAAGCGTGATGTAAAATGGACGTATCAACTCTCCCAAGCTTAGACCTCACTTGTCCTCAAGCGAAAGCCGATAACAATAAATATGTCCCCATATTTAGAGGTAGAGGCGTCGATAAAATTAAAATACGGACATGAGGGCATCATGATTATTCTCATAACAGCAACATACATAAATATTGTCATATGATTACTTATGTTCAAGTGATGATCTATTCACAATGCGAAAGTATGAATCAGAAACCTTATTGAGAACCAACAAAGTATAACCTCAATCATTGAGACAACTGCAATTTAGCATAACATCAGAAAGAGTCTAAGTCGGAGCTAAAAAGCAAGTTCACATACTCAACTATCATCTAGTCCTTCATAGCTGCTAACACTCACGCAATTCTTGTGGTTACGGAGTTTTAATCGGACACAGAGAAAGATAGGGGCTTATAGTTTTGCCCCACAACCTTTTACCTCGAGGGTAATGTCAATAATAATAACTCATGCCCCTTTACATCCGATTAGATATATATATCAGGTTCTTTCCAACATGTTGGGCTTGCCAAAGGATAAAATGAAAAAGGGAGAGGTGAAGATCACCATGACTCTTGCATAAGGTAGAAGATAATAACAAAAGATAGGCCCTTCACAAAGGGAAGTAGAGGTTGCCATGCGCTATTATGGCTAGATGCACAAAATCTTAATGCGAAAGAACGTCACTTTATATTGCCCCCTATGATATGAACCTTTATTATGCAGTCCGTCGCTTTTATTACTTCCACATCACAAGATCGTATAAAGCATATTTCTCCCACACTAATCATACATATTTAGAGAAATCTTTATTTCTTTGCACCGATGACAACTTACTTAAAGGATCTTACTCAATCCATAGGTAGATATGGTGGACTCTCATGGGAAAACTGGTTTAAGGTATTTGGAAGCACAAGTAGTATCTCTACTTGGTGCTGAGAATTTGGCTAACATGAGGGGAAAGGCAAGCTCAACATGTTGGATGATCCATGCCAACATACTTTATCTCAGATATAAGAAGACATAACCCATTACGTTGTCTTCCTTGTCCAACATCAACTCTTTAGCATGTCATATTTTTATGAGTGCTCCCAATCATAAAAGATGTCAATAATAGTATATTTATATGTGAAACTTCTCTTTCCTTATTACTTCCTATTAATTGCAATGGTGACCAAAGCTATGTCTGCCAACTCCCAACAACTTTTAATCATCACACTCTTTCTATGTGAAGTCATTACTATCAATAAGATCAATATGAACTTTTGTTTCTTCTTATTCTTTTTCTCTTTTCTTTTATTCACCCAAGATCATAGCAAGAAAATCAAGCCCTTGACTCAACACTAATCTTTATTATATAGCTCACGGACTCGATTACATAGAGAGATCATAAGGCAAAACTCAAAACTAGATCATGCCATAAACTTTATTCTACAATAATACTAATAGGATCAAACTAAGGAAAACGGTAAAGATAAGAGTTGTGATTGTGATATGATACCGGGGCACCTCCCCCAAGCCTGGCGGTTGCCAAGGGGAGTGCCCATACCCATGTGATTATATCTCCTTGGTTGCTGAAGAAGGTGGAGGTGTTGTTGATGATGCGGGCTTGTCATCCATGTTCCAAGGCATAGGTTCACCATCATAGAAGGATGATCGAGTCTCCGGAATCCTCGAAACTGCAGCCAAACTCATTCTTTTAAATCTATATTCATACTCACAGTTTTGGTTTTGTAGGTCACAGATTTGGGCTTGGAGGTGCTCGATCTTCTCATGTAGCTTGAAGATGGCCTCCTGAGTGTTCTTGGCATCCGGCTTGTAGTTGTTAGTGAACTCCGCGATCATCGTGTGGCTAGCGTTGATTCCACGCTCCACCATCCCCTGGCACTTGAAAACTTGTTGCTCCATTGCTTCGAGCCTTGTCTCCACGCGTCCGGTTCCCTTTGGTCCCTCAGCATCGCGGATGTGCAGCAACCCATCACGCATCTCAATGGTTTGAGGGTGTCGCAGCACCTCCGCGAGGTAAGGGTTGATGACCTTCTCGAAGAACTTGTCCTTGGAAGCACTTGGGGACATCATGATAATCTAGATCTGTCAGAAAAATAGCTCTAAACAAGAACAGAGAATATTTGCGTGATACGGGAGTCAAAACCTTCGGGAGAATATATAGTGAATTTTTACCGACCAAAATATGTATTGTGCAAGAACACGGAGTCCGGAAGGCACACGAGGTAGGTAGGGCGCGCCCTCCACCCTCGTGGGGCCCTCGTGTCCTTCTCGGACTGCTACTTAATTTTCTATTTTTCTAAATATTCCAAAACGGAGAAATATTGCCTAAAAAATTGTTTTGGAGTCGGTTTACTTACCGTACCACATACCTATTCCTTTTCGGAGTCTAAAACGTTCTGGAAAGTGTCCCTTATGTATTCCTCCGGGGTTACGGTTTCAATAATATTGGTTTCAACATTTATGGGATTACCTGAGATATAATGTTTGATTCTTTGACCGTTTACCACCTTCGGATTTGTGCCTTCGAAGTTGTTGATTTTTATGGCACTGGAATGATAGACCTCCTCAATAACATAGGGGCCTTCCCATTTAGAGAGAAGTTTTCCTGCAAAAAATCTTAAATGAGAGTTGTATAGCAATACAGAATCACCTACATTAAACTCACGCTTTTGTATCCTTTTGTCATGCCATCTTTTAACCTTTTCTTTAAACAACCTGGCATTTTCATAAGTTTGGGTTCTCCATTCATCAAGTGAGCTAATATCAAATAACCTCTTTTCACCGGCAAGTTTGAAATCATAATTGAGCTCTTTAATACCCCAATATGCCTTATGTTCTAGTTCGAGAGGTAAGTGACATGCTTTTCCATATACCATTTTATACGGAGATATACCCATAGGATTTTTATATGCAGTTCTATAGGCCCATAATGCATCATCAAGTTTCTTGGACCAATTATTTCTAGACCTATTGAAAGTCTTTTGCAAAATTAATTTGAGTTCTCTATTACTCAATTCTACTTGACCACTGGACTGTGGGTGATACGGAAATGCAATTCTATGATTGACGTCATATTTAGCAAGCATTTTACGGAAAGCACCATGAATAAAATGCGAACCACCATCATTCATTAAATATCTAGGGACTCCAAACCTCGGAAAAATAACTTCTTTAAGTATTTTGATAGAAGTGTTATGATCAGCACTACTAGTTGGAATAGCTTCTATCCACTTAGTAATGTATCAACAGCAACTAAAATATGTGTATATCCATTAGAGGCAGGAAAAGGTCCCATATAATCAAAGCCCCAAACATCAAACGGTTCAATAACAAGTGAATAATTCATAGGCATTTCTTGACGTCTACTAATATTACCAATTCTTTGACATTCATCACAAGATAGGACAAACTTAAGGGCAAGAGTAGGCCAATAAAAACCTGATTGCAATACCTTATGTGCAGTTCTATCTCCCGCGTGGTGTCCTCCATAAGTTTCGGAGTGGCACTTGCATAGGATCTGTTCCTGTTCATGCTCAGGTACACAACGTCTAATAACACCATCTACTCCTTTATAAAGATGTGGGTCATCCCAAAAGTAATGTCTCAAATAATAGAAGAACTTTTTCTTTTTTTGGTATGTGAAGCTAGGTGGTATAAATTTAGCAACTATGTAATTAGCATAATCAGCATACCAAGGGGTACTACGAGAAGTACTTATGACATTTAGTTGTTCACCAGGAAAGCTATCATCAATAGGTAGTGGGTCATCAAGAACAATCTCTAACCTAGATAAGTTGTCTACAATGGGGTAATCAGCTCCTTTTCTATCAACAATATGCAAATCAAATTCTTGTAGCAAGAGAACCCATCTAATAAGTCTAGGTTTAGCATCTTTCTTCTCCATAAGATATTTAATAGCAGCATGATCAGTGTGGATAGTTACTTTAGAGTCAACAATATAAGGTGTGAACTTATCACAAGAAAATACAACTGCTAAAAGTTCTTTTTCAGTAGTAGCATAATTTCTTTGAGCATTGTCTAGGGTCTTACTAGCATAATGGATAACATTTAATTTCTTATCAACTCTTTACCCTAGAACAGCACCTACAGCATAATCGCTAGCATCACACATAATTTCAAAGGGTAAATTCCAATCAGGTGGCTGAACAATAGGTGCAGAGACTAATGCTTTCTTAAGTATTTCAAATGCTTCTACACAATCATCATCAAATACAAATGGTATATCTTTTTATAATAAATTAGTCAGAGGCCGAGAAATTTTTGAGAAGTCCTTAATGAACCTCCTATAAAATCCAGCGTGACCAAGGAAACTTCTTATACCTTTGATGTCCTTGGGACACGGCATCTTTTCAATAGCATCAACCTTGGCTTTATCAACTTCAATACCTCTTTCAGAAACTTTATGCCCCAAGACAATACCCTCATTAACCATAAAGTGGCACTTTTCCCAATTCAAGACAAGATTAGTTTCTTCACATCTCTGCAAAACTCAATCAAGATTGCTCAAGCAATCATCAAAAGAAAATCCATAGACGGAAAAGTCGTCCATGAAAACCTCACAAATCTTTTCACAAAAGTCAGTGAATATAGCCATCATGCATCTTTGAAAGGTAGCATGTGCATTACATAAAACAAAAGGCATACGTCTATAAGCAAAAATACCAAAAGGGCATGTAAAAGTAGTCTTTGATTGATCTTTAGCCGACACAGGTATTTGAGAGAAACCAGAATAACCATCTAGAAAGCAGTAATGTGTATGTTTGCATAATCTTTCTAGCATTTGATTGATATAAGGTAAGGGGTAATGATCTTTCTTAGTAGCCTTATTTAATTTGCGTAAATCAATTACCATCCTATAACCTGTAATAATTCTTTGTGGAATCAATTCATCTTTATCATTAGGAACAACAGTAATACCTCCCTTCTTAGGGACACGATGAACATGACTTACCCACTGACTATCAGCAACGGGATAAATTATACCTACCTCCAGAAGCTTTAGTATTTTTTTCTTACCACTTCTTTCATTTTAGGATTCAGACGTCGTTGAGGATCACGAACTGGTTTGGCATCTGCTTCCAAATTTATTTTATGTTGACAAAGAGTGGGACTAATGCCCTTAAGATCATCAAGAGTATATCCAATAGCAGCAAGGTGCTTCTTCAGAGTTTTCAATAATCTGTCTTCTTCATGCTCTGAAAGGTTAGCACTAATAATAATAGGATATATCTTCTTTTCATCAAGATAAGCATATTTAAGGTTATCAGGCAACAGTTTAAGCTCAAACATGGGATCACCCTTAGCTGGAGGGGGATCCCCTAGGATTTCAATAGGCAAATTGTGTTTCAGAATAGGTTCCTGTTTAAAGAATACTTCATCTATTTCCCTTCTTTCATTCATAAACATATCATTCTCATGGTCTAGCAAATACTGTTCTAAAGGATCACTAGGAGGTACGGCAATAGAAGCAAGACCAATAATTTCATCCTTACTAGGCAATTCTTCTTCACGGTGTTGTTTACTAAATTTAGAGAAATTAAATTCATGAGTCGTATCATCCAAGCCAATAGTAACAACATTCTTTTCGCAGTCTATCTTAGCATTAACAGTGTTCAAGAAGTGTCTACCAAATATAATGGGACAAAAGCTATCTTGTGGGGAACTAAGAACAGGAAAATCAGCAGGATATTTAGTTTTCCCGCACAAGACTTCAACATCTCTAACAATTCCCACTACTGAAATAGTATCTCTATTAGCAAGTTTAATTGTGACATCAATATCTTCTAACTCAGCAGGTGCAATTTCATGCTTGATTTCTTTATACAAGTCATAAGGTATAACACTAGCACTAGCACCGATATCACATAAGCCATGATAACAATGTTCTCCTATTTTAACAGAAATAACGAGCACGCCTACCACATGTCTATGTTTATCTTTAGCACAAGGTTTAGCAATTCTAACAGTTTCATCGCAGAACTGAATAACATGCCCATCAATATTATCAGACAAGAGATCTTTAACAATAGCAATATTAGGTTCTACTTTAACTTGCTCAGGAGGTGTATATGTTTTAATATTGCATTTAAGAACCACAGTTGAAGCTTTAGCATGATCCTTTATCCTAACAGGGAAAGGTGGTTTCTCAACATATATAGCAAGTAGGAACAACAGGATCATTATAAGTGACAGTCTTTTCTTCAACTTTAATTGGTGCAGCTACTTTTACTTCTATGGGAGGATGATATTTAAACCACTTCTCCTTAGGGAGATCAACATAAGTAGCAAAAGATTCACAGAAAGAAGCTACTATCTCAGAATCAAGTCCATATTTAGTGCTAAACTTACGGAAAATATCGGTATCCATAAAATATTTAACACAATCAAACTTATGTGTCATACCTGACTCCTTACCTTTGTCGAGATCCCAATCTTCAGAGTTGCATTTAATTCTGTCAAATAAATCCCATCTAAATCCAATAGTCTTCATCATAAAAGAGCCAGCACAAGAAGTATCGAGCATGGTGCGATTATTTTCAGAAAGCCGAGCATAATTTTTTTGAAGAATTGTTTCTCTTGGGAGCTCATGATTGGGGCATGAATATAACATTGATTTAAGCCTCCCCCAAGCTTGAGCGATGCTTTCTCCTTCGCGAGGCCAAAAATTATATATAAAATTGCGGTCACGATGAACAAGATGCATAGGGTAATACTTTTGATGAAATTCCAATTTCAATCTTCTATAGTTCCATGATCTCATATCATCACATAGCCTATACCATGTCAATGTGTCTCCCTTCAAAGATAAAGGGAAGACCTTCTTCTTAGCAACATCATCGGGTATACTTGCAAGCTTAAATAATCCACAAACTTCATCCACATATATTAGGTGTTCATCAGGATGCCTTGTTCCATCTCCTGTAAAAGGATTAGCTAGCAGTTTTTCTATCATACCCGAAGGATACTCATAAGGAATTTCATTTTCAATAGGTTCAGTAGGTTGAGGAGCAACTCTTTGCTCTACTGGTCGAGGTGAAGATACCCTGAACAAGCCCCTAAGAGGATTACTTTCCATAGTAACAAGTGACAGTAAATTTCAGCACACTATATAAATTTTTCCTTAACAAATTCCACCTACCAAAGGCGCTTCACTCCCCGGCAACAGTGCCAGAAAAGAGTCTTGATGACCCACAAGTATAGGGGATCTATCGTAGTCCTTTCGATAAGTAAGAGTGTCGAACCCAACGAGGAGCAGAAGGAAATAATAAGCGGTTTTCAGCAAGGTATTCTCTGCAAGTACTAAAATAAGTGGTAACACATAGTTTTGTGATAAGATAATTTGTAACGAGCAACAAGTAACAAAAGTAAATAAAGTGCAGCAAGGTGGCCCAATCCTTTTTGTAGCAAAGGACAAGCGTGGACAAACTCTTATATAAGGAAAAGCGCTCCCGAGGACACATGGGAATATCGTCAAGCTAGTTTTCATCGCGTTCATATGATTCGCGTTCGGTACTTTGATAATTTGACATGTGGGTGGACGGTGCTTGGGTTCTGTTCTTACTTGAAAAAGCATCCCACTTATGATTAACCTCTATTGTAGGCATCTGCAACTACAACAAAAGTATTAAGGTAAACCTAACCATAGCATGAAACATATGGATCCAAATCAGCCCCTTACGAAGCAATGCATAAACTAGGGTTTAAGCTTCTGTCACTCTAGCAACCCATCATCTACTTATTACTTCCCAATGCCTTCCTCTAGGCCCAAATAATGGTGAAGTGTTATGTAGTCGACGTTCACATAACACCACTAGAGGCTAGACAACATACATCTCATCAAAATATCGAACGAATACCAAATTCACATGACTACAAATAGCAAGACTTCTCCCTTGTCCTTAGTAACAAACGTAACTACTCACAAAGCATATTCATGTTCATAATAAGAGGGTAATAATATGCATAAAGGATCTGAACATATGATCTTCCACCAATTAAACTAACTAGCATCAACTACAAGGAGTAATTAACACTACTAGCAACCTACTAGCACCAATCCCAGACTTGGAGACAAGAATTGGATACAAGAGATGAACTAGGGTTTTGAGATGAGATGGTGCTGATGAAGATGTTGATGGAGAATGCCCTCTCATGATGAGAGGAGCGTTGGTGATGACGGTGGCAATGATTTCCCCCTCCAGGACGAAAGTTTCCCCGGCAGAACAGCTCTGCCGGAGCCCTAGATTGGTTCCGCCAAGGTTCCTCCTCGTGGCGGCGGAGTTTCATCCCGAAAGGTTGCTTCTGGTTTTTTTCTCGACGAAAGACTTCATATAGCAGAAGATGGTCATCGGAGAGCCACCAGTGGGCCCACGAGGTAGGGGGGTGCGCCCTAGGGGTGGGGCGCCCCCCACCCTCGTGGAAAGGGTATGGGCCCCCTGGTCTTCATCTTTGGCGAGGATTTTTCATTATTTATTAAAAGGTATTCTGTGGAGTTTCAGGACTTTTAGAGTTGTGCAGAATAGGTCTCTAATATTTGCTCCTTTTCCAGCCCAGAATTCCAGCTGCCGGCATTCTCCCTCCTTATGTAAACCTTGTAAAATAAGAGAGAATAGCCATAAGTATTGTGACATAATGTGAAATATCATCCCATAATGCAATAAATATCGATATTAAAGCATGATGCAAAATGGACGTATCAATATCCAAAGGTAATACTTGGAGTAAGACCAACTATATTTAGGCACCAAGATTGCTAAAGGAAGATATGCCACAAGGACATAACAAAGAGAGACGCAAGAAATCAAGCGATCAAAAGATACCAATTGAAGCAAGCAATCAAAGGATATCAATTGAACCAACTAGACCAAAGATCCTACGAGCCACAAGAAAAAAGGATATTATGATATGAGCATAGGAGTGTTCTGAAGAAACTAGAGAGGCTCCCCATGATTTGTGCACACATAAGAATATTTGTATTTGGATACAAAGTGCACAAAATAGGATCATAGCTCCCCTAAAATCAATAGAAACTTACAACAAGTGCAAGTGAGCATATAGGAAACCAAGCCTAGTACTTGCAACAAACCCATGGTTGAGTAACAAGTAAAAGAGGCAACATAAGAATGGGCTCAACCAAAATTATGTGTGTGAGTCAAGGCAATGCACTTGAGAAGACTAATGTACGGATGAGCATTAAGAATTAATAAAGTCTTGAAAGAATGAGGCACACGGTGCAAGGCCTATCATTCCCACACACAACTAGCAAATGGGTTCACAAGCTTACTAATAAGCATATAAAGAACCTATGCTTGTGACAACCTGTGGTGAAGATAGAGGATGAAAGCCTCGTCAAGACGAGGGATACCAATTAAGATGGCAAAAGCCTCGTAAAGATAAGCATGAGGAAAATAATCTTCACCACACAAGAGTGCATCAAGATGCAACGATATAAGACACGCACTCAAGGCAAAAGCTTTCACAGAGCCACCAAAGAAATAACATAAGAATGATAAGGTGGACGTGAAAGAAAGGATATCAACTAGATATGCAACTTATCTCAAGTGTATATGATTCTAGGTAGACGAAATCATGATGATATATATCTACAAAGAAGGATGTACACCCGAAATAGTTACAACACGAGGAACAAGATATCCAAAGGGAGATCGTACATATACAAATAAGATATTTGCTTGGAAGCATAGCACATGGCTAGATATGGTCTTATTGTATATAAATGAAGTCCACACACGAACAATAAAGACATCACAACTAGCAACAAGAGATCATTGTTGGGGTGCTTTGAGAAAGGAAACAAGTATCACAAGAATGAATGAATACCATGCCATGATACAACATACACAAGGTTAATGCAAGAAATGTGTGCATGAAGAATATGAAGATACTTGTTACCGAGTTAACATTGGAAGGATGTAGTAGATACCAATTGAAGGTAGATAGTAGTTCATTGATCATCCTAGCTCAACTCCAATAAGCACATGGTGACACCACCTCCGTTGTGAGTGAGACGAGCATCCAATGCATCTCCAATAGTCCCTAGAACAACAACACAAACAAAATGGTACCCAAACTCATTGGGACCATAGAGTTAGAAACACCAATGCATAGGACAAACTCCACATAAATATGTGCACATTGATATGAAATAGAATTTCATGCACATCTCATCCACTTTGAGACTTGGTGGAGTTTCCCCTATATATTGGGTCAAAGAAAGAAAGCATGCCAAAGATACTACATGAAGTTAATATGCATGCTAAAGACTTTCAAGAACCGATACCAAATGACAAAGAAATACCAAGTAAAGAAAAGATACCAAATGAATAAATCATCACTTGGAGGATATCAATTGAAAGATACATCAAGGAATGAGATGTCCAATGGCGCACTCAAAATAAACGATATCAAACTCCCAAAAGAGAGGATGGTTCCAAACATACCAAGCTCTCTACAAAGTTTCATGATGGCACAAAGTACCAAAGTGAAAACGGCTTGCCTTCCACCAACACACACTTGATAAGGATCGCAAGAAGAGTGTTTTATAGAAAATAGGATAGCTCCCTCAGGACTAGTGCATTAGAGAGAAATTTCATTTGAAAAAAAATGCACAAGGTGGGATCACCACTTTCACTATATCTAGAAAACACTAAACAAGATCAAGAAATAAACAAGATCCACAAGTGGTATGGAAGACAAAGGGAGTTGATACAATCCTTGGTAAGAGAAAAGGCAAATAAAGGCTACAACCAATGTAAAGATGATCAATAAATTCTACCACAAAAGTGAGTACCAATTGTCAAAAGACAAGAAGTAAATGGAAATAATTCCCAGTGGTAGATAGCAAGGATATCCGACATCATCTTCACACCAAACAAAAAGCAAATTGCAACTTTTAGAGCTAACATGCCACCTAGAAACAAGCTAATTTACAATATCAACTCTAGGTGACAATATCTAAAATGTACACATTTTCTTGGCTAGTAATATACACATAGCATATTACTCCCCCATAATGTGATACCAATTAAGGATAAACAAGAGGCAAATAAAAGGATCCAACAAGAGATAATTAATGGACTATTTAGAATTTGAATTTCTCATGAGAAGACATACCACATAGCGACTAGATAATCTTGAAATATCAATACTAGATGGTATTACTCATGTACACACATTTATAGCACCGTGAGGTGCACAAAGCACATCACTCCCCCATAATGGGATATTCCATTAATCACTCACAAGAGCCAACTAAGAAATAAACAAGATGCAAAAGGCTCAACGCATGACACACATGTACATGATGTGCAAACCAACACACACATACTTGATTGCTCAAGATAATCAAGTTGGAAGCACAACATATACAAACACATGCAAGGAACGAAACCAAACATGCAAAGGGGCAAGTAACTATCAAAGTAAAAACTTTAAGCACGAGTTGCCGCAAGGAGGAACATTGGATATAAGATAGAAACTTGATAATCCAAATGACTTGGCTTGAGACAATAAGAATGATGAAGTCCCCTTAATTCTTCATAATGTAGCCAAGTCTCCAATGACCTCCAACATCACCTGTTGATCAAGTTTGAGCTTGTTGGTCCCCAACCAAGTTGGGTCCTAAGAGGTTAGTCACAATAGGCTTGGCTACCCAAATGGTTCTTTGCTTCATACCACTTTGAGTACCAACAAACTTGGCAACCACATTGCCAACCTTATCCTTCCCAAGAGAATAGACATCATCAATAATAATTGGGTTGGATAAGTTACCACTAGTTCATGAAGAAGCGAGGTGACCTTTCTCACGACATATGTAGCAACGTGTACTCTTAACTTTCTTCTCACTTGATTTCTCAACTTGAGAAGCATTAGCTTGATTCTTCTTGTGAAGAGGCCTTTCTTCAACTTGAGGTTGAGCATGAGAATGAACTTGTGGCCGCTTCCCTTGTTGCTTTTCACTAATGGCCTTCTTCTTCAAGGAGCAAGATCTAACATGATGCCCTTCAATTTTGCACTTGAAGCAAATGATCTTGGCCGAATTCTTGACTTTTTTTTGACCCTTCTTCTTGTTGCTCTTGGACTTCTTCTTCTTATTGGAGTTGAATCCAAGTCCACCTTTGTCATTGGGGGATTTTTGCACACTCAAGATATTTTTGAGTATGGCCTTCCCTTCATGACACTTTTCCAAATCTTTCTTCAACGAAGTGACTTGGGCCTTGAGCTCTTTGATTTCCTCTATATGGTTAGTCTCAACACAAGTACTAGAGGAAGTATAAGCTTCATTGTTAGAGCAACAAGGCAAGGAAAGCAATTCATCACAAGATGTACCAATGTTATGCATGGATGAATCGCAAGGACTAGAGCAAGGCAATATAGCATTTTGAATAAAAGTTGTGCTAGTATCCACATGAGGCTCACTAGATGTTACCTTAGCAAGCACAACCTCATGAGCTAACTTTAGCACATTATGGGATACTAGAAGATCATCATGAGAGCTTGTGAGCTTTACATGATTTTCTTCCAACATCCCATAATTGCTAGATAGCAACTCAAGTTGAGCCCTTAGCTCAACACTCTCCTTCAATATGGATGCTTCACAAGAGATAGAGTTAGTAGCACAAGCATCATCATTAGCAACAACAGGAGAACATAACTTGGGAAGCTCTTTTGAATATGAAGCTTTAAGTTGAGCATGAGACTCGATGAGTTTTATGAGCTCACTCTTAATGACCCTTGAGCCATTTTCGAGGTGCTCAAAGGCCTCAAGGAGTTTAGCATGTGCAACTTCAAGCTCCTCATTTTTAGTTTCAAAATCATTGTCCACCTCAAGAGCTCTATCACGAGATTCCCTCACTCTAGATAATTCTAGAGCAAAAGTCTCCTCAAGAGATTCCTTGGTGGTTTATTCAAGTTCAAGAGCTTGAGGGAGGTCCACGATCTCATTAGCGTTATCACGCTCATGACTTCCATTTTCTCAATGGTGACCTCACGCTCCTCGAGATGAGATTCCAACTCGTCAATGTACTTCTTGCCCTCAATGCCAATGGAAATGATTTCCATGAAGTTGGAACGAGCAATTTTATTTTTGTGAAGAGCTTTAACAACCATTTTCCCCTTAATTTTTAAGGAGGCCACATTATCATTATCTTCATGATTATCCTCATCATCATTAGCATCAACACCATCATCAAGAGACATATTGGGTTTCAAAGTAGGAGATACCTTTGAAGCCTTAGCCACAAGGCAAAAAGCAATAGATGATGATGTAGGATCCCTTGAAGCACCATTTAAAACCACATCTTGTTCCATGGAGTGTTGGGTTTCCTCTACATTGTTAGCACCACAACTCGAGGAAATACAAGCATTTTTATCATGGCAACAAGATATAGCAAGCATATCATCATGAGATTTAGTCAAACAGTTTCTACAGGATATGCACGGACTATCAACACAAGCATGTGAAACATGTATGGTGCTCGAAGTGTTAAAGTACAAAGAAGATGCATTGCAATAAGATAGTGAAGAAGTATCATCCACAATAAGCATACTATCATCATTGCAATGACCAACACTACTGACCATTTCATTACCTTGTGGCAAACCACATGTAGGTGAAGTAGAATAAGTTGAGAACTCAACACGGCCGGAGGTGGATGGAGAAAAATCATCCCCACAAAACTTGGACACGCCATATTTATCTTGAAGCTTTCTCCACAACTCATGAGCATCCCGAAATGGCATGAGTTGAAGTATAACTACATTGCTCAAAGCATCAAAGAGCACATTAGAAGCTTGAGCATTGCGATAAGAGTTTTTCTCATCCTCTAAAGATAATCTTTTGGGATCCTTTGGAGGAGAAAAACCCATATCTAAAATTTGCTCTAAATTTGGGTCCATGACCCTAAAGAGATTAAGCATGCGAATTACCCAAACATAAAAATTTGTGCCATCGAAACTAAGAGTGTCAGAGAATCCTAATCCCCTAGTCGACATCTTTACTCTCTAGGCGGTAAAGCCTAATAAAGAGAAATGAGGCTCTGATACCAATTTAAAGATCATGGATGTCACCTAGAGGGGGGGTGAATAGGTGTTTTAAAATAATTACGATTTAGGCTTGAACAGATGCGGAATAAACCTAGTGGTTAATTTGTCAAGTGCAAAACCTACAACAACTAGGCTCACCTATGTGCACCAACAACTTATGCTAAGCAAGATAAACTACTAGGTGATAGCAAGATATATGATAAGAAACAATATGGCTATCACAAAGTAAAGTGCATAAGTAAAGAGCTCGGGTAAGAGATAACCGAGGCACGCGGAGACGACGATGTATCCCGAAGTTCACACCCTTGCATACGCTAATCTCCATTTGGAGTGGTGTGGAGGCACAAAGCTCCCCAAGAAGCCACTAGGGCCACCGTAATCTCCTCATGCCCTCGCACAATGCAAGATGCCGTGATTCCACTAAGGGACCCTTGAGGGCGGTTACCGAACCCGTACAAATGGCAACCCTTGGGGGCGGTCACCGAACCTGTACACTTTGGCAACCCTTGGGGGCGGTCACCGGTACCCGTCAAATTGCTCGGGGCGATCTCCACAACCTAATTGGAGACCCCGACGCTTGCCCGGAGCTTTACACCACAATGATTGAGCTCCGAACAACACCAACCGTCTAGGGCGCCAAGGAACCTAAGAGGAACAAGCTCTAGGGTGCCCAAACACCCAAGAGTAATAAGCTTCTCAAACTTCACTTACACGTATCACCGTGGAGAACTCAAACCGATGCACCAAATGCAATGTCAAGGGCACACGGAGTGCCCAAGTCCTTCTCTCTCAAATCCCACCGAAGCAACTAATGCTAGGGAGGAAAATGAGAGGAAGAACAAGAAGGAGAACACGAAGAACTCCAAGATCTAGATCCAAGGGGTTACCCTCACATAGAGGAGAAAGTGATTGGTGGAAATGTGGATCTAGATCTCCTCTCTCTTTTCCCTCAATAACTAGAAAGAATCCATGGAGGGATTGAGAGTTAGCAAGCTCGAAGAAGGTCAACAATGAGGGAAGAACATGAGCTCAAAGGATAAGGTTCATTGGGGAAGAAGACCCCCCTTTATAGGTGGGGAAGAATCCAACCGTTATGCTCACAACCAGCACAGAGCGGTACTACCACTCCAAGGAGCGGTACTACCGCTAGGGCGGTAGTACCTCTTTGAAAAACAACAACGAGGAGGAAAAAGACCAGTAGAACCGCCGGAGTGTGACCAGTAGAACCGCTGGAGTGGTACTACCGCTCGACCTCACGGTACTACCACTAGGGATAGCGGTACTACTGCTTGCGAGCGGTACAAAAAATACTTCCGTGCCTACTTCCGCTGAGCAAAACACGAGATATTGGTCTGGAGCGGTACTACCGCTCAGTAGAACCGCCGGAGTGGCACTAGGGATAGCGGTACTACCGCAAATGGTAGCGGTACTACTGCTTGCGAGCGGTACAAAAAATACTTCCGTGCCTACTTCCGCTGAGCAAAACACGAGATATTGGTCTAGAGCGGTACTACCGCTCAGTAGCCACGGTAGTATAGCTCAGGAGCGGTAGTAAAAAATTTCATCTGCTCTAGCCGCGGTAGTACCGCTGCATGCTTTACCAAAACAGCCACAACTTCTGCAAACGGACTCCGAATTCAACGAAACCAAGTTTGTTGGAAAGCTAACGGCATGGTCTAACACAATCTTGATAGAAATATCAATAAGAAGAAAATGAGAAAAAGACCATAATAAAATGGTGAGAACCCTTCCTCGGATAAGACCGGTAAAACCTCCAACACCGAAAACATCATACAAGATGCATGCGAACTCCGTTTTCGATGAACTCAAGCTTGTCATCAAGATGACCATAAGCTCTAAGACTCCCAAATAGAACCAAACAAGAACCAAGAAAGATGATGCAAGCATGCAATGGTTTGAGCTCTCTACGAACGATACGATCAAGCTACTCACTTGAGAGCCCCCCCTTGATAGTACGACAAACGGTCCTATAACCCGGTCTCCAAACTACCACCATGAGACCGGTAGAATAGAGAACCTATCATGGCCAAACCTTTGCCTTTCACAAAGTCCATTTGAGCTAGATGTAGATGATCTTGACTTCCTCAAGTAGAACCACCTTTCTTGATTGCGTTGGCTCGGTGAAGACTAGTAGATTGCTCCCCCATACTCCATTATGGGTGAGCCACTTTTCGGCACATCTTCACAAGTCCATTGTCACCACAATGGAGGGCAATATTCAAGGACTTGATCTCTTCGTGATGCATCACTTGAACGTGCACACCGCAACCTAACCCGACAAAGAACTCTCATGAAGACTATGGGTTAGAACACAAAGCGTAATGGTCAATGCTTACCATACCATGGGATCACTTGATCCCTCTCGGTACATCTTCTATGCTTTGTGATTTGATCAACTTGATTCACTCTTGACTTAGTCTTGATCAACCTCTCACAAGACCAATCTTTAGGTAATTCCTTGAATAGCACCTTGGTCGACACAAACTCTCTTGAAACCAACACATGTATTCCAAGAAAAGCCTATGGAAAAAACCTTCAAATAACTCAAGGCAACCATTAGTCCATAGAGTTTGTCATCAATTACCAAAACCAAACATGGGGGCTCCGCATGTTCTTACAGTCTTGACAATGGTAATAAAGGCAATTATTCCCGCGCCTGACAAGGTGATATATGAACTCTTGTCACTTTCTTGTATGATTGGACTCAGCAATGAGCTTTGTACAGCTACAAGCTCCGAACCTATGTCATATGTGTGCGGACTCAGGTCAAAAAACAGGCACAAAGGAATAATGCCAACAATATTGCACTAATCGCGTCCATGGTCATAGGAAGAATCAATGACAATTGTGGCCAGGTTATTTCAGTAAGGTATCCTAACAAAGAAAATCATGACCGTTAAAAGGTGAGACTGACAACAAAGGTATGATGATTTTGGCATGACCATCAGGGTCCGGATACCCAAATCAGTTAGAGGCCATAATTCCATATGGATCCACGAAGGCATACCCTCAGAGGCCTACTCTGTGTTACCAGAATTTCATATCTCG
Organism: Triticum urartu; assembly: GCF_056163025.1. Lineage (NCBI taxonomy): Eukaryota > Viridiplantae > Streptophyta > Magnoliopsida > Poales > Poaceae > Triticum > Triticum urartu. The sequence continues at coordinate 224,901,894 of NC_141876.1, read as the reverse complement.
CTGACCCGCTTGGAATGGTTAGTGTGGAATATCCAAGTCTGTTCTGTCAGATCCAAGATTCCTT